>NC_042624.1:121626331-121926331 GCF_901001135.1 Rhinatrema bivittatum
GCACTAGGTCGAGTATAGCTCCCTCCCTCGTGGTTCTATTACCATTTGTTTGAAGAGAGCCTCTTGCAGGGCATCTACTCTCTCTCTACTTCTGTTAGATTCTGCAAAAGGGGATTCTCCAGTCTACATCCGGCAGATTAAAATCTCCAACAATCACCACTTCTCCCTTCTTTCCCATCTTTTGGATGTCTTCAACCAGATCTGTGTCAAGTTTCTTCCATTTGATTTGGAGGCCTGTAAACCACTCCAGTAAAAATGGATGCCCCATCATCTCAAACAGGAAGACGAGCCAGACTCCTCCGTTGGTTCATTTACCTCACTTATACTGCATGTCCAAAGTGGGTCCCTGCTTCCACCATGGAGATCACTGGCTCTCTATCTTACAAGGTCCAGACTAGGCATCATCACCTTGATCAGCTGAGAGGCCTCTCTTGCTGACGAGACTATGCTGAACACTGCCAACATGGAGGCATGGATTCCTTCTTTAGCTGCAGACATGCTCGCCCTGCCAGAGTCACCACCATGTGAATATGATGCCCTTGACTCATTAAGGACTGAGACTGACATACAGCCTGCAGAGACCTTGGTGTAATTATGGGTTGACCCTGCAACTGGACGATTATGTCACCTAGTGGGGATGGGTGTTTTAAAGCCAGCAAGGGGCACTCTAGTATGAAATATTCAGGTTCTGTGCTAGACACTCCCTTGGGTCTGTTTTATTATTTTTTTTCTGGCTGTGCAGCTCCCATCTAGATAAGTACTAGTGTGCAGAATAAAAGTTGGTATCTGCTGGCTCCATATTCTGCAGTGTTTGCATCCCCCTAAGGATGGTACTGCCTATGATATTTTATAAGCAAAAGAAATATCCCCTACAGCTTAGATCCAAAAAACATGCCCACTTGTAGTTTGATAAAGCTGTGAAAATACCTAGTTACTATTAAGAAATCAGCATCAGATGTATTATCGTGCTTTATACTTCACTATTTTGCAAAATAAGTAAATCTTTTCTGTGCTTGGTTTTAATGAGCTTCAACTTTGCTATAGAACAGGGGGAGAAAACTGGTTCTGTCCTCTCACTGGTGAGGTCCTGTGTTGGAAGACTCCTTCTGACTCGGCAATGTGCATTTTTATTGATTTCTCTGCAGCCTACTCTAAAAATATAATGACCAGCTTTAAATTCTCCAGGCTCCAGAGTTTAGCATTAAAACCTGTGAGAAAGTTCTGTCTCTCCAGAACGAGACATAAAAATCCACTGAGAAAAAAATTAAAGAAAACCAAGCCAAAGTTACCATGTTCTTTGGTGAGTGTTGAGCAGTGATGGTGAGCCTGTGGCTGACATGGCCTTTGTGGTCATTTCCACTAATCAAGAGGTATCGTGCCGAGCTAAAAGTGAGCCTAGTCCTACAAATATTGGTACTCGCTTAGGGCCTCATTTTCAAAAGAAATTACACGCTTGAAACTGGGTTTTTCATGTGTAAATGCACTTTACCCATGTAAGTGGGCTTTGGAAAACTGCTACAGTATAGGCCATTGAATTGTCCAACAGATTTTATCCACATTAAGTGCACTTAATGGGGGTAAAGGGCTTTTGAAAATTGCTACTATAGTGTGTTATATTTACCTGCGTAATGCCTTTGAAAATTCACCTGTAGACTGATAGTTGCAGAGTTTTATGCTCAGTACTCATTAGGGTAGCCTAATCATTTCAGCAGCAGTCTGAGAACCAGGAAAGCCAGGATTCGGATCCTGCTGATGCTTCCTGTGACTTCAGGCAAGTCAAGTCCGCCTCCGCCGCCTCAGGTACAAACTGAAAGGATAACTTTTAGAGATTTGTGCAAGGCCTCATATGGGAAATCTACTATAGCAGTTATAATCTGCACATATCTGATCCATGGCAGATTATAAAATATATGGGGGGGGGGTCACGTGATGTGGTGAGCCAAGGTGGACGTTTCCTTCATGGCTCTAGGTGCCACGCTCACACAATAGGCAATAACCTAACCTTTTACAGGCCACCCTCAGAGCAGTAAATGTAACATTTGACCAGGCGTACGTCGATTGTGAGGTTCATGCAGAAATCGCCGCCGGGGATGCCCATTGAAGGAGGGGAAAAAGAGAGAGAGAAAAACTCGCGGGGCGACCAGTGCAGGAGTAAGCAAAGGAGAGGCCGCAAATTGATCTGATGATCGCAGAGATTAAAGCAGTAGCATTAGTGGCCTTGAATGAAAAATTAGCAGGCATTTCGGATCAGATTGCTGGAGTAAAAGATGCGCTGGAGGAATATGACCTGCGAATGGAAGGGCGCATAGCGCAGTTATCGGGTGAGGCGCTTGCAAATGCAGATAAGATGCTGGTCCTAGAAAAAAAACTTTAGCGGAAAAAAGCCGACAAACTCGAATCAACTTGAAAACAGGTCCCAGAGGTCCTACCTAGGATTTTTAGGGTTGCTGGAGTCTAGTGAGGGAAGGAACCTGAGCGAAATGTTGGCTGCCCGAGGCGCTGGGGTTCACGGATCTAAGAAATTCATTCAGTATTGAACACCCGCATCAGTCAGGAGCAACGAAAAGAATCAGAGATGTGACCTAGAATTGTAATCGCAAAGGCTTCAAATTTTGCACATAAAAATCTGTGATGCAAGCCTATAGAAAATAACCTGAGATGAAATATCAATCCTATCGAGTACGCATCTTTCAAGACTACGCAGCCAAAATATCTGCATTACAAAGAAGTTTTTTTGTCTGTATATTCTACTTTATTTGGGAAGCAAATAAGGTTCTTACTCCAGTTCCCCATGAAACTGAAAATCTGGCATGAGGGCAAGGTCAGTGCCTTTAATACAGCTGCAGAGGCTCAGACGTTTGTGGAGAAATTGAACGGATAAAGAAAGCGGCTTACAAGGGATAAGACAGGAACATGGACGGACATTGGTTAACTCTGCTATTAAAATTGCGAAGTTAGAGTCATCAATTCTGCAGCATTCTTAGTCAACAAGGGAAATGATTGTTTTGTTATGTTTATACAATCACAATTTTGGGCTGATATTGAAGAGCATCCGAAGCAGCCCGAGCAAAAGGAAATGCTGGGACTGCTGTATCCTTTAGACTGATTCATGTGATCTGGTAACCTAAAGAAAATAAGTATGATGTAGTGTCATATTACTTCGGAGCCCGTTTCTCCATACGAATTGGGTATTTGGAAATCAGCAGGACGTTGACTTAAAAGTTTTCTCCTGAGGATACAAATGCATCAAAGAATGGCGCCAAGAGAGTTTGCAGAGGAAAGGCAGGCGTCTTTGCTTGAGTATGATGGCAATGAATCATATCGACCATTGCTTCCTAATTCATACTGAGTGGCTTTGAACCAGGATGCAAAGTATGCTCCTTGGAAGACAGCACAGTTTTGGCGGTCAGCAGAACTCTGGTTCCCTATTCTGAGGAAATTATGCTACTTAAAAGTGTGTCATCTATAGATGTCCTCAGACAGCAAAAGTTATACGGGAAAGGTTTTATCGCTCCTGTGGGACTTTATCTGCACATTTGTTGCCCGATTATTGGCAAACGTGGAAGCAAAAGGGGGAACATTCATAACCTGTAGATTTTGTAAGCCATGGGGGAGCAAAGGTTTGATGTGACAAATGTTTGGTTTTCATAGTGGGTAAAGGGAGAAGTGGCCTGCTAAATAAGATTGTTTTTCTGAGGGTAACGCTTTTTATGGGAAGAGGTGGTGGCGCGGCACCCGATCACTTACTAGTTGACTCTGCTCCCTTACGTTAATAAGGGAGGTGAATATGTTAGGGGTGATGGGAGGGAGAGGGAGGGAAGGAGTGGAAGGTTGGGGAAGAGGGAGAGGCATGCTTGAAGAGGGGAAGCTAATGGAGTGTACAACTTGGGGATGTACAGTTTTTGCAGGCAATGATCCTTGGAGGGAGTATTGGGTGTGGGAAATGAGGAAGGGCAGGCTGGGAGCTCTTCATCCAAAGTAGATCTGGAATTAGGGTCCTTATTAATGGGGGATAAGATTAAAATAATTTTCTTGAATGTGGATGGCTTAGGTTCTCCGGTAAAGAGGAAAAAAGTACTCCAAGCTTTGAAGCATAAGACTGCAGATATTGCTTGTATCCAAGAAACGCATTTGTCTACGACTGAAAGTCTTAAATTGAAAAGAGAGTGGGTGAGGGCCTGTCACTTCTCATCTGCTATAGGGAAAAAAGCAGGGGTTGCAATCTTAGTTAATAAACGCACGTGTTTTCAGGTTATAAAAGAAAGAAAAGATCTTGAAGGCCGCTAAGTCATTCTGATTGGGAAAATTAATAAGAAACTACTAACTCTGTGTAATGTGTATGTTCCGAATTCCTATAAGCGCTCCTTCTTTCTTACATTATTATATCTTTTGATGGAAAATGTGCAAGGCTTGGGATTTTAACTGTGTACACTATCAAAAATTAGATAAATCTTCCAGTAAAACGGCACCACAGTTGGGGAAAGACAAGGGCATATCTTTTTTGTGTAAACAATTAAGGGTGCTTGAGATATGGAGGGTGCTTAATCCGGAAGTTAAGGATTATACTTGTGTGTCCCGGGCAAGGATTGACTGCATATTCATCTCCCAGAATCTCTTCTCGGCAATTAAGACCGCAGAAATTGAATAATGGAAATTTCAGGTCATGCCAAGGTTTGGGTGGAATTGGGCTTGCAGAGGAGCAAGTGGAGAGAGGAGATTTGGTGATTCGCAGGACAGTTGGGTGGGATGATGGCATAAATTTGGTAACATTCTTGAAACAGAAATGGGAGGAGTTTCAGGGAAATAATGGAGACCATAAGGGTGGGGAAAGGGGGGGACATTATCCGTCTAAACCTTCTTGAGTGAGAAAAAAACAACTTTTTATTACTAATGTTAATGTTAGAGGCGCGGTTACAAAGGTGAAAAGAAACTGGTGGTGTGTTTGAGCCAAAGTAGAACGAAGGCATAGCCGCAGTACCGCTGGACAGTTGCTAACTAGGGCCGATACAGTACAGTGCTCCCCGATGGAGCGCACTGTTACCCTGCCATTGGACGCGCGTTTTCCCTTACCCCTTATTCAGTAAGGGGCTGAAAACGCGCGTCCAATCCGCCGAACCTAATAGCGCCTTCAACATGCAAATGCATGTTGATGGCCCTATTAGGTATTCTCGCGCAATACAGAAAACAAAATGTGCAGCCAAGCCGCACATTTTGCTTTCAGAAATTAGCGCCTACCCAAAGGTAGGCGCTAATTTCTTTGGGCACCGGGAAAGTGCACAGAAAAGCAGTAAAAATTGCTTTTCTGTGCACCCTCCGACTTAATATCATAGTGATATTAAGTCGGAGGTCCTGAAACTTTCCAAAAGTAAAAAAAAAAAAAAATTTGAAGTCGGCCCGCAACATATCTGCCATGGATCAGATATGTCGGCTGTCGGGTCGAAAACTGGACGCTCAGTTTTGCCGGCGTCCGGTTTCTGAGCCCCTGACTGTCAGCGGGCTCGAGAAACGACGCCGGCAAAATTGAGCGTCGGCTGTCAAACCGCTGACAGCTGTCGCTCCGGTCCAAAAGGAGGCGCTAGGGATGCGCTAGTGTCCCTAGCGCTCCTTTTACCTGGTTTTACCGCCGGGCCTAATTAGCATACTGAATCGCGCGCACAGGCGAGTGGCCTACTGCTGTGTTCAGGGAAGAAGGACTCCTGGGGCAGAGGTAAGAGTGGCAGTCGCAGGAAGGGACTGCGGGCCGCCAAATGCAACACACAAGAGCTCACATATGTATTGAAGACCAGTAAAGCCCACAAGGCACTGAGTCTGGACGGATTTAGTGCAGATTACTATAGAATGTTATCCCAAAAAATTGTAGATCCCATGAGAGCATTTTTTGCGGCAGCAATACAAAGAGATTCCCTCTCTAAAGACTTTACCAGAGCTTTTATAACTGTTCTACCAAAACCAGGAAAAGATCCTACTATGCTGCTTCCTATAGGTCTATATCCCTGTTAAACTGTCATCTAAAAATCTTTGCTAGGGTGATGGGCCGAAAGACTGAGTAATATTAATTCCATCTTTTGATTTCTCACCAAGAAGTGGGTTTTGTTAAGCATAGATCTGCTGGGACTCATTTGATAAAGCTGATCATGGCAACGAGGAAGTGCATAGATATTAATTTGCCCAATATAGCCACTGGATTTGACTCTGAGAAGGCCTTTGACAGGGTCTCATAGCCGTATATGTTTTCAGGCGAAGGGTCAAGGCTGACGGCAAACAACAATCCAGAACCAGGTGAAGAATTGAGGCTGACGGCAAACAACAATCCAGAACCAGGCGAAGAATCGAGGCTGACGGCAAACAACAATCCAGAACCAGGCGAAGAATCGAGGCTGACGGCAAACAACAATTCAGAACCAGGCGAAGAATCGAGGCTGACGGCAAACAACAATCCAGAACCAGGCGAAGAATCGAGGCTGATGGCAAACAACAATCCAGAACCAGGCGAAGAATCGAGGCTGACGGCAAACAACAATCCAGAACCAGGCGAAGAATCGAGGCTGACGGCAAACAACAATCCAGAACCAAGCAAAGGGTCGAGGCAGGTGGCAAACAGCAAGTCCAGATGCCAGGCAAGGTCAGAACCAAGCTGGAGATGAACACAGAAACAAGGACTCCTGGGACCCAAGCAAGTACCACAAGGCATGGAGAAGGAGCAACCAGGGAACAAGGAGAGCAGGGGAGACAGCAACACTGAGAAACCTGGAGCAGCAGAAAAACAGACTCACAGAAGCTTGTTGCCAAGGTGAGCAACACGGAAAGAATGTCCCCTTAAGTACCCGCTGCTGCTGCCGTCCTTCCCCAGAACTTCCAGTGGCAGCAGGAGCATGCAGAGTGGTGGGGGGGGGGGGGGGCACCTGATCCGGATAAGTGCCGTGGTGCGTTCTGACACCGCTGAATCTCATTAATTCTTGTCTTGTCTGAACCCCCACCCATATATTTACTAAGAGAATCTTTTCTAGTAGTGCTCTTCTCTACAATATGAATATACTAGACCAAATTAACCAATATCACAGAGAATCATCCTTATCATGCATTCCAGTCAAGATGAATATTAAGTCCTTTCAGAACAAGGCTCTGTAGTTGAGAAATCCATCGCTGTTCCATCTCATTTAAAAGTCGTACACGATCACCAGTTCACCAACATACCTGTGCTTGGTCTACGATAAGCCATCAGAGATACTGGAAGGCATCCTTTAGTTTTTTCATACTGAGACAGCTCAAACAATCATGTCTTTATCATCTGTTTAGTCCTGCCAACATAATATACACACACAGATAGATCATTATATAAATGATAAACAAACATTGCAATTGGTAAACTATCGAAGTGGAAACGTTTTGTCCTGATTTTTGAAGAATGAATTGATAGTTGAGTAACAGTTTGTATAACCATTGAGGATTTTTGTTGGTTGAGCTGTAGGGTTTTGACATCTTATACTACTGAGGAAGTTAAAGAACAAGAGGTCATGTTATGAGGCTCCAAGAGGCCGCACTCAGAAGGAGTATTAGGAGACACTTCCCAGGGAGCATGTTGGATGCCGTGGCCCAGTAACCTGCCGTCGCAACAGGTCTCCTGCCTTCAGTAGTGCATGTTGCCGAGTTCCTGATTTCCTGTCTTCCAGCCTAGCCTCGTCCAGCCTTGCCCAACCAAGCTCTCCTGTTCCCCAGCTCCTAGCCTTTTGTCTTGTTTACCCTTGGATGGCCTAGCCTGGACCTGACCACAGCCTTGGATCTTGACCACATTCATCTGTTGCCTTCCCTGACCTCTGGCCTGTACTCCAGTAATTTCTTGTCTGCCGCCTGCCCTGACCCCAGCTAGCACCAGAACCCTTCCTTGCCTGACCACCTCTCGTGACCCATCTAAGTCTTGCCAGCCACCAGCACCCAAGGGCTCAACACATGGGAGGTGGCTGGTATAGGTGAAGCTCCAGGCTGCTCCACTTCAGGGTGTGTTCACCATCTATTGGTGTGGGCCTAGCACCTACTAGGCTGAGCCAACCAAGCCACAGCACTAGGGCTCACGTTCATTGATGCTCACACATGGGCAGACTAGATGGACCTTATTATCCTTATCTCCTTCATATTTTGCGATTCTGAGCTTTAAAGATTCTACATCAGCGAGAGAGAATGAGTAAGAGAGAGACAGAGAAGATGCAGTGAGGATCCTTCATTTTTATCAGGGCAATGCTTCTGTAGAGAGTTTTATTTTAACAGATGATTGGTGCACGAACAGTTGTCATTTAAATTCAGCCCTGTTCCCTGTAATTGACTGAATGTATCCGGCGGTTCCTGATGGGAATTTCCCTCTTGCAGCCTCTCCCTTTGCCGGGCGTCTTTCCCACTAGCGCAGTTCCTGACATAAGCAGCCACATTTTTTTGCCTTCAGCTGATTTTCAACCGAATCTAGCCTGCCAAATTTCAGGTAAAAAAATCATCCCAAATCTAAGCAGCTAGAATTAGTACACTCTACCTTTGGGCATATAAACATAGCCGGCCAGCGCCAAGATGGCTAACTCCAGTCCCTCTGCCCAAAGCAGAAATGAACGTGGGGGCTACCAGGCCCCCTCCCCCACCCATGGCTGAAGAAAAATTATGCGAGCAGCAATCACGAGCCCCCCACCCCACCCTGGCATCCCTAACCCTCCTGTGGCTGGGGGGGGGGGAGGGAAGAGCATCTCCTCTTCTCAGGCTTGGAGAGGGGAAGGGAGGGGTTTGCTCAGTGGCAGGAGGAGGGTCGGGAAGGGAATGTCACAAGCTCTGGCTCCGCACCCTTCTCTGATTTTTTTTTTTTTTTACAGCCATGGGAGGGAGGATGCTGGAGGCCTGGGGGGGGGAGGGGACCTCCCTGCATAACTTTATTTCAGCTGTGAGAGATTTGCCTGACGATGCTGAAAGCCAACTCTGGGACTTAAGCGCCTTCCCCTGTCTTGTCCCCGCCCCTGGCCACGCCCACTTTTCTGTGATTTTTCAAAGGGGCCAATTTAGGAGCTTAGGTGCCTAACTCTTTGAATATTGGGCTCTAGAAGTTTTATCTCAGACCTTTGAACTCACCCTGGTTTTAAGACGCTCATTTGCCGTTGTAGACTCTGATATCATCCTCCTCCTCACCAGTCTCAGGCTGATATTATTAGAGGCAGGACAGTGTCTCTTTCTGTGTGAGACAACACAAGATAATCTTCCTTTACAAGTCAACAGGTTTAAAGCCAATAGCCTTGGCCTGGGTGTACAAACTGACACAGGACTCTGCTTCTGTACATTCAGTTATTTAATTTATTTTCTATAACTGAAAACAGCTACACAGACAAATATGATAGGAAGAGGAATCGTTAACATTCCCATAACACATTGTATGATTTGTGTATTGATATTATTTGATGGGGCTTTTGCATTAATGTGATGTTGGTATGGTACTAATATGTATGTAGGTTTATGTAGGTTGGGTTATGTATGTATAATGTAATAATGTATGTAATGTAATAATGGATGTAGGTTAATGTATGTAGGTTATCAGACAAAGCCAAATGTCTGCAGAGAGATAATGTGTTTGGTGCCCTTTTGAGGTCTCGATGCGGCTCTGGCATTGCTTGCGGTGTTACCTCCCCTGGTTCTGTCACGCGTGAGGTCTTCGTAACGATGCTTTTCCATTGCTGTTCTAGCGACTTCACGTGAATCCGTTGTTCTTGAGCACGTCAGGGGCACTGCATGGAGGTGCCTGTGGCCGTAAGTGGTGTCAGCAAAGTAAAACAACAGAAAAGCAGCAGCTGGCGAAACATTATCCAGAAGTCCACGCATTTCAAAGTTGCTGACTGTAAAATTAAATGTTTCACTTCAGTTTGGATTTCATTCTCTTAACTCTACAGTTAAGCAAGCAGGTGAAAGGGGATGTGCTGGTTCGGGTTTTTTTTCAGCCTTTCTCCTGGCCTTTAATGAGTTGACGTTAGATATAATGGGATCGACTGTAGTTCCACCTCCTGGTATTTTAGCAAGAGAGGCAAAATGTTCAGCTTGCTCACGTTTCGTCTTTCTGATGGTGTAGGGGCGTAATTACTGTCCTCTGCCTGGGAATGTGACAAGATTTCTTACTCGGCCACCACTTGTATGGCTGCCAAAGAGGATGGAACAGAGTTAAAACCCCTCATGTTTATTTCTGCAGTTGATTAAAAAGATAAACACAGCTACAAGGTGGAGTAATGTACTTGATGTGGCAGTTCATTAGCAAATCATAACTAAGAGCTGTGCGTTTTTGTGGCCTCTGTGCTGCTCATTCTCATGGAACAAGTAGCTGTGTCCTCCGTGCCCAATCAGCTGGAGCTCTGGCCATTACCCCAAACTGTTATTTGTGCGTCCCAGGGAGAAGGGGGCCTGGAGTGTAGAGAGGAGAGAGCTGCCTGTGCGTTCCCAGGATAATCTCGCTTCCATACGTAATACTGACGTTCCTACACAAACGTTGGCTGTGGATTGATGCGACTGACCCCGGGATACCTGCACAGCGCCTAGGATTAATGTCGCTGCACAGCTTGATATTTATAGGCCTGTTGTGACAATGGATTTGCTTGGGCTTTGACATTATTATCTGGATTTTCTGAAATGTGCCTCAGCTTTGCTTCTCCCAGATCAGCCATGGAGAGAGCTAGACACAAGAGGCGAGGAGGTTGCCGGGAATGAGAAGGGAGAGGAGCGCGTACACAGATCCAGGAAACACACCTGCACAGTCTGAAGGGGATCATAGCTTTTTTCCTGATTTTACCATGTCTCTTTTATTCCATCTTTAGCCAGACATTTGCAAGCTTAAACATACTGAAAATTCACTTATGCCAACCTGGAATTGAGGCTTTGTTACTGAGTTTTTTGAATAGTTGCTCTCAGTTCTGGAATACAGATAGTGCCTCCCTATTGCCAGAGTCGTATCAGCTTGGGGTGGACAGCTTGCTTGCTCTCTACTTGGAATCCTGCCTCAAGGCCATAGAGCAGTGTGCTTGCTGTGTTAGTTCACTTAAATATGTAGAAATAAAAGTTAACAATAAAAACAACAAAAAAAATATATAAGGAGATACTTTTTTTTTTAAATAGAAGTATCTATATTTTTGTGTTTGTATTTGTTAACCTTTATTTCACATCATAACTGATGCACAGCTATCGTCTTGCAGAAGACCATACTCATGCCCATCTGTCAGGGTGGCCTGGTGCCCATACACAAGCTGTTTGGATGTGAGTAGCAGACATTGATGAGTTTAGATGGACAGCCTACATAATGCTGTCAGCACCTTCTCGCATGCACCCTTGTGCCAGCACTATGTGCCGCCCTGCACGTCATCACATCAGTTGGCACTCATGACACTTAGCAAAATGTTTCAAACACTGGAAGAAAAGAAGACTGTGCGGTTCCTCGGGTCAGCTAACAATAAGGACGGCTGTGCATGCTCAGGTGAATTCATCCAGGTTAATCACATTACCTCTGAGAGGTCCCCCTATTTAAGGGGCAGTGTGACAGGGCAGAAGAACAAGAAAGGTGGGAGATAAAGGTTATGCAGCACCCATGCCAGGAACAGGGTTCCCATCTCATCGCTGACAGAGTTCTGCTCTTCTCAAAGGTGTTTAAAATTATGAGAGGTCTAGAACGGGTAGATGTGAATCGGTTATTTACTCTTTCAGATAACAGAAGGACTAGGGGGCACTCCATGAAGTTAGCATGGGGCACATTTAAAACTAATTGGAGAAAGTTCTTTTTTACTCAACGCACAATTAAACTCTGGAATTTGTTGCCAGAAGATGTGGTTAGTGTAGTTAGTATAGCTGTGTTTAAAAAAGGATTGGATAAGTTCTTGGTGCAGAAGTCCATTACCTGCTATTAAGTTCACTTAGAGAATAGCCACTGCCATTAGCAATGGTTACATGGAATAGACTTAGTTTTTGGGTAATTGCCAGGTACTTGTGGCCTGGTTTTGGCCACTGTTGGAAACAGGATGCTGGGCTTGATGGACCCTTGCTCTGACCCAGTATGGCATTTTCTTATGTTCTTATGCCTTTCCCCATGTAATACAATTAGACTGCACACCTCAGCACAGTGGGGTTAAGAAAATCAGAATGGGATCAGCCACTCAAATTTGACTCCAGCAGAACCGGCTGCTATTTCTGATCCAAAATAAGGCATTAAGGGAAAAATAAATGTGCAAGAAATTAAAGTCTGCAAGTGAATTTTACTCACACACTTTGTGTCAGTTCTCAAGGGGAAAAAGTTCCTTTTGAAAACTAAGTCGAGAAAAGTCTGGGCACAAATCTGCACTTGCTCTTTGTGCAGGGACATTTTCCAGCAGAAATATACGTGAACGCATGTGAGTCTAAGTGTTCCTGCACACACCTACGTGAACGCATGTGAGTCTCAGTGTTCCTGTACGCGCCTATGTGAACGCATGTTTGTAAGTGTTCCTGCACGTGCCCACGTGAACGTTTGTGTGTCTCAGTGTTCCTGTACGCGCCTATGTGAACGCATGTTTGTAAGTGTTCCTGCACGTGCCCATGTGAACGTTTGTGTGACTCAGTGTTCCTGCACGTGCCCATGTGAACGTTTGTGTGACTCAGTGTTCCTGTACACGCTTATGTGAACGCATGTTTGTAAGTGTTCCTGCACACACAAAAGTGCTAAGCCCGCCCAGACTTCACCCCAGTCATGTAACAGTGCACATGCACTTTTACAACCCAGGTAAGGCAGAAGGTTTTTGAAGACCCTGTTTCCATGTGTAAAAACATTGTTTCACACGAGGAATGGTTTAAAAATTTGCAAACAAAAAGAAAGAGTAGAGAAAATAATGCTATTCATGTGCTGGCTATCTTATGTCAAAGCAGCCTTTTCCGAGCCTCTGTTTAAAAGGCTTTTGTCCTTTTTTAGGTCCTCTGCTTTGACAACTAAACCATCACTGTCACTATAAGTCTCCTATCACTGTCAGCCTCTCCAGAAAAGCCAACACATGACTGTCTGAGCACTAATTTGGGGCTTTCTGAAATGCAATGCACTTGTCACATTGGATATTTGTTATCAATACCCAAACGGAAGGAGGCTGATCACAAACTTTCACCAGAGAAAAGATAATAGCTCACAATCAGCTTTAAATAATCTGCTCTGGGTTTGTTTTTTTTTCCTGTCAAAGACTGTACAGAGTTTTCCCATCTTCAGAAAAACACAGAAGAATCACAGAATGATAGACCTGGAAGGGACACTTATTTCTGCTTTTACAATTCTCCCCTTACAATTATGTTTGTAATTTGTTTTAGGCGTTCTGATTCACTCCACAGATTATGTTGTGTTTAACATCGTTAGTTTAATGACTTGCCTCATCGTGGCTCATTGCAATCCTGAAGCTCAATCACTTTCGGGCCGATACAGTAAAATGCGCGGGAGAGCGGGCGCTCCAAGGCGAGCACCCGCTCTCGCGACGCGCGCCCAGACCATTCTCCTGGGCGCGCGATTTTGTATTCAAATGAGGGCCCGAGGTAAAAGGAGGCGCTAGGGACACTAGCGCATCTCTAGCGCCTCCTTATTGGCAGAAGCGGCGGCTGTCACGGGTCTGACAGCCAACGCTTAATTTTACTGGCATCGGTTGTCGAATCTGCTGACAGCCACAGGTTCGGAAAACGCACGCCGGCAAAATTGAGCGTCCGTCTTCAACCCGCGAGCCGCGTGCCGATTTTTTTTTTTTTTTTACGAATTTTTTATTTTTTTTATTTTTGGGACCTCCGACTTAATATCACTATGATATTAAGTCCGACTTAATATCATAGTGATATTAAGTCGGAGGGTGCACAGAAAAGCATTTTTTTCTGCTTTTCTGTATACTTTCCCGGTGCCAGCCGAAATTAACGCCTACCTTTGGGCAGGCGTTAATTTCTGAGAATAAAATGTGTGACTTGGCTGCACATTTTACTTTCTGTATGGCGCGGGAATAACTAATAGGGCCATCAGCATGCATTTGCATGGTGCGGGCGCTATTAGCTTTTGGGGGGGTTGGACACGTGTTTCCTCGCGCTATTACCCCTTACTGAATAAGGGGTAAAAATAGCGCATTGAAAATGCACGTCCGGCCGAGCGCACCGTTCTGTATTGGGCCTGATTGTAAAACCCTTTTCTCATTCCCCCTCTCTTGTGGCTGGTCCTGGGCCTTCCACGCTGGTAGTGGCAGAGAAATTGTTCTTTTTGGCCCATGGGCCACGCTGAAGAGGGGTTGGTAGAGTGGGAATCTAGCTGTTGGGAGCAGGGCTACGTGGTGGCATGGGGTCTGCAGCAGTCACCCCAATGCACACGTCACTAAGAACAGCCCTGCCCTCACCTCCAGACCTATTCGCCAGGTGGCCGAGCCAGGGCTTCTGTCTTGCTCCTCTCGCTGCTGTTGGTGCTCTCGTGCCAGATCGTAACGTGAACCACCCAGGAGGAAAAGTCACAGATGGGCCGGGCGTTGGTGTCACGCTCCTGCTGTCTGCTCTGGCTTGGCAAGAGATATTTGGGGGGGGGGGGGGGTTGCTACCCTCGGCTCCTCACTGGGCATTCTGCAACGATGCCGGGATAACCACAGTCACACAAAAGTTATGCTGTGATAGATGGAGACTCTGGAATTTGAATCGCTGGTAGGAAACAGTTTCTTCCTGTTTAGCCCTTCATGAGGGGTTTGCTTTTATTTTGATGTAAATGTGGTAAAACTTCAAAATAAACTACAGTCAAATAGTTTCAGCATTGATTCTCAAAAAGTCTCAACTGAAATCATGCACATGGGGCATTGTATCAATAAAAAAAACATTTCTCTGCATGGAGCTTAATTACTTCCAGCAATATCCAATCAAATTACTTATGTACAGCAGCTCATAACTATCTGGCCATTACTGAAAAATTGGAGGCTGGGGTCATGTACGGGGTCGTGTATGGAGCAGTAAAAGACTTTATGGAAAGGACGGCCTACATTTGTCTGTAGCCTGAAGGAGGATGCTAAGTGAGAAATCCAGATCATATATTACGTTTAAACTGAAGAATGGGGGTGGCAGGAGATGGCCAATGAAACTGAAATGCCACCCCCAAACAATACAGGAAGTGGGAAGAGAAAACAACAAAATGAATCAGCTCAAAAAAGCAGAAAAGGTGCCTAGGAAGTGCAACAAATCAAGAGAGAAAAATTGGAAAGCTCTGACCACAAATGCTCGTAGTTTGGGCAATAAAATCCCAAATCTGCAGGCCCTAATGGTGGAGGCGGACTTGGACATTGTTGCTGTTACAGAGACCTGGTTCATGGATTCTCACGATTGGGATACGACCATACCGGGCTATAACTTGTCAAGGGAGGACAGAAAAGGGGGAGGAGTAGCTCTTTATGTCAAAAACAATATCCAAGCAACTAAACTGCAAGGAACGTGGGGTAGAGAAGAAGCATTATGGGCCATCCTAAAAAATAAACAAATGGTGCATCTATTTTTACTGGAATGATTTACAGGCCTCTGACTCAAACGGAAGAACTAGACAGAGATCTGGTCGAAGACATCCAAAAGGTGGGAAAGAAGGGAGGAGTGGTGATGTTGGAGATTTTAATCTGCTGGACGTAGACTGGAGAATCCCTTCTGCGCAATCTAACAGAAGTAGAGAGAGAGTGGATGCCCTGCAAGAGGCTCTCTTCAAACAAATGGTAATAGAACCACGAGGGAGGGAGCTATACTCGACCTGGTGCTCACTAACAGGGATGATGTCTCTAATGTCTGAGCCCCAGTGATCATCAAACGGTACGGTTTGATATTGCAAATAGGACACAGCGAAGTCACATGAAGACCCGAGTTTTGCATTTGTCAAAATGGGGACATTCCTGGAGGTAGAACTAGAAGATTGGGAGAAAATGAGAGAGGTGGAACAGCAGTGGGACAAACTAAAAGGAGCAATTACAAAGGCAACAAATCTATATCTTAGAAAAGTAAACAAAAGTATGAGAAATAAGAAACCTATCTGGTTCTCAAAGGAGGTGGCTGATAAAATAAAAGCAAGAAGAACAGCGTTCAAGAAAAATAAAGGATCCCAAAATGAGGAACACGGGAAGAATATCTGGTGAAACTGAGGGAGACGAAGAAAGTAATCAAGAAGGCAAAAAGTCAGGCGGAAGAAAGAATTGCCAAAGAGGTAAAGAGAGGGGACAAAACATTTTTCAGATACATCAGAGAAAGGAGAAAGGTCTGAAGTGGTAAAGTGAAATTGAAAGGTGAAAAGGATCAATGGGTGGAGAGAGAAGAAGAAATGGCAGAAATATTAAACAAATACTTCAGTTCAGTGCTCACTAAAGAAGACCCTGAGAAGGACCCTCGCTAGTTGACAAGGCTGTGGATGGGGGTGGAGTAGACAAAACTCTGTTTACAGTAGAGAATGTATGGGAAGAGCTGGGGAAACTGAAAGTGGACAAAGTCATGGGGCCTGATGAGGTTCATCCCAGGATACTGAGGGAGCTCAGAGATGTGCTGGGGGGTCCCGCTGAGTGACCTGGTCAATAGATCCTGGAAACAGGAGTGGTGCCAAGAGATTGGAGAAGAGCGGTGGTGGTCCCGCTTCCCAAGACTGGGAGCAGAGAGGAGGCTGGAAACTACAGACCGGTTAGCCTCACCTCGGTGGTGGGAAAAGTAATGGAGTCACTGCTGAAGGAAAGGATAGTGCTGGGTTGCTGGACCCAAGGCGATTTTTACTGTATTGGCCTGTTACAGCATCCAAGAGCCCTGACTTTTACGATCTGGTAACTGATAAGCATGGGGGTAACCTGCACAATGCAGAAGATCCGTGGCATAAGCTTGCTGGGCAGACTGGATGGATCATTTGGTCCTTTCCTGCCATCATTTCTATGTTTGTATGTATATCACCAGAGGACCCCTGAAGTTTATATCTCAATTTGAATATGGACTTCATCATTGCTTCTCTTTTTGGGTCTTAAGTTGTGAATTTTTGTGTAGAAGAACCCACTTACCTGATTCCTGCAAATTAGAAAAAGCATTTGATTTCCTTTTGCCTTTTTCATCTTGTGGGGTTTTTTTGTAATATTTGTCAGCGAGCAAGATACCCCCAGTTTAACTTGCAGACATGTCTGCTTTCCCGCAATCACTTCCTTCAGTTGCACTCATGTGCATCCATCTTTTCTATTTCTGTATAAAAAAAATAAAATAAACAGAGCGGTAACTGAAAATTCAGTTCTGTCTGCATTTATTTTGTATTTATCCATAAAAATGTTTAACCAGGGGCCCTGTTTACTTTGCTGGTTTGCAAAAAGATTCAGTGCAACTTCTGAATCCCAGACAAATAAGAAAACCATACAATGAGAGGGCAATATTGGGTGGGGCAGTGAGAAGTAACTTACCCCCTATAACTTCAGCCGAGATAGTCACTGGGCATTAAAGGCCCGCTATATACACATCGTTACATTTAAAGTTGAAAAGGAATGTTGACTCGGATAACTTTAGATCTGCTCTTCACCATGCCCAGGCTTACCCAGCTGGATATTGGTGCTAGCCAGCTGAATTTAAACCCTGGCCTTGGAACCACGCCGCATGCCCTCATTTTTATCCGGGTAAATTTTAGGATGATAGTGATTTCCCTGGCTAAAATGTATCTGTTCTGAAGGGTGGGAAATTCAAAACATTGAGTTTGACCAGATAAGTCCGCTGGACCTGCGTAAATATTGACCTCTTAGTCCCCGATTCATCAAGGTCTTTTTCCATAGCCAGAATGTGAGAAAAGCCGTAATGAATTGGCCCCTAAAAGCAAAAGAACAAATAAAACAGAGAATCATCAGCCTTTACATCCCACAGAGTTTCTCAGCTCACAGGTCTTCAGTTTGTGAAACTGGATCCAAGAATGCCTGAGTCACAGAAGCTCTTACATTATCCCTTGCTTTCCTTCCAGACACGGACTGTGACCCGGGGCTGGACTGACCTTAGGGGGATTCAGACCCAGCACCTCAGGGAGGGGGGGGGGGCAGGGGAGCACCGTACCTTCTGGCCCAGTGCAGGTGTCTCTGCACCTGGGCCACTGCAGCTCCTGCCCCACTGGCACTCCCGAGGAACAGCAAGTGACGTTAGGCAACGGAGAGTAGGGATACGTTGGCAGCAGAGCACCCTCCCAAAGACGGGCGTTCCCGGGGGGGGCCTATTTCTTTACAATTACAAAGGTGCTTGGTTTTTTTTATAAGTAAGCACATGCATGAATTATTCTGCAGGTCTTTTCTCATTATTTGCAGGGAAGGATCACGCTGATAGTTATAATAAGCGGTGGTGAGAGGACATTGAATATTTTGCGCTCCCGTGATTGAGCACTGCAGCTGTCCTTGCTGTTCATGATTTATGAACACGGCTCCGTGAATGATATCGGGGGCTTAGCAACTGCGCAGACAAGAATGGGATATTTAGTTCTTAGCAGAGAAAGAAATCTGCACGTCTGAAATGAAATATTTTGCTGAACGTCAAAGCACGACCATATATTACTGACAAGAAGTTGCATTTCATTAATTTGGAGATGTTCTTCTTTCTTGAGCTGCAGCAGAGAGAGTTTTATTCTGAGAGAGAGGACGTGGTTATATCTCTCTGAAGTCTGGGAAGGAACAGAGTTCCCTGCGTTCACTTCTCATGGTGCCCCAGATGGTTTTCCCAGTTGGTGGATCTGCTTTGGGGTTCTTGGTATTTTCACCCCCTAGCTACCTGTTCCCTGGGTCCCTCCTAGAATTCTCTTTCTTGTATTGGGGTCCGGTCAGGACAGCAAAGTGTGAGATCTTGGCAGGGGCGCAGAGTGAAGTCTGATGTAAGCCATGCATACATGCACCGACTCCTGCCCGCTGTGTTCTGCTTCTCTTTCATAACTTTCCTTAATCGTTCTTCTCTCGTGTGGGAAATGCTGTTTGATTGTAAGAGGCTGAGCCTTTCATCCATCCTGTCTACAAATGTTCTCCATCCTGGAGGCAACGGTACTAGCAAAAAAATGTTGGTAGATAATTCAGCTGGCAGCTAAAATCATTTGGATCTCCTTGGTATTCAGATTTGCGTAGAATTAATGGGGAGGTGTTAGGGTTTAAAGATGTGAAAAGCTTCTCCTGTGTAGTGATTGCTAGGATTGTGGATCTCGCTGAAGGATTTGCACTGATAGAGCATGAATAAAACAAGGCATGTGCCTGTAATAAAAGATGCCCACCTTTTATTCCCAGAAAGTGCCGAAGTGATTGGGACACAAACAGAGAGGAGGAATAAAACCCATGAAGGAGCAATTTAACTTTTTGAAGCATCTAATACTAACCTGGTAATATAGTGCGTGAGGGCAGAGGCTGGGGAGGAGAAAAGAAGAATGGGGATTGCACACTGGGTTTGGGAGGAGCGGTCCCCCTGTCCCTCTAGCTTTCTGGGGCATGGCCGCGGGAGCCAGCAGGACAGAGGGGTGCAAGGCAGTGTTTACTCACAGACCACTCTGTTTATATTACGGCGGGACATGGAAAGGACATCCAGTCTGCAGGGGGGGTGCGTGTGGTTATTTTGGCAGATCCCCTCCCCCGACTCCATTGTTCGTGATTATAAATAGCAGCCAGCGGCTCTCCCTGTCTGCACTGGGAGAGGAAGTGCTGCCTTTCTTCTGGGGAAGCTTTCTGAAGTCCTTCTCCAGGCTGACTTTTATTCACACCATTATTAGATACTTAATAATTAAAGGGGAAAGGCTGTGCTGGGGAGGGGGACCAAGTGCTGTGCAGAAGATGGGGAAGCTCGGCTTCGAAAGATGTGACCTAGGATCTGACACGTAGAGAGATTCTGAAAGATTTGCTTTCCTTTACAATCTCTTGAAAATGACAATTAAAATAAAAAAAATACCTGCTTATATAGAACCTCCAGCAAGCACAGTCCTGTGCTAGAGAATTCACTTAGGACTTATGGAGGTTAAGTAACTTGTTCAGAAAAATAACCCTTGCTGTAGTTACACAATGTTGGGTTCCATATTAGGAGCTACCACCCAAGAAAAAGATCTAGGTGTCATAGTGGATAACACATTGAAATCGTCGTCTCAGTGTGCTGCAGCAGTCAAAAAAGCAAACAGAATGTTGGGAATTATTAGAAAGGGAATGGTTAATAGAACGGAAAATGTCATAATGCCTCTGTATCACTCCATGGTGAGACCGCACCTTGAATACTGTGTACAATTCTGGTCACCACATCTCAAAAAAGATATAATTGCGATGGAGAAAGTACAGAGAAGGGCGACCAAAATGATAAGGGGAATGGAACAGCTCCCCTATGAGGAAAGACTGAAGAGGTTAGGACTTTTCAGCTTGGAGAAGAGACGGCTGAGGGGGGATATGATAGAGATGTTTAAAATTATGAGAGGTCTAGAACAGGTAGATGTGAATCTGTTATTTACTCTTTCGGATAGTAGAAAGACTAGGGGGCACTCCATGAAGTTAGCATGGGGCACATTTAAAACTAATTGGAGAAAGTTCTTTTTTACTCAACGCACAATTAAACTCTGGAATTTGTTGCCAGAGAATGTGGTTAGTGCAGTTAGTATAGCGGTGTTTAAAAAAGGATTGGATAAGTTCTTGGAGGAGAAATCCATTACCTGCTATTAAGTTCACTTAGAGAATAGCCACTGTCATTAGCAATGGTTACATGGAATAGACTTAGTTTTTGGGTACTTGCCAGGTTCTTGTGGCCTGGATTGGCCACTGTTGGAAACAGGATGCTGGGCTTGATGGACCCTTGGTCTGACCCAGTATGGCATGTTCTTATGTTCTTATCTTATGCATAATCATTATGGATATCCTGAAAACCCGACTGGCTAGATGTGCCTCCAGGTAAGGGCAGGGAATCACTGAAAGGGAGCTGCGTAGGGCACCAAACTTTGAAGATGCCAGGTATCCAGGCCAAAGAGAATCCGCCTCCTGCTTGCTTCAAGGCCATGTGCCAGCAGAGCTTCAGAGGGGCGGCGCTGTGGCCACTCTTCCTGTGGATATCAAATCTTAAAACCGGCCCTGCAGGGGATGCACTAAAGAAGGCTGAACACAGTGGGAAGAGGGTCTGGGACGATGCATCTCAGATGGACAAATCACCCATTCCCTGTGAGGAAAGCTGAGACACATGGGCACGTTCCAGCTGCACTGATGCTCACTGCTACGTGGGTACGTTCCAGCTGCACTGATGCTCACTGCTACGTGGGCACGTTCCAGCTGCACTGATGCTCACTGCTACGTGGGCACGTTCCAGCTGCACTGATGCTCACTGCTACGTGGGCACGTTCCAGCTGCACTGATGCTCACTGCTACGTGGGCACGTTCCAGCTGCACTGATGCTCACTGCTACGTGGGCACGTTCCAGCTGCACTGATGCTCACTGCTACGTGGGCACGTTCCAGCTGCACTGATGCTCACTGCTACGTGGGCACGTTCCAGCTGCACTGATGCTCACTGCTACGTGGGCACGTTCCAGCTGCACTGATGCTCACTGCTACGTGGGCACGTTCCAGCTGCACTGATGCTCACTGCTACGTGGGCACGTTCCAGCTGCACTGATGCTCACTGCTACGTGGGCACGTTCCAGCTGCACTGATGCTCACTGCTACGTGGGCACGTTCCAGCTGCACTGATGCTCACTGCTACGTGGGCACGTTCCAGCTGCACTGATGCTCACTGCTACGTTGGCACGTTCCAGCTGCACTGATGCTCACTGCTACGTGGGCAGGCTGCTGGGGGCTCTAAGCAGTGGTGATAAGTATCTGGTCTGGGCCTGCCTGTCCATCCAGCCACAGCTGGGGAAAAGGAAGGAAGTTGTTGCAGTTCAGAGCAGCTCTGGATTAGCAGCATTACTTCTAAGTGGGAATTTTTTTTTCCCTTAGCAATCTCTTCCTGCTCCTTTTGGCTTCCGGGTCAGTCGGAACCAGCCTGTATCTTGGGTTTTTGTCTCCATTTTCTAGGCCTCATTGAGCCCAGCAATTACACTGATAGTGCCTGGCTGGGGGGGGGCCACAGACCATGACTCCCCCTGAGTCTGACCAGTAGGTGTCACTGTTGGGTGACAGCTAAGACTTTCTTTCAGGGGGAGTAGAAGCTGGGCCCAGCAATCAAACCTGGGTCTCTGCAGCACTGAAGCACCTGTGCACCGCATGGCCCTGTGAACCTTCCCCTCAGGGTGGCGTTAGCTGGGGGGAGATGGGACAGTGGAAGGACACACGTCAGCACTTGGGCTTCTTGATGTGCTGCTTGGAATTTCTCCTTATTGTATTCCATTTATTTATATTATGGGCGATTTGCAGGTTTCGCTTTATTCCTTTCATTGTTAATGTTGTTTGTTTTTCTAAAACACACAAGACGTTCGTGACCTCACTGGTTCTTTGCAATATATTTGTCCCAGAATCACACCACGGTCCTTTCCCTGCTACATTTTGACAGACGCTTTCTAACTGATGACATTGTTAAAGCAAAAGTAAACTGAGCAGTGACAGAAAAAAACGGCTGCATGGGGCCGGGAGTCAGGAGAACGGCAGGGCTAGAGCAGTTTCTAGGCCCGGTCCTGCTGCCTGGCTTTGTGTGGCCTGTGCCTCGGTTTACTCCTCTGTCACCAGGCAGTAATAATCTTCTCCTGACTATGGATGCATATTTCAGTGGCCAGTTAACAACTTTGCAGCGTATGAATCTTATTCTAATGCTTCTTTCATTTCATTTGGTTTTAATGCTTTGGAAGATGAGGAATTTATAGCTCTGCCCAGGGGCGGCTTGAGGCAATCTGCTGCTTGAAGCCAGGGATGAGATATTTCCCCTCCCCCAAGGCATAGCGCAGGTCAAGGTTGGGGGGGGGGGGTGTTCCCCTTGGAGGGTTGTCTGGCCCTTTCTGTGATTTGAAGTGCTGGAGAAGGTGGAGGCAGAGTCCAGGTTTCCCAAAGAAGTGACACAGAAATAATGACTGATAACATTCCTAGAAAGCTGGCAACCTTGCCACACTCCCAGGAGCCCTCCCAGCCTTCCTTGGCACCTGTGCCCTGGGAAAGTGGCACATGAGTGAATGATGGGGGTGCCCTGGGAAAGTGGCACATGAGTGAATGATGGGGGTGCATGTGTGCGTCCTGGGAAAGTGGCACATGAGTGAATGATGGGGTGCATGTGTGCGTCCTGGGAAAGTGGCACATGAGTGAATGATGGGGTGCATGTGTGCGTCCTGGGAAAGTGGCACATGAGTCAATGATGGGGGTGCATGTGTGCGTCCTGGGAAAGTGGCACATGAGTGAATGATGGGGTGCATGTGTGCGCCCTGGGAAAGTGGCACATGAGTGAATGATGGGGTGCATGTGTGCGTCCTGGGAAAGTGGCACATGAGTGAATGATGGGGTGCATGTGTGCGTCCTGGGAAAGTGGCACATGAGTCAATGATGGGGGTGCATGTGTGCGTCCTGGGAAAGTGGCACATGAGTGAATGATGGGGGTGCATGTGTGCGCCCTGGGAAAGTTGCACATGAGTGAATGATGGGGGTGCATGTGTGCGTCCTGGGAAAGTGGCACATGAGTGAATGATGGGGGTGCATGTGTGCGCCCTGGGAAAGTGGCACATGAGTGAATGATGGGGGTGCATGTGTGCGTCCTGGGAAAGTGGCACATGAGTGAATGATGGGGGTGCATGTGTGCGCCCTGGGAAAGTTGCACATGAGTGAATGATGGGGTGCATGTGTGCGTCCTGGGAAAGTGGCACATGAGTGAATGATGGGGTGCATGTGTGCGTCCTGGGAAAGTGGCACATGAGTGAATGATGGGGTGCATGTGTGCGTCCTGGGAAAGTGGCACATGAGTGAATGATGGGGTGCATGTGTGCGTCCTGGGAAAGTGGCACATGAGTGAATGATGGGGTGCATGTGTGCGCCCTGGGAAAGTGGCACATGACTGAATGATGGGGGTGCATGTGTGCGCCCTGGGAAAGTGGCACATGAGTCAATGATGGGGGTGCATGTGTGCGTCCTGGGAAAGTGGCACATGAGTGAATGATGGGGGTGCATGTGTGCGCCCTGGGAAAGTGGCACATGAGTGAATGATGGGGTGCATGTGTGCGTCCTGGGAAAGTGGCACATGACTGAATGATGGGGGTGCATGTGTGCGCCCTGGGAAAGTGGCACATGAGTCAATGATGGGGGTGCATGTGTGCGCCCTGGGAAAGTGGCACATGAGTGAATGATGGGGGTGCATGTGTGCGCCCTGGGAAAGTGGCACATGAGTGAATGATGGGGTGCATGTGTGCGTCCTGGGAAAGTGGCACATGAGTGAATGATGGGGGTGCATGTGTGCGTCCTGGGAAAGTGGCACATGAGTGAATGATGGGGGTGCATGTGTGCGCCCTGGGAAAGTGGCACATGAGTGAATGATGGGGTGCATGTGTGCGTCCTGGGAAAGTGGCACATGAGTGAATGATGGGGGTGCATGTGTGCGTCCTGGGAAAGTGGCACATGAGTGAATGATGGGGTGCATGTGTGCGCCCTGGGAAAGTGGCACATGAGTCAATGATGGGGGTGCATGTGTGCGCCCTGGGAAAGTGGCACATGAGTGAATGATGGGGGTGCATGTGTGCGCCCTGGGAAAGTGGCACATGAGTGAATGATGGGGTGCATGTGTGCGTCCTGGGAAAGTGGCACATGAGTGAATGATGGGGGTGCATGTGTGCGTCCTGGGAAAGTGGCACATGTGTGAATGATGGGGGTGCATGTGTGCGCCCTGGGAAAGTGGCACATGAGTGAATGATGGGGTGCATGTGTGCGCCCTGGGAAAGTGACACATGAGTGAATGATGGGGGTGCATGTGTGCGCCCTGGGAAAGTGACACATGAGTGAATGATGGGGTGCATGTGTGCGCCCTGGGAAAGTGGCGCATGAGTGAATGATGGGGGTACATGTGTGCGCCCTGGGAAAGTGACGCATGAGTGAATGATGGGGTGCATGTGTGCGCCCTGGGAAAGTGGCGCATGAGTGAATGATGGGGGTGCATGTGTGCGCCCTGGGAAAGTGGCACATGAGTGAATGATGGGGGTGCATGTGTGTGCCCTGGGAAAGTGGCACATGAGTGAATGATGGGGGTGCATGTGTGTGCCCTGGGAAAGTGGCACATGAGTGAATGATGGTACAACTGCCTGTAGCACTGCCTGAAGCACAACCACGCAGCTCTGCCAAAGCTCATCTCTCCTGGCCTGCAGCTCCTCTGTATCAGGCCGATACAGTACAGTGCACTCCGACGGAGCGCACTGTTACCCTGTCATTGGACGCATGTTTTCCCTTACCCCTTATTCAGTAAGGGGCGGAAAACATGCGTCCAACCCGCGGCACCTAATAGCGCCCTCACGTGCAAATGCATGTTGACGGCCCTATTAGTTATTCCCGCGAGATTCAGTAAGTAAAATGTGCAGCCAAGTCGCACATTTTACTTTCAGAAATTAGCGCCGACCCAAAGGTCGGTGCTAATTTCTGCCGGCACCAGGAAAGTGCACAGAAAAGCAGTAAAAACTGCTTTTCTGTGCACCCTCCGACTTAATATCATAGCGATATTAAGTCGGAGGTCCCGAAGAGTAAAAAAGTTAAAAAAAAAAAAATTTGAAGTCTGTTGGGTCGAAAACCGGACGCTCAATTTGCCGGCGTCCGGTTTCCAAGCCCGTGGCTGTCAGCGGGCTCGAGAACCGACGCCGGCAAAATTGAGCGTCAGCTGTCAAACCCGCTGACAGCCGCCGCTCCTGTCAAAAAGGAGGCGCGAGGGACGCGCTAGTGTCCCTAGCGCCTCCTTTTGCCCGTTTCTACCGCTGGGCCTAATTTGAATACTGTATCGCGCGCACCGGCGCGTGGCGAATGCCCGCTCTCCCGCGGACTTTACTGAATCGGCCTGTCTATTTGCAAATAGGTTGTTGTAATTACCCTGCTGTTCCAGTTCTGAGACCCTCCACATAGCTCTGCCAATGGATCTCAATCCTGACGTTGTAAATGATGGCAGAAAAAGACCATCTGGCCCCCCATCATCCCGTCCGCACTGCTAAAGAGACATCCCGGCTGCCAGCCAGTCATTACCAGCACCCGTAAGAGCTCTCCTTATCCAGGGACAGGCTCTTTCTCTTCCTCCTTTTTTAGGGGGTAATTCCGGAGTAGCCCAATTCTGAGCAGAGTTTACCTCAAAGGAAAAGGACGGGCATATTTTTCCCTTTGAAAATGATCCCACCACAGTTACACCTGCTAATCTGTGTGCAGATTTCCCAGCAGGACAATGTGTGTAAACCCCTCTGCAGGTACAGGTTGCTCATCTCCATGGGAAAAGCCTGCTCTTAGCCTCGGAGATGCCTTTGCACATTACCTTCTTTATCTGTACTGCACCATCTTGGTTACATCCCCAGTTAGTTCCCTCCAGCACCCACTTTTCCAGTGCCCAACCACAAATCTCTATGACAATCTAAATAGCCAACACTACTAGAGTGGCTATTGCCCAAATATCCGGCCTCCCAGGTCTGTGTGTGCTTCCCCTGGGACTTCCAGTTCATTTTAGAGCGTGCAGCCTGCATGATAGTATTGTAACCCCGGGGCAGAGTGGCAGGGATCATTCAAGAGGCCCCCTGGGGCACAAGGAAGGAGCGATGGACCTATCTGCTCTCAGTTTCTCCTCAGATAGCATTAACATCTGTGGGGGGGGGGGGGACGGGACTTCAACCTCCTTTTGCATTGAACTCAGCATAAGCCCTTTTTCCTTCTTGGTAAACAGCACTGATAATAGTCACAGTCATCTTCATCAAAAATCACTCTGAGAAGCAATGTGGTTTCCAACTTCTTTACTGATAGTTGATTAGTTGACTGAAGAATATTTACAGCACTCAATTCAGATTTCAAATAAAGTCAATAAATAATTCAGCAGAAGAAAGATTAATAAATTTGTGACCTCACTCTTCTACTAAAGACTTTTAATTTACTGGAAGCCAATTTCTTAAAAATCCATATCTTCCTTGTCCAATTACTCAGCTTCTGAAGCAAGTTTACTCCTCCTTCCAACTTCCAATGGTGGTTACAATAGCGTCCCACAACAGGGCAGAGGTACTGGACGCTGAAAAACCAGGCTTACTAATCGCATGAGAAGCCGTTTAATAGCCGCAACGCGACCTTCCTCTGCGGAGGTGGTGTCTATATGCATTTTCCTATGGTTTCTGTTTGAGATACACATCTCGACTAATCAGTGCCGCGATTCGTTTCATGCAGTAGGATTGATCGGGCGACCCGCACCCGGTTTATGCAATCTCCGACCTTGTTTTAACGCAGCAGCGTGGTAGTGTTGCTCGCTCTCACCCTTTGCACGTAAACTAAAAAACGGTACTCATGATGTCTGTTCCAGGGGTTCCCCCTGAGGAAGCCCCGTACAAATATTTAAAGTTCTGGCTTTTCCCCGCTGCATTTTTTAGGACGTGTGGAAGCAGGTGTGCTTATGTGCATGGGTACAGGTAGAGTGACAGTAAGTGCTGTGCTTCTGTTTCAAACTTTTCTTGTTAAACTGAAAAGGGGGATATTTTCTGCTAGATGAAACGCCTGTTAGGTCTAGTCATCACCGTGAACAACACAGGCATGTTCTAGATACAATATAACAATTTTGTTTTATTCTGTGGATGCTAATGATACAATATCATGTACTGTTTCATTTTGATGTGAAATTGTTAGTTATTGATTCACATCTGTAGTACTGTTGAGGCGCTCGTACACCATTGCAGTACGTGGGTTATAAAGTCTGCAGTAACTCATTTCTTTTAATGTTTAAAATGCATTTATAAAGAATTGTTTTAATTTGTCAAGTCTGTTAGTGAGAATTGTACGTTAGTGTCACGGCTATCACAGTGTGTCACATTGCAGCACACATGCACTAGTGCAGAAAGCACTGCATCACTTGTAAGTGGTGTGGAGCGAGGCTGAAACAGTTTCTGACTAGTTCTCTCATTCCTGAAATGGATGCACTTTGAATGAAAGTCTGAATAAGGAGCACCACACAGAAAGTAAAACATTTCTTTTGTAGACTGTCTTCTGCCTAACCTGAAGGTGAATGAGGTCGATAATTACTTTACATATTATTTTACATCATTATTCCGGGATGGGAGGCAGTGTGTGCATGAAGAGGGAGGCAGATGGATTCCACTCAGATGAAAAACATGTTTTAACTCTGCTTGCAGGTAAAAAGAAAGTGACCTTGTTCGACAGCCAGGCTCCTATCTGTCCAATCTGCCAGGTGCTCCTTCGCCCAGGAGAGCTGCAGGAGCACATGGAACAGGAGATGGAGAAACTCACGCAACTCAACCTCTGGTAGGTGCCAGATTCAGGCTCCAAACTGAGTGAGATGGCAGTGCCAGTTCTGTGGCCTGAAAGTTACAAAGGATATCTTTTTAAATACAGGGACCCAGATTCCTCCAGAAGTTGATTGAAATATTTAGTAAATCTGAGCGCAGGTTTCATAATTATAAGCTGAGCGTAAAATAAAAAAAATACAAAATAAAACAGTTATTAACAGAGAGAACATGCGAGTATGACAATAAAGAACATTGTTGCAGCTAGAAACGGTAAGAAGTGTTTCTATGATTTACCTGGAGATTTGGAAATGTCAGCGTGGTAAACTCACCTTCTTGCCCATGGGAATGAACGATGCACTGGATTATTTGCAGGGAATGGGCACACATCCTCCTGATGGGGTCCTGAAGGATCACGTGCAGTGGGATTTTTCTCACAGTATTCATTGCTCTCTTACTCCTGAATTGCTTTCCTTTGCTTCCATTTGGAGTGGAAAAAAGCATAAGTTGCAAACATGAAACAAAGCAAGTAGAAGCCTGCAGAGTCACTGAGATTGCTCCAGAGATCAGCGAGCCGGTTTCTTGCATCTTCATGTCAGCTTATTCCTAGCTTTTCCTAATTTTTTTGTCTTCTTGCATTTATTTTTATATTTTGCGGGAATAAAATATGTTTTCCTTATTATAACCATGTCCCTGTTATTAAAAAAAGTTGTTCCCTTAAAAGTCCCCCTCTTCAGCTCTCCATGCTGTATTCTGGCTCAGACAGGAACATTTTAAAGACATTTATCTGGGGAAATATACCTGCAGAATGATGTTTTCAGATCTGCATGTGTAATGATTCCCCTTTCCTTCATTGCAGAAAAAGGAGGTACATAATCTGCAGGATATCTATGGAAGCACATTTTGAACATAAAACTACATCCATGGTTTTCTCTGAAAATTGCCTACCAGTGCCACAAGTACAAAACAATCCGTGGTCTTCACACTTATGTGGGCTACTAAAAATAGCCTCCTATATGTATCGCTGTGCTGCCTGTATGGCAGCTGTCTGTGCTGTATTCATGCTTTAAGTGTATCAGTGTGACCCCATTCATGGGGCTCTGATGAAGATCCTCTCTTCAGCTCTCTGTGCTGTATTCCTGGTTTCCATGTATCAGTGTGACCCCTGCATGGGGCTCTGATGAAGATCTGCTCTTCAGCTGTCTGTGCTGTATTCATGCTTTACCTGAATCAGTGTGACCCCATTCATGGGGCTCTGATGAAGATCTGCTCTTCAGCTGTCTGTGCTGTATTCATGCTTTACATGTATCAGTGTGACCCCTGCATGGGGCTCTGATGAAGATCTGCTCTTCAGCTGTCTGTGCTGTATTCATGCTTTACGTGTATCAGTGTGACCCCTGCATGGGACTCTGATGAAGATCTGCTCTTCAGCTGTCTGTGCTGTATTCATGCTTTACATGTATCAGTGTGACCCCTTTATGGGGCTCTGATGAAGACATGATCTTCAGCTGTCTGTGCTGTATTCATGCTTTACATGTATCAGTGTGACCCCTGCATGGGGCTCTGATGAAGATCTGCTCTTCAGCTCTCTGTGCTGTATTCATGCTTTACATGTATCAGTGTGACCCCTGCATGGAGCTCTGATGAAGATCTGCTCTTCAGCTGTCTGTGCTGTATTCATGCTTTACATGTATCAGTGTGACCCCTGCATGGGGCTCTAATGAAGATCTGCTCTTCAGCTGTCTGTGCTGTATTCATTCTTTACGTGTATTAGTTTGACCCCATTCATGGGGCTCTGATGAAGATCTGCTCTCCAGCTCTCTGTGCTGAGTTCCTACGGTATATCTCTCACTGTGTTGCCTGCCTGGTGATGTGGTGAGGAGCAGCATAGCAGCACCTATGATTTACTTAGATTCATAAAGGTGCAAGTAGTTCAGAGGAGAAGCTGTCAGAAATTCTGAGAAGAATATTACAGCAGGCTGGCATTTTTCACGGGACAGGCAGTTAAGAATAAGGGTCCTGGTATGTGAAAGGGCCTAGAGTCAGAAGCATCATCAGAAAATATTTCTTCATAGAAAGGGGCAGCCTCCCAGGGAATGTGGTGGAGACCCAGCAAACTTACAGAAAGGGAGAACAGCCTTCATAAATCAGGGCTTTAGATCATGAGCCCTGCTGTACCTGAATGTAACTCGCCCTGAACCCCCAATCTAAACGTGGCGGGAATTAGAGCCCAGAGAAATCATTTCCCTCTGCTCATCTTGGGAATTTTGTAGGCTCCTTGCACATCCTGCGCCTCCCTGGCTTTTGGTCCGTCCTCTTCTTGGGAAGGGTCTCAGACATAAATTGCCACTGAGCGCGTGCAGTGGTGAGAGGGCAGGAGGCATTCAGAGGGACGGAGAGGGCCACTCATCCAAAAGGGTGGGTGGCAGAGGAATTTGAGAGGACACTTGGAGGAGGCTTAGTGGAGTGAAGAGGTTTCTTCAGATGAAAGGTTTTGAAGGTTTTGCAGGAGGGATGGTTTGCTGTTTTGGATGAGCTCCTGACTGAAGGAAGGGCTGGATCTCTCTAGCAGCCACGTGGAAGAGAGCGTGGGATTTTTCCATCTGTTTTTTAAGCTGGGGAGATATTTGCCATCATCCCTGGTGAATGTTGGACCTGGAGGAGATCCTAGCTACCCTTACTGGGGCGGCATTGTGGACAGGACACAGCTGAGAGGAGGGAGCGTCATCAAAGACTCACCATGGAGAAAGAAAGCTATTTTTTCCGGATTTGCATTTTCCTCATTTTATGCCTGCTGTTTGGAATCATTGCCTGGATATTATTTTTCAAGCTTAAGTAAAACTTTTTATTATTTGAATGCCACCTTTGGACTCTGAGCCATTACTCAAGTGTGCCCTTATGGATCAGCAGACCTCCTTGCTGTGAGTATTGTGAGAGTGACTGTGCAGCCTGGGCCCCGGAGGCTCAGGATTCCTCCCCGCCGGAGGACCGCAGCCCCCAGGGCTGAAGTTTGGTGGTCAGGTGTGTCAGAGGTCCGGGAGAATAAAGACGGCCGGCCCTGCATCAGGGACCCTCTGCTGGAGAGGGGATTGCACAAATAAATAAATAAATACATACATACATTTGAGAGAGCCTGGATTAAGCACAGAGGATCCTTAGATAAGAGGAAGTGAATGTGCACTGAGTGGAGTCTACAGTGATGTAAGAATGAATCGGGAACACTCGACAGGACTTCCAGTTCTTCTGTGCTGTCAGACTGTGGCTTTAAGTGCAGTGCAATAAGGATTGTGAGTTGCAGAAGTCGTGGTGCTGAGAAGTAAAGAGCCAGGGCTGCTTTAACTCATCCCCTGTTAAACTGCAGTAAGGTAAGAGCCAGTCCTGGTTCTCTGACTCCCAGCCAGAGTGCACAGTACTAAAGGAGAACCAGGCTGCTTTGCAGGGGAGGTCAGAAGGCTAAACCACACCGGGATCTCAGAGGTTATGAGGCAGAGACCTCTGGTCCTTTATTCCGCCCCACCGCCATTTCCCCAAGCAGAAGAGGGTGGTGTGAGGCAGGGATCCCCCCCGCAGGGGGCAGTGAATACTGAATCATCGGACCCAGGATTGAGATAAGGGAGAAGAACAAGGCAGCGCATCCATCCACTCTGACTCAGCCTGGTGTGTCTAATTTACGGTGTAATTTGGGTTTCATCCAACTTAATAAAGGGCCATGGCAAATTAGTGCACGGGTTTATAGGGAGAGAAGCAATTAGTGTGCTGAAAGGCCCATCCAGGAAACATGGCCAGCATGAGAGAAGAGAGGGCGGGAAACGGCCTTTGAATGGCAGTGATGGGAAGGTGGAGAGTAATGGGATGGGACAGGAAACCCTTCAATCATATTCCCCGACAAAAGGACATTCTGGGCCCGCTGACAAGTGAATCCTTTCAATAAAAGTCACGAGCAAAGAGAAAACAGCTTTCTCTCCAGCTGCCTCCCGTCCCACCCTGCATGGCCACACAGGAGGTGCAGGAGAACACGAGCTCTTTATTAATTATTGAATAATGACTCCCTCTGTGCCATGATAGATAACATTCAATCTCCTCTATGCATTCGGGCAATAGAAGCTAATCTGGAACAAAGCTGCTCTTTTTGTGGCTGTAATTCTGGGAAGACAGGTCCATGCTCCCTGTGTGCGTGCAGGCCAGGGACGAGGGGCCGCAGGGGCTCATGAGCTCCCCGGCTCCTGTCCTGCTCTCGCCCCACAGCCTCTCGAGGCTGGTGCTTCTGTTGTCAAAGCAGGACAGTGTATCCGCTGTGTGACCTGATGTTAGACAGGATGGAGTGAATGCACCACAAAGAGGGGGAATCAGCCGAGAGTCCCTACTTATCTTCTTATTTACCTGGACCCTGGCTCTGATTCCTTACTTCCCCTTAGGCTTACACTTTTATGCCTTGCTTGCCGCACTGTTTTACTTGCATTCACATTATAGATTCTGATTGTAAAGAGCACGGCTGCACCTTTGCTTATGCAATCCATAATCTCTGGAGCTGTCAAAAAAAAATGTGCCGTAGGGAATTTAACAAAAAAACGACTCAAAGCCAGAGGATGTGGATGTTAGTGGGTGGGTCTGACAATTCTTGAAAACCGTACAGGCCAGACTGAAGGATGCCTCTTCACCTTCCGTTAACAGCTGCAGCAAAAGACACACGAGATGAGATTTCAGGTTCTGAATGTGTGAACCCGTGAGGAAAGGAGAGACGGGGGGATATTTTAAATATCAGAAAGATATAAATGCACAAATAAACATGGTTTCCAGTGGAACAATGACTGAAGCTACGAGGAGGTAGATTCAGAAACATTAGAAAGTATTTCTTCATGGAAAGGGTGGTGAATGCATGGAGCGCCCTCCTGGAGGAGATGGTGGAGCAGAAAAGCACAGGGATAGGCACAGAGCATCCATCCCTTTGGCAAGAAGACAGAAGAAAACACTGGGATAATCTGCACGGGGCAGTGGTTCATCCCAAAACCGCAGTGACATGATTGCACCCTGCTTCCAAGAACGACATTGGGGTGACCTGCATGGAGCGGCAAGTTACAGCCCCAAACAGACTGCGTCGGCCGTTCAGGCCCCTCTGTGCCCTCCTTGACCGTGCGACTGGGTAGGAAGAGATCAGCAGGGCACAAATGAAGTCCTGCCTCTTAACCCTTCCTGCGTTTACTGGGGGGGAGGACGGGAATGAGAAGAGAGGCTCTGCCTCAGCCATGTGGAAGCCAAAGAAATGTGCCGTAACCTCCTGAAGGCCCAGGAGGAGGAGGAGGAAAAGTGGGAGCCTTCAAACTGTGCTCCCAAGCAGGAGGTAGCGCCTCGTTTATCATCGGAGAGAGAGCATCTTTTAATGTTTAGGGAAAGGCTTCTCTGAGACTTATTTTAGTCTGTTTATGGATTCGCTCTTATATTCCACTACTTCCAAAAATTGCTCCCTCTGAGCATTGGTTCTACCGTATTGTAAAACAAAAAGGCCTTATTTTTATAATGCATCTCTTTTTTTATTGCCATTTTCTGCGGAGAGACGACATTTCATTGTGCAAAAACTAAAGCAAATGCAAGAAGTTAGGAAGTCACAGAGCATTGCATGGCCAGGCGCCGGTAGGACAGGCAGCGACCGTGCGGTGACTTTCTGACAGCGCGGTACCCTCTGCACTAGCAGCCCGTGAGAGTCGGGGAACACAGCGATTCCATCGGCTGCCGCAGTCAGCAGAAGTACGCAGCTTGCGCAGCCTGGCTCATTACAGTGCGGTACCACCGCTAGTGCAGGCACCGCCGCTAGTGCAGGTCTCACTGACTGGATCTCTGGGCCTCCGTGCGACAGCTGACAGAACCACACACACAGAGTCGTCGTGGACAAATGGGCAGACACGACCTGGCCATAAAGCCTTTGTTTTTTTGTTTCTTTTCCAAAAAGAATGCCTAACAAAATTTGGCATGTAAAATCAGACCTATCCCTGGGAATAGGGGGTACTTGAGAGGCATGAGTGGGGCTGCCTATAGGCTAGGAGGGAAAGCTGCATGCAAATTTCATTTGCGAGCCACTCATGCCGTAGCGGGGAAAGGCAACCTCGGAATCCTACTCAGTGTTACATATGTAAGAGCCTCATTGAACCTGACATGTCAAATTCAGGCCATTTGTGCAAAATCTCCCTTTAATAATACTGTTTCATTTCGCTCAAATGAGACTTGAATGCATGTAAAATGGAAAAGGATATTTAAGCTCTAACATTAGGCAGATGTCTTGCCAGCGGACGATTGAATATATCAGATTTTGAAGTGCTTAACACGTTTTCAGTGCTCCCTCTTAGAATATGTCACCTGCTTTTTCTCTTCCTTCAGCGGAGAATACTAATGGAAAGACAAGAAACCTACAAAGCTTTTACTTTTAAGAGATTTAACTCCTTGGACACCAACGCGTTTGCGATCTCATGTGATCAATACGAAGTCAAAATTAAGCATGGTTTGGGGGCGGGGGGGGGAGGGTAGTGTGATATGTTTGGGGGTTTTTTCGTTTTCTCTTTCTAGCCTCTTCTGGAAACCCTCACTTGCCGGAAGGCTGGAGTAAGTGTCGTGTGTGGGTCAGCAGGGGCCGATCTCCCTTCCTCACTAGATCTGAGCAAATACAAGCATGGAAGTTCTATAGAAACATCTTCCAAGCAAGGGCAGTAATTTCTTTGTGTAAATCCTGGTGGAAATGCCGGGGGGCTAGCGAGCTCCATAATCTCAGCTTAACTTCCTTTCCCTCTGCCCCCCACGCAGAGCAGAGCGGATTATTCGTGCACCGTAGCTGAGGGTGAGGCGCACTCTTGCTATAGTTCTCCTCATGCACAGATCCCACTTAATTTCTGGCTTTCTCTTTACTTCTTCAAAGGGTTTTTCTGTGCCTATCCCAGCTTTCCTGCATTCTGGGATTGTTTTTAATTGCAGCCCCTCTATCGGGAGGGTTGTTCCATGCATCAAACACCCTTTCCAGAAAGAAATATTTTCTAAAGTTACGCCTCGGTCTCCTCTCTGTGGACCTCATGCTGTGACTTTTCTTCTTGGACTTCCTTTCCACTGGAAAATTGTTCTTGTCAATTATTTGTAATTGTGAAGCCTTTCTTTTCCTTCCCCACCCCTTGCCCAATTCCGCACTCTTTCAGGATGTACTGGATATTGCATGACCTTTGCCCCCCCCCCCATCATAGCAGCAACCAGAAATCTGATAGAAACATGCAATGTACCATTTTAATCAGCATTCAAAATGGAATTAAACAACATATCATCAATAGCTGGTGTGCCCACTGTTACCTTACAAAGGGTGTGAATACAACACATTTTGAAATAAATCGGTATCATCTTCCAGATTTAATAAGACCAGTTCCAAATATCGACACAAAGTTTCAGTGGAATATCATCTCTGACCACTTTCCTTCAACATTAAACTCTCCACCTCATCCTTAATAATGGCCCCTATGTTTTTGGCAGCGTTTACAGGTCTAGATGGTTCCCTGGCCAAACGTCGTTACCCCAAAAGCCAAAGCCATTTTCTTTAAGCAGCTGTTGCGTGGTGTTGGGCTCACACGCATGGCGCCTTATCGTGGATTAAAGTAGCTTTGCCTAGTATCAAAACCTTTTCCGGATCACTCAAAAACGGGATAACATTTTCGGCAAAAATCATATTCCGAAGAGAGGCGCCATCCCAAGATTCCTCATCTTCTTTGATTACTTACAACATTTTCTTTGCTGTGAACACGACAAAAAGACCAATGCAAGCAGGGTTGCTGATAATTTGGTGATAATGTTCCTCGTCGCTAATTTCATTCCAAGTTTTTGACCAAACTCGATCATTATGAAAATTTGGTTTTCGAATTGATCAAATGAAAGATTTGTCGGAGGCGCTAAATGAAGGAAATCCTCTTCATCCCAATTTTGTCACCAATTCACCAGCCAGAGCCTGTCTGGGATGTGAGTTTCAGTTTTCAATGGTTTTGAAATAACATGAAGTGCCGGGATCCCAGCCCTGACTCGATAATGATAAACTGGTATTCGATCAACTTTTTTCCTCCTCTCATCCAAAATCATTCGTGCCACCTGATAACAGCTTTTTTCCTGCTTGTTGCTGGAATTTTCAATGATTTTTTGGCTTTCTTGAAACAATTTTAGCAGTTGACCATCACCAAATTCTGTAAAAAAAAAAAAACTCGTCAGCAGTCTTCCCCATGTTCTCTGAACCCAGTTTTTGTTTCAACCTCATTTTTCGGCAATCCACTTTTTCAAAATAAAGGTTTCTCCAGCATCACGCGCCTCACGAAATGCAATACTTAATATGGTCAATATGATGCTGTTTTTTGCTATCGTGTTTTCCAGCAATGAATAATAATTTAAGTAATGTATAAAGTACTGTTAAAATCCAGATTGAATGGCCTACAAAATGATAAAAAGATTATATTAGTGGGATAATCCAGTGGGATGCTAGGGGGTGAGGCAAAGGTTATGCAACACCTGCTACATGTCTCATTTCTTAGGGCTTAGGGTTCAGACTGTGCATCCATCCCTACAGATGCATAATATTGCTGCCCTAAATACAAATATTTACAGGTTCTACATGTCTATACGCTAGCTTTAGGTACAGCATGTAGGTTGATAAGAACCATAGATATACATTTTAGACAGACTAAGAACTTTCCGAGAAACAGATGCTTACTACTCCGTGTGTGTGTGTGTGTATAAATGTGAACACACAGATACAACTGGTGGATACATTGGAGTGTAATTTTCAGCAGTGCGGTAATGTTCTGCCCTTATTTAATAAACCGGATGGTGGAAGGAGCAGATTTTATAAAACACTGCGTATCTGTGCCCTGAAAGTACACACCTATGTTTCGCTATGCACACATTTTTGCAATGCTGAGAGCTGCATACTTTCTATAACTATTTTAGAAAAGGACGCACGTCTTTAATGCGTGAAATAACTGTAACGTGTGCATAACTATTGCATTTCATGCTTGGAGGCATGCATTTGATAATTGCACATAATCCATTTTTTAAAACACTTTCTTGTGTGTGTACTTTTAAACATCAGCTCACAACTTTACCCAGCCCTCCTACCCAAAAGCTGCAGACAAAAGAGAGACACTGATGTTTATGTAACTCGTTCACAACTTCGTACCATATACTCGAGTTGAGCCATTTCTAAGTATTTCTAATACAAAAATAACTAATAAGAGACAAGTGCAGTCTCAGTGCGGTGACTCGCGTAGCTTGCACCCTCGGGAATGTATGAGCGAATTCTGAACCCTGCTCAGCATGCCCAAAAACTGGCCTTTCTTAATCCATTTATCATTTACGTACAATGTTGCTAGTGCACGCATACTTCTGGTTATTGCAAAACACTGCTTACACGTTTCTGCGCTGCTTAGCTGCGTATCTTCCAATTTTATGTGATGAAATTACCCCCATAATATATCAGGACAACATTAAGGGGTGTGCACATCAACAAGTTTGTTTTGTTTTTTAACTTTGTTTTTTTGTTTCTTTACTCACTTACATAAAATGCGTTGTAACATGCATAGATTTTATGTGCTTACTCAAATGGGTATTTTAAATGGGTAAAACACATATGCATGTAAAATAACGAAACAAAATAAATGCATATTCCAATTGCAGAGAGATAATAATACTAAATACAAATAGCATGATAAATGCGTTAGGCAGACGCCGCAAACCTGGAAAAGTGCTGTAGAAATTAGAAATAGTAAGAGTACGTGCTGTGTGTGCAGAATGTGCTGAATGGATCCTCTAGCCACTTTAGAGACAGAATGCCATAAATATATACCACAGGCGATGTATATGTAGAGAATGGATCCTCTAGGCACTGTAGAGACAGAATGCCATAAATATATACCACAGGCGATGTATATGTAGTGAATGGATCCTCTAGGCACTGTAGAGACAGAATGCCATAAATATATACCACAGGCAATGTATATGTAGTGAATGGATCCTCTAGGCACTGTAGAGACAGAATGCCGTAAATATGTACCACAGGCGATGCATATGTAGTGAATGGATTCTCTAGGCACTGTAGAGACAGAATGCCATAAATATATACCACAGGCAATGTATATGTAGTGAATGGATCCTCTAGGCACTGTAGAGACAGAATGCCATAAATATATACCACAGGCGATGTATATGTAGTGAATGGATCCTCTAGGCACTGTAGAGACAGAATGCCGTAAACATATACCACAGGCGATGCATATGTAGTGAATGGATCCTCTAGGCACTGTAGAGACAGAATGCCGTAAACATGTACCACAGGCGATGCATATGTAGTGAATGGATCCTCTAGGCACTGTAGAGACAGAATGCCGTAAACATGTACCACAGGCGATGCATATGTAGTGAATGGATCCTCTAGGCACTGTAGAGACAGAATGCCGTAAATATATACCACAGGCGATGCATATGTAGTGAATGGATCCTCTAGGCACTGTAGAGACAGAATGCCGTAAATATATACCACAGGCGATGCATATGTAGTGAATGGATCCTCTAGGCACTGTAGAGACAGAATGCCGTAAACATATACCACAGGCGATGCATATGTAGTGAATGGATCCTCTAGGCACTGTAGAGACAGAATGCCGTAAATATGTACCACAGGCGATGCATATGTAGTGAATGGATCCTCTAGGCACTGTAGAGACAGAATGCCGTAAACATGTACCACAGGCGATGTATATGTAGTGAATGGATCCTCTAGGCACTGTAGAGACAGAATGCCATAAATATATACCACAGGCGATGCATATGTAGTGAATGGATCCTCTAGGCACTGTAGAGACAGAATGCCGTAAATATATACCACAGGCGATGCATATGTAGTGAATGGATCCTCTAGGCACTGTAGAGACAGAATGCCGTAAATATATACCACAGGCGATGCATATGTAGTGAATGGATCCTCTAGGCACTGTAGAGACAGAATGCCGTAAATATATACCACAGGCGATGCATATGTAGTGAATGGATCCTCTAGGCACTGTAGAGACAGAATGCCGTAAACATGTACCACAGGCGATGCATATGTAGTGAATGGATCCTCTAGGCACTGTAGAGACAGAATGCCGTAAACATGTACCACAGGCGATGCATATGTAGTGAATGGATCCTCTAGGCACTGTAGAGACAGAATGCCGTAAATATGTACCACAGGCGATGCATATGTAGTGAATGGATCCTCTAGGCACTGTAGAGACAGAATGCCGTAAATATATACCACAGGCGATGCATATGTAGTGAATGGATCCTCTAGGCACTGTAGAGACAGAATGCCATAAATATATACCACAGGCGATGCATATGTAGAGAATGGATCCTCTAGGCACTGTAGAGACAGAATGCCATAAATATATACCACAGGCGATGCATATCATATCTGGTTAGGCCCAGGAGTTGGGCCTGGGCCTGAACCGCACCACTGGATCCCCAGAGCAAGTATGTTTTTTTATATTTTTGGGGTCTCGGTCAATGCCCCAGTATTAGGCCTGAGCATCGGCCAAGACCCCAGCATTGCGTTCAGCCTAGGCCGCATTTCATGCATCGGGCCGTGGCCTGTGCCTGTGCGATGCCATGGCCTTGAGCCGAGGCCCACACCCCGGTGTTACGCCCTGCCCTTGTATGAAGTCCTTGCTTTGGGTCTCAGCCTTTTCCATAGGCAAAGCCCCGGCTTCAGGCAGGGACTTAGGCCCATCAGATCAATTTTGTTTTCAAAATGAAACATGAAAACCAACTAAATTTCGTTGTATTTTCAATCGTTTCACTTTGATATCGAAATGAAACAAAATAGGAAATTTTGTCTGATTTCCTATTTCATCTCTCACGAATGCCCATCCCTAATAAAATTATACCACAGGCGATGTATATGTAATGAATAAATCCTATAGGCACTGTAGAGATAGAATGCTGTAAATATATACTGCCTGGTCTTGCACTTTGAGCCATGACTTAAGGAATGAGCGCATGGATACAGAGCCTGTCACCTCTAGGACTGCATGACCCAGGGGATGGGTGCATGGATACAGAGCCTGTCACCTCTAGGACTGGAGAGATCAGAGGATGGGTGCAGGGATACAGAGCCTGTCACCTCTAGGACTGGAGGGAGCAGGGGATGGGAGCAGGGATACAGAGCCTGTCACCTCTAGGACTGGAGGGATCAGGGGATGGGAGCAGGGATACAGAGCCTGTCACCTCTAGGACTGGAGGGATCAGGGGATGGGCGCAGGGATACAGAGCCTGTCACCTCTAGGACTGGAGGGATCAGGGGACGGGAGCAGGGATACAGAGCCTGTCACCTCTAGGACTGGAGGGATCAGGGGATGGGTGCAGGGATACAGAGCCTGTCACCTCTAGGACTGGAGGGATCAGGGGACGGGAGCAGGGATACAGAGCCTGTCACTTCTAGGACTGGAGGGCTCAGGGGATGGGTGCAGGGATACAGAGCCCGTCACCTCTAGGACTGGAGGGATCAGGGGATGGGTGCAGGGATACAGAGCCTGTCACCTCTAGGACTGGAGGGATCAGGGGACGGGAGCAGGGATACAGAGCCTGTCACCTCTAGGACTGGAGGGATCAGGGGATGGGTACAGAGATACAGAGCCTGTCACCTCTAGGACTGGAGGGCTCAGAGGATGGGGCAGGGATACAGAGCTTGTCACCTCTAGGACTGGAGGGATCAGGGGATGAGCACAGAGATACACAGCCTGTCACCTCTAGGACTGGAGGGATCAGAGGATGGGCACAGAGATACACAGCCTGTCACCTCTAGGACTGGAGGGATCAGGGGATGGGCACAGGGATACAGAGCCTGTCACCTCTAGGACTGGAGGGCTCAGAGGATGGGGCAGGGATACAGAGCTTGTCACCTCTAGGCCTGGAGGGCTCAGGGGATGGGGGCAGGGATACAGAGCCTGTCACCTCTAGGACTGGCGGGATCAGGAGATGGGTGCAGGGATACAGAGCCTGTCACCTCTAGGACTGGAGGGATCAGGGGATGGGCACAGGGATACAGAGCCTGTCACCTCTAGGACTGGAGGGATTAAGGGATGGGGGCAGGGATACAGAGCCTGTCACCTCTAGGACTGGAGGGATTAAGGGATGGGTGCAGGGATACAGAGCCTGTCACCTCTAGGACTGGAGGGCTCAGGGGATGGGGGCAGGGATACAGAGCCTGTCACCTCTAGGACTGGAGGGATCAGGGGATAGGTGCAGGGATACAGAGCCTGTCACCTCTAGGACTGGAGGGATCAGGGGATGGGCACAGAGATACACAGCCTGTCACCTCTAGGACTGGAGGGATCAGGGGATGGGAGCAGGGATACAGAGCCTGTCACCTCTAGGACTGGAGGGATCAGGGGATGGGCACAGAGATACACAGCCTGTCACCTCTAGGACTGGAGGGATCAGGGGATGGGAGCAGGGATACAGAGCCTGTCACCTCTAGGACTGGAGGGATCAGGGGATGGGAGCAGGGATACAGAGCCTGTCACCTCTAGGACTGGAGGGATCAGGGGATGGGAGCAGGGATACAGATCCTGTCACTTCTAGGACTGGAGGGCTCAGGGGATGGGTGCAGGGATACAGAGCCTGTCACCTCTAGGACTGGAGGGATCAGGGGATGCGGCAGAGATACAGAGCCTGTCACCTCTAGGACTGGAGGGATCAGGGGATGGGGGCAGGGATACAGAGCCTGTCACCTCTAGGACTGGAGGGATCAGGGGATGGGTGCAGGGATACAGAGCCTGTCACCTCTAGGCCTGGAGGGCTCAGGGGATGGGAGCAGGGATACAGAGCCTGTCACCTCTAGGACTGGAGGGATCAGGGGATGGGAGCAGGGATACAGAGCCTGTCACCTCTAGGACTGGAGGGATCAGGGGATGGGTGCAGGGATACAGAGCCTGTCACCTCTAGGCCTGGAGGGCTCAGGGGATGGGAGCAGGGATACAGAGCCTGTCACCTCTAGGACTGGAGGGATCAGGGGATGGGAGCAGGGATACAGAGCCTGTCACCTCTAGAACTGGAGGGATCAGGGGATGGGAGCAGGGATACAGAGCCTGTCACCTCTAGGACTGGAGGGCTCAGGGGATGGGAGCAGGGATACAGAGCCTGTCACCTCTAGGACTGGAGGGATCAGGGGATGGGTGCAGGGATACAGAGCCTGGCACCTCTAGGACTGGAGGGATCAGGGGATGGGAGCAGGGATACAGAGCCTGGCACCTCTAGGACTGGAGGGATCAGGGGATGGGAGCAGGGATACAGAGCCTGTCACCTCTAGGACTGGAGGGATCAGGGGATGGGAGCAGGGATACAGAGCCTGGCACCTCTAGGACTGGAGGGATCAGGGGATGGGAGCAGGGATACAGAGCCTGTCACCTCTAGGACTGGAGGGATCAGGGGATGGGAGCAGGGATACAGAGCCTGTCACCTCTAGGAGTGGAGGGATCAGGGGATGGGAGCAGGGATACAGAGCCTGTCACCTCTAGGACTGGAGGGATCAGGGGATGGGAGCAGGGATACAGAGCCTGTCACCTCTAGGACTGGAGGGATCAGGGGATGGGAGCAGGGATACAGAGCCTGTCACCTCTAGGACTGGAGGGATCAGGGGATGGGAGCAGGGATACAGAGCCTGTCACCTCTAGGACTGGAGGGATCAGGGGATGGGTGCAGGGATACAGAGCCTGTCACCTCTAGGAGTGGAGGGATCAGGGGATGGGAGCAGGGATACAGAGCCTGTCACCTCTAGGAGTGGAGGGATCAGGGGATGGGAGCAGGGATACAGAGCCTGTCACCTCTAGGAGTGGAGGGATCAGGGGATGGGAGCAGGGATACAGAGCCTGTCACCTCTAGGACTGGAGGGATCAGGGGATGGGAGCAGGGATACAGAGCCTGTCACCTCTAGGACTGGAGGGATCAGGGGATGGGGGCAGGGATACAGAGCCTGTCACCTCTAGGACTGGAGGGATCAGGGGATGGGAGCAGGGATACAGAGCCTGTCACCTCTAGGAGTGGCTGTCATTTTGTATCCATGCCATTTCAATAGTCTTTGACCAATCTGAATGTCATTTTCTTTGCTCTGCGTGAAGGAATTTGAATCATTTTGTTTTAAACCACGAGTAAAGCTTGGTGAGAAGCAGTCATCTCTAGTAGGAGCTGCAAAGTGACTCAGTTGCAGTGAAGTTTCATCCTCTGACCTAAGTGAGCTTTCAGCTTATGGGCCCTGTTCCTGACGTCGCAGCCCCCGCAGAGCCTGTGCATCTCCTGATCCCTTTAAAATCTCCAGACCTTCCTGCCAAGGTTTCCGTTTACTTCCTTTCTTCCTGGGCCGGCAGGTTCTTCCTGCCTCTTTTGCTAGCCGGTTGGTAAGCGGGAGTTAAGTGAAAGCTGCCCCCACAGAGGGCAGGGAAGACACAGGTGCAGTGGGACTGAGAGAAGGAACTGATATTATTCCTTCTCTGAACGTGTGCCAGGGTGGGAAGGAAAATTCCCTGCTGCCACGGAACGGGGCCACGCGCGCCTCGGACCCCTGGCCTTGTGGCTGACAGGGAGTGACCTCTGAGGGCACGGCTGGGTTCATTCTTCCCTAGGGGTCCACTGGGCGAGGTTTAACATTTAGAAAGAGGATGGGTTAGACTGCTCTGCTGAAAGACCTTGTACTTCTCCACTTAAAAGCAGTTTTGCAAGCTGAATAAAATCTAGGAATAAACAAATCAAGGTAAAAGGGAGCACGGGGCACTCAGCCCCTGAATCCTGCAACGTTTCCTTTCTCTCTCTCACTCGTAGTTTCTGCTTTCTTTTTCCCTCGTGCTCTCTCTCTTTTCCCCCATTCTTCTTCCCTTTTCTTCCTTCCCCTGTCTGTCCGTCCCCCACCCCCGGTGTCAGAGTGACATCTCGGAGCCGAGTGGTTTAATTTGCCCCGTGGCCCTTGCTGACACCGTGGATATGCACACAGCAAGTTAAATTTCCGCCCGATCAATAAAGCAGAGGCAGTGCGTCCCTGCGCTCGATATTTTTTTATCTGTCTTCAGCCCAGTCCTGCTGATGACAGCCCCTCACTGGCAAAGACACTCAAGGGCATTGGGCTTTCGCCACACCAGCGCTTTCCCTTCCCTTTCATTCAGATAAAAAAATCAGCCAGATGCCGGAAAAAAAAGTTGGGAAAGCTGGCCTTTCCTCACTAATGTCTTTATGATTTATTTCACTTTTTAATTGAAAAAATTTGCGAACTAATTGATTTCTGGGACTTGCCAATTAACATTGTAATTGGTAGTAGGATAAATTTCTCTGCCCCATCCATTTCCACGCCCCCCCCCCCGTCTCATGGTAGGAGAGTGGGGAGAGGAGCAGGGTGGAGCAGCAGGACAGGCAGACGTGTTTCTCTGAGGTCTGACCAGCTCCTAGCGGGTAAAAGAAATAACAAGTCAGTGAAGGCTCTTCCTAGCAGCCCCTCCAGGGCTTCGGGTGCTGTCGTGGGCCGTCTAGGGCACCCTCTCGGTCTCTGCCAGTGGCCCCTGCCTCGTTGGTCTGCGGCGATGTCTTAACTGAGTCCTTAGCCAGTTCTTGAAGTCACCAGGAGTGAGCAAGCCTTTCAGAGATGAATGAGAAATGTTTTGGGGAAGGTTGGTCCCTCTGTTTTCTTTTAACACTAAAGCATGTTCTTCGGTTCTCATTCGCCCTGAATCTCCACTGGCGAGGCTTCCTGCATCGAGCTTCAGAACTGCTCCCTCATCCTGTCTTTCTAGTTATGACTGTGATCGTCCCCTCTTTTCTAGAGTAGACAGAGTTAGGCTCATCTTATGGGGATTTTGGTGGATTCCTTGCGCCATTTTCCTAGCCTTTCCCTGCACCACCTTCACTCTGTATCCAGAACCGAACACAAGACCCCCAGGTGAGAGCTCACCAATGACCTGTAAGAGGCATTATCTCCTTTTTTCGTAACAAATGGCTGCTCAGGATACCAAAGAGTCCCCTTTGCCATATTACTGCCCATTTTGCTACTTGGACAACGCACCAACAGTGTCGTCCATCAGATCCCTCCCTCACACACTCAGCTACTGATGGACTAGTGCAGAAGGAGGACTTCTTGATGTGCTAAATGTGTGCAACATGCTGGGATTTCTGGGCTACGTTATAAGCTGGTCCTTAGCCTGAAGACATCAGGCTCTTTAGACTTGAGGATAGGAATAAACTTATTAACGCAGCGGGGCTGCATCGTGCAGTCACAGCTCTCAGGTACACGCTGACAGTGGCAGCACTGTCAGGAACAGATGAATATTGCTTACTCAGTGCCAAGAGCAAAAGTATCTGAGGCACATGGGCACTTCTGTATCTCTGTGAGCAGGGTGGGCACCTGGAGAGGAGCAGACCTGGCGAGAGGCCCATGGAAGGAGCATGGCAGCACATCACCGGAACGAGCTCTTAATAGACCCCTGCATCCACAAGCTTTTTCCCCCAGTGTTCCTGCGGCAAAACCACGCTGCAAACAGGGCCCACTGGATCTATTGTTTTCACACTTTTAGCACAACATCGAGCTTCAGAGTGAACTGGATGACATTTAAACAGAATGTAAGTCACAGGACTTTCTCATTGCAGGTTTTCAACCATCAGGATTGTTTGATATTGCTTTGCAATTCCTGAGAAACACCGTCCAGCACCTCTTACAACCAGAAGCTGTTTCCCCAATTATGGTTCCAGGAAACATATTCAGTTATTTTATTGTGCCAAAAGATGTCCGGGAGTTTTAGGCCAGCACTAGGATCCCAGCAGTCTGAACATCTTTGTCAGGACAAAACACTTCAAAAAGGGATCCCTTTCAGCCATCCTGAAGGAGGCCACCCTGAGTGACTGTCTGGCTTCGCAGCGCGCTCACTTCATTCCAGTGAGAAAGGAAGTGCAGAAATTCTTGCTGTTTCAGGGGCCAGGCGCTTACTAATACAGAGCCTCGCTCTTTCTGTCTGGCCTAAGCTCCCAAGGTACTTATCCTACTGGTGGCAAAACCTGGGACCCTGGTCAATTCTGTCTTCCCCTTATCAAGATGACCTGCTGATAAGATTGCCATCACTTGCAGGAGAGTTAAAACCTGAGAGAGAAAGTGATATCTACTCCACAGTCATGACTGGGTCTTCGACAGAAGGAAGAGGATGGCGGTTCCTACGTAGAGTATTGGGATTGATGGCTGCATCTACAGAGACTGTGTCGTGGGCCAGGCTGTGTAACAGATCACTGCAGAATTAACCTGCACCAAGACAGTCTCCACCTGCCGCAAAAGCCCTCGCTCAAGAGCTGGAGTCCCTGAGCTGATGGCTGACATGGAATAATCCAGGCAATCCCTAGGGATGAGCCAGTTACTTGATGTGACTATAAATGTGAGTGGAGTGGGATAGGGTGCTACTCTTCAGAAACTGACAACTCGGTATTCGTGGTCCCGGGAGGAGTCCTCTCTTCATGGGGACCTTACACAGATTTGAAGGAGCCTAGGTCAGAAAGCATGTCAGAGTCAGGTGCAGCAGTTTTATCTCATGATACCCAGAGACAAACAGGGAGGTACAGGTAGTTAAAGGATGTTGCGGAAATCAAGCAAACTTCTCAATGAACAGAAGCTTTTGTGTTCAGAATATCAGCAGCAGTGCACATCCCAAAGGAAGGCAATGTTGATGATGATCAAGCAGATGGATTCTAGATCTGCCCATCCCAGGGCAGACGTGAGGTCATCGCACCACAACAAGAAGTAGGACTGATTTTTTCAGTAGAGGCGGAGGCTGCTGGCAGAGGCAACAGACAGATTCTTACGGCAGTGAGAGAGGGGACTTTTCCCTGAGTTTCTGCTTTTCAGGATAATCCCCAGAGTATTATATAAGATGCGGGTGTTGGAGGCTGAAGTGATTCTGGTTGTCCCATGTCAGTGCAGCTGTCGACGAGTCCTTTGCAACAGCAGCTGTAGCAAACGCCAGCCAGACCCAGCTCACCAAAAGCTGGAGACTGAAAGGTTTGTTATTGAAGAAGAAAGGATGTTCCAAGCCAGCCTGCCCTGCGGGACCCCGAGCGAGCTGCTCTAACTGCGCTGCAATCCCGTGCGGCAGTCGCGCAGTGATAATTAGTGGTTATTCCCTATGGGGTGAATTTTAAAAGCGTTGCTGACATTAAAAAGGGCCGAATCTGCGAGTATCTGGGCCGCGCGCAAGCAGCGTTAATTTTAAAAACCACAAATTAGGCATGGACGGAGCTGGGGTGTGACGGGGTGTGCAGGCCCAAAGGTTACGCGTATTATAGTTCCGGTGGCTGCAGTGTGCAGCGGCTTGTTAGCCACGTATATTATTTACTGCCGTTCCTAATGTGGCGTACATTTGTAGAAATCTAAAACAACAGGGCAAGGGGTCTAGGTGAACTGGGGAGAGTGCAGGCTTAAGAACCAGAGGGATTTGGATGACCTCAAGATGGACTGGGCAAACTGGTACAGTAATTGGTAAAACTGGGACTGTCCTTCATGCGAGCATGTTTTAAAATCTGCTTACCTGCTCACATTAAAGCTGACAAAGTCCTAAAGAATATACCCGAAATTCGTTAGCTCGAGTAACGGCTTAAAATTAAGAGCACATATACGTGTGGTGGACATATTTTAACTCATACGTGTGGAACTTATGTGGCTAAATTACATGTCCCATAGAGCAGGTCTAAACTTAGCCAGTTATAACTTTTATGGCTAAGCGTGATATATAGTGGTCACCAAAAGTGCACATAAACTTCACTTGGTCAAAGTTCTTATGTAGAATTTTTATTGCTTAAACACGGTGACTCCTTACAGTTAAATGCAATGTTCAACAACAGTCCCCGACACGGACCCGTGTTTCGCCAGTCCGGCTGCTTCGGGGGGATATTTGAACAACAATCTGTAAACAAGAAAGATTACAAAACTGACCAACACAAAATCTAGGCAAAACGAGAACAGACATATAATATATTTGACCACGTACCTGTGTCACAAAATGTTTTGTATGGAATTCAGGAGCACGAAGTACGATCCCAAATAACTGAATTTAAAGCCAAACAGGATGTCTTGGCGCGAAACTGCGCCGATCACAGACATGACTAATTAATTGATCACCTATCACTCATCACTCCCCGTGACATCACATTCAGACTCAAATAAAGTAATGCCATTCCAGCTCAGCATAACATCCGGTCACTGCTAAACCTTTGTGCTGTATGGAAATTCAGATTGTGAGTCTCAAGGTGTTGTTTATGTCATAATCTGTCCATGCAATAAACTCTATGTTGGGAAAACGTCACGCAAAATTAAAACGCGAATCATAGAGCATAAATCAAACATTAAGATGGGAAGAGACAAAGCTCTGTTGGTAACCCACTGCTTAGAGACATCGCATTCAGTGGAAGAATTACCATTTTTTGTTTTGGACGTGGTTTCGCCTCCGGCCAGAGACGGTGATTACGCAGCAATCTTGATTAAAAGGGAACAAAAATGGATATACATTTTAGATACTGAGGCACCAAAAGGACTTAATGCTGAGCTGGAATGGCATTACTTTATTTGAGCCTGAATGTGATGTCACGGGGAGTGATGAGTGATGGGTGATCAATTAATTAGTCATGTCTGTGATCGGCGCAGTTTCGCACCAAGACATCCTGTTTGGCTTTAAATTCAGTTATTTGGGATCGCACTTCGTGCTCCTGAATTCCATACAAAACATTTTGTGACACAGGTACGTGGTCAAATATATTATATGTCTGTTCTCGTTTTGCCTAGATTTTGTGTTGGTCAGTTTTGTAATCTTTCTTGTTTACAGATTGTTGTTCAAATATCCCCCCGAAGCAGCCGGACTGGCGAAACACGGGTCCGTGTCGGGGACTATTGTTGAACATTGCATTTAACTGTAAGGAGTCACCGTGTTTAAGCAATAAAAATTCTACATAAGAACTTTGACCAAGTGAAGTTTATGTGCACTTTTGGTGTCTACAATTTACTGTGCATAGTGCACCTGTGCTCCAGTGTTTTCCTAAGCGTGATATATACACATATATTCATAGGCTTAGCAGTGCCACTGAATATACTTTGTAACTTAGCTAGATAGGTTATATCTGGCTAAGTTACTTAAATGACCAGCGTTCAGTATTGACCTCTCTATATCTAGCCAAGCCCAGAAAGGAAGAAGAAGCTTCAAGGTAACAGGAGGACCCTTAGGAAAGGCCCAGACTGAGAGACTGCAAGTTGTGATACTGCTTCTTTGTTTATAATCTGCAAAGATATGCAGAGTTGATTTTCTGTAGCGAGTTAATGAAAGTTCATGAATATTCGGCCAGAGTCTAGCCTGTCTTTATTCTCTGGCCATTCTGACTATACATGGTGTCACATATGGTGTCAGTTTGGGGATCTCTGAGCTATGCTTGCACAGACAAACAGAAGAAAATGTTTTATTCTTTTTCCTGTTGCCTGGGGCCCAGAAAAATGGCTACATGGGAGAAGGAATTCACAGGCTAAGGAGAGTAGCTCTGCCTGTATGATTCACGTTATAGGTGCTTGCTTTTTTAATTGAATCGTTTCCTTTTGTTAAACGTTCTATGTTTCTGTGCAAAGTTAGTTCTTTGTAATTTTGTGAAAATTATAAATAAAAGTTAAAAAAAAGAGGTATAAAGAACTTTTTCTATCAATTTCCATTCTAAATCAATAAAGGATGAATTGGAAACCAGAACTGGCTTCCATCATGCTTACTGCTACTGCTTACAACATTTGAGATTATCAGTGCTGTTTACAACTGACTTTACTTTTGGATTAAAAGCTTAAACATGGCACAGGGCCTAGAAGAGTAATCAGGACACTCAGAGCTAATTCACATTAGGAGAGGACTGTAATAAATACCACTTATTTGAGGTGGGGGGTCCTGTGATGAGGAAGCAGCCTGGGGGTCATGGAAGCGTGACGCACAGCACGCCCAGGCTGCTTAATAAACTGCTCCCAGGTAAAAGCAGTGTCTTGTCTGCGCATTGGTCCAGCAGGTTTCATGGGCAGGTGCTGCCCGTGTCAGGCACGATTGATGATGGAGGGAGTCTGTTTATTATCTAGCAAATTTTGTTGCTGTGGAATTTATCCTCCTTCAGCCTGGCTCTGATTTGTGTCCCTTTCCCCTGGCACTGCAGATTAATCATGACGTGAACGAGGAGAAAGCCCGCACTCCGTCAATGGGGTGACAACAGTAACAGTCCCAGGCGCTTTATCCACTGCTCAGCCAATGGAAAACACCATCTCCTCTGGCAACCTTCCTTCCCCCTACACCGCACTATAGGGTGACCTTAAAATGTGGAGGAGTGGCCTAGAGGTTAGAGCAGGGGGCTGAGAACCAGCGTCCACGTCCTGCTGCTCCCCCCTCCCCCTGCTGCCAGGAAATACCTGAATGTAACCCATTTTGAAGGGTCATGAAAAGCAGAATATAAAAATAATAAAAAGAGGGGTCATACAGTGTGGTATCTTTAGGGACCGGTGCCGAACAGCTTCAGGCTGTCTCCTCTCTCCCGCAGGAAGAAACTCTGCCCCGTGCCTCAGCTCCTGCTACATAGCAGCGTCCGCTTTCACGGTACCTGAAAAGGTGAGCTGGCCCCCGGCACTGCTCTTTCAGGTCAGAATCCCGGCTCTGGCCGGCGAGCTCACGGTGAAAGCTGGGATGGCCGAAGCTGCTGTGCACTGGAAGCCTTAAGCCAGCCCTTGAGTATGGTGAGGCTTGGGAGTCAGAGATGCGCGTAACAGAGAGAGGGCACTGAAATGGCTTGACTTTCGGCAAGTCACTCTCATTGCGTAAACCTCTCTGCCTACTTCAGGAGGGTCCCCAAATCTAGTCCTTGAGGGCCACAGCTCAGTCGGGCTTTTCAGGATTTCCGCCATGAATATGCATGAGGTACATTTTCATGCAGTGCAGGCGCGCGTGCAGATAGATCGCATGCAGTATTCATGGCGGAAATCCTGAAAACCAGGCTTGCTTTGTGGCCCTGGAGGATCAGGTTTGGGGATCTCTGAGCCACGCAATCTGTGGCAGAGTGGAAATGTGGTCTTTGCTTGCGAGGTGAATTGTAGTCCAAATGGAAATAGGCAGCGGTGTTTAATGTCTGATTTTCGTAGGGATGTTGATGAGTCTGTGGAAGTCCCTGTGCTTCTTCATTGTGGTCGCCGATCGGTCCTGGAAGACCCTCGCCTTCTGTCCCTGCCGCTCCACATGACCCATTTTTCTGGCTTCCCGGGCGACTTCCTCCTTGATGGTGAAGTCGTGGAAGCAGGGCCGCTGTGTCTCTCAGAAGGTTGCCCTTTGGCCTGCCTCGAGATCTGGGGGCTCTGTCCAGTCTAATCGCCGTTCCTTCTGACTTGCCTTCCTCTGATTGCAGTGTGCTGGTCACCATGCTGTGGCATTTGCTGTACTCGGGGAGTGAATGCACTCCCCTGAAGCATAGGCTGCATCTGCAGGACCTCTTTCCAAGGTCTTTCATCTTTTCTTCTAGGTCTGTGATCGATTTGGAGGAGGATTGCTTTACCCTCTGTAAAGCAGTGATATTTGCTGGTTGACCTTGCAGGCTTCTGCCTCCTCCATGCGGTGTCCAGGCGCTGCTGTGACTCCCTTCATCTCACTGCTCTGCTCTCTGACCTCAGGGCGAGGAGATGCCGTGCCCTGAACCAGCGGAGGAAGTCCCGCCGCTGTCTACTGGGCTTGCGGACGACTTCTTCGCTCTTGCGGTTTCCCCGCCATGCGGTCTTGTTCCTCCTTCCCGCTCCAGGGCCAGCGCATCGCGTGCCTCTCTGCTAGAAAGGAAAAACGCTGGAGGTTCATTTTTTTATTGAGCGCCATCCTCTGGGGCACAGTCGCTGCTAGGAGCACGGTTGCCGGGTGCTTTTTTTTTTTTTTTTTTTTTCAGCCACCGTGCGCCACGGTTGCTGCTGGTATTGTGGTGGAGGTCCGGAGCTACGGGCTCAGGCGTCCACTGCGGCGGATGATGTCACTTCCTCCCGGACGGATCCCAAACTTTTTACCTCGGCGCGGACTGGCACGGCTAGGTCTTTAGAAAACCACACCTTTCCCTGGTTCTTCATATCAAAATCTTTACCTACCCACAGAAGTTTAGTTCTTTGCATGTTTTAAAAATAAGCGATGTTCTGTTAACCATGCCTGCAACTTACTAACTCTGCCTTGCAATCCAGCCTCTGGAACATCACCACTTACACCCCATGGCAAACCAAAAAAAAAAAAAAATTGAATGTCGTCGGCAAATATAGAACAATCCAACAGTATCAGTTCTTCTGCTTGCAACTCCCTTGAAGCAGGTGCTGAATGCCGAACCATGGCCCTGCCTGGACTTCAGCTTTAATTCTTTACAGTTGGTTTCATGAGTTAGACCTGTTGGGTGTATGATATATGTATTAAATAATATTAGAATGTGTTGCATTAGCTCTTGCACATGCCCATCCATATGTATGAATATAATTCTGGATATTTTATCTTTTTTTTTTGTCCTTTGTTGTCAAGTTCCACATTCTGTCTTTTCAAGTTAATTCTGATATCAAAAAGAGGAGTAATATTGAAAAAGTAAAATCCTCTCTTGGTCAGCGAATCCAAACGTTGCTATACAAGTCGTTAACTACAAGAATATTCCAAATTCAATAATCCCCTTTCATTCACCAAAAATCCCAATTACCATGTATATATTTTTATATTTTGATTTTCTACTTCACGGAGGTTCATAACACCCCCGCGGATAGAGAGCACTCTCACTCAATATTTTTACCGCTTCGGGGTCATATTTAATCATTGGTCCAAACAGTCCATAATTTTTCTAAGTTTTACTCATTTTTTCATTTCTGTAAACCTTTTCTTAAAAAAATGGAGCCCTCTCATTAACTGCAGAATAAAGCTTGAAGCGCTTCCCTTTCCATGAGAATTCAACGTCTGATCCAGAGTCGAGTCCCACACGATCATGTTTCACTTCTCGCTTCGTCAGGAACCCTCCAGTATCGGAAACTCGGTATTAGGGATTATTTTCCTTTTTGGCTTCAACTTCTCTGCACACCTAATACCGAGTTTCCGATACTGGAGGGTTCCTGACGAAGCGAGAAGTGAAACATGATCGTGTGGGACTCGACTCTGGATCAGACGTTGAATTCTCATGGAAAGGGAAGCGCTTCAAGCTTTATTCTGCAGTTAATGAGAGGGCTCCATTTTTTTAAGAAAAGGTTTACAGAAATGAAAAAATGAGTAAAACTTAGAAAAATTATGGCCTGTTTGGACCAATGATTAATTATGACCCCGAAGCGGTAAAAATATTGAGTGAGAGTGCTCTCTATCCGCGGGGGTGTTATGAAGCTCCGTGAAGTAGAAAATCAAAATATAAAAATATATACATGGTAATTGGAATTTTTGGTGAATGAAAGAGGATTATTGAATTTGGAATATTCTTGTAGTTAACGTCTTGTATAGCATGCCACTGAGGTCACTGGGGGTGAATGACCTTTTCTATTTGCAGTGTAAATGCTCCCCCAGTGTGGTGAGTGGCAGGGTGTTAATATCATCCCCCACCTCCAGTACTGCACTGGTTCTCAGGGGACCACCCTCAGCGCCCAGTTTCCACTCTGCATTTGGATCTTGGCAGAAAGGAGGGAACGACATGGTGGAAGGTCCTCCTTGCAGGGGGGCCACCTGGGGAGGTGCCCTGCCCCCTCGTTCGTCCTCGCTAAGGGGGAAAGCGTTTCGCCTGCCCTCCTGTTAAACACAGCAGATAGTAAAGGTGCTCTGAGCAGGGTTCCCTGCTGCGGGAAGGAAGGAGGTGCCTAGGCAAACATTTCCCTCAACAGATTAAAACTAACGGTAACTTATAAAATCGGGGAGTAATTATCATATTTTATTAGGAAGCAAAACACCATTTTTTATTTCAGGGGATAATTCCAAGTAAATCACCTTAATTAAAAGTGTCATGCAGGCCCATGAATATTGTACTTAGTCACTAATTTCCTGTGTACATGTTATAATTTAAAACACATGGATCAGCCGAGTGGGGGAGATTTGCAAGCCATGAAATACGGTGGTGGTATTGGGGTTATTACTATGGAAATGGGAAATCATCTGGTGCAGTAATTAAAGAGACTCCCCCCAGCTCGCCGAAAACTGACGTCTATTAGGGCCTGCAGAAAGAAACTTGTAATGACGGCAAGCAAAGCCATTCTGGGTCAGTTTTGCTTTCCTTTCTTCACTTCTAGGCAGTACTTCAGAAATAGATGGTGGCTTTCGTGGGCTGCAGACTTGAGTTTCAGCATCGTCCTTTCTCAGTACTCATTGTCCAGTTTGGGTCATGCCAAAGCTGTTCTCACTATCCTTTACTCCTCCAATCGTAACCTTTAGCCAAGTGCTGCAGGCATCCCGGCATTAAGATGAGGGAGAGTCCCTGTTGTGCCAAAATGTAAAGAAGAGGGAAAGATTCACAGCTGCTTCACCTCCACACTCCCCATGAGAGAGCTGAGTGCTGCCCTACAGAGTACACAGAGACTTACACTAGTAGTACAGAGTATAGAGAGACTTACACTGGAAGTACAGAGTACAGAGAGACTTACGCCAGTAGTACAGAGTACAAAGAGGCTTACACTAGCAGTACAGAGTACAGAGAGGCTTACACTGGCAGAACAGAGTACACAGAGACTTACACTAGTAGTACAGAGTACAGAGAGACTTACACTAGTAGTACAGAGTACAAAGAGGCTTACACCAGCAGTACAGAGTACAGAGAGACTTACACTAGTAGTACAGAGTACAGAGAGACTTACACCAGCAGTACAGAGTACAAAGAGGCTTACACTAGCAGTACAGAGTACAGAGAGACTTACACTAGTAGTACAGAGTACAGAGAGACTTACACCAGTAGTACAGAGTACAGAGAGGCTTACACTGGCAAAACAGAGTACACAGAGACTTACACTAGTAGTACAGAGTATAGAGAGATTTACACCGGCAGTACAGAGTACAGAGAGACTTACACCAGTAGTACAGAGTACAAAGAGGTTTACACCAGCAGTACAGAGTACAGAGAGACTTACACTAGTAGTACAGAGTATAGAGAGACTTACACTGGCAGTACACAGTACAGAGAGACTTACACCAGTAGTACAGAGTACAAAGAGGCTTACACCAGCAGTACAGAGTACAGAGAGACTTACACCAGTAGTACAGAGTACAGAGAGGCTTACACTGGCAGAACAGAGTACAGAGAGACTTACACTAGTAGTACAGAGTATAGAGAGACTTACCCTGGCAGTACACAGTACAGAGAGACTTACACCAGTAGTACAGAGTACAAAGAGGCTTACACCAGCAGTACAGAGTACAGAGAGACTTACACTAGTAGTACAGAGTATAGAGAGACTTACACTGGCAGTACAGAGAGACTTACACCAGTAGTACAGAGAGGCTTACACCAGCAGTACAGAGTACAGAGAGACTTACACTAGTAGTACAGAGTATAGAGAGAATTACACTGGCAGTACAGAGTACAGAGAGACTTACACTAGTAGTACAGAATATAGAGAGACTTACACTGGCAGTACAGAGTACAGAGAGACTTACACTAGTAGTACAGAATATAGAGAGATTTACACCGGCAGTACAGAGTACAGAGAGACTTACACCAGTAGTACAGAGTACAGAGAGATTTACACTAGCAGTACAGAGAGACTTACACTAGTAGTACAGAATATAGAGACTTACACCAGCAGTACAGAGTACAGAGAGACTTACACCAGTAGTACAGAGTACAGAGAGGCTTACACCAGCAGTACAGAGAGATTTACACCAGCAGTACAGAGTACAGAAAGACTAACACCAGTAGTACAGAGAGATTTACACTGGCAGTACAGAGTACAGAGAGACTTACACTAGTAGTATAGAATAGAGACTTACACCGGCAGTACAGAGAGACTTACACCAGTAGTACAGAGTACAGAGAGGCTTATACCAGCAGTACAGAGAGATTTACACCGGCAGTACAGAGTACAGAGAGACTTACACCAGCAGTACAGAGAGACTTACACCAGTAGTACAGAGTACAGAGAGATTTACACCGGCAGTATAGAGAGATTTACACCGGCAATACAGAGTACAGAAAGATTTACACCGGCAGTACAGAGTTCAGAGAGATTTACACTAGTAGTACAGAATATAGAGTGACTTATACCGGCAGTACAGAGTACAAAGAGACTTACACCAGCAGTACAGAGTATAGAGAGATTTACACCGGCAATACAGAGTACAGAAATATTTACACCGGCAGTACAGAGTTCAGAGAGGCTTACACCGGCAGTACAGAGTATAGAGATTTACACCAGCAGTAAAGAGTATAGAGAGACTTAAATCTGGTGCAGAGGATGGCTCCAGCAATACTGCCTTGTAAAACAGAGGAAGGCAGAGTGCTGAAGTGTAGAGTAAAAGAAGGCTTACTCCAGAAGTATTACAGTGTAGAGAAAGACTTACTCCAGGGTTCTGAAGTGTACTATAAAGAAATACTTACTCCAGAAGTACTGCAGTGTAGAATAGATGAAGGCTTACTCCAGAAATATTGTAGTAAAGAGACAGACTTACTCCAAGGTTCTGCAATGCATTATAAAGGAATGCACACTCCAGAAGTACTGCAGTATAGAATAGATGAAGGCTTACTCCAGAGATATTGTAGTGAAGAGAAAGACTTACTCCAAGGTTCTGCAATGCATTATAAAGGAATGCACACTCCAGAAGTACTGCAGTGTAGAATAGATGAAGGCTTACTCCAGAGATATTGTAGTGAAGAGAAAGACTTACTCCAAGGTTCTGCAATGCATTATAAAGGAATGCACACTCCAGAAGTACTGCAGTATAGAATAAAGGAAGGCTTATTCCAGAGATATTCCAGCGTAGAGAAATTCTTACTCCAAGGTTCTGCAGTGTAGTGTAAAGGAATGCACACTCCAGACATACTGCAATGTAGAATAGAGGAAGCCTTACTCCAGGCTGCTGCAGTGTAACGTAGAGGAATTCTTACTGATTGCAGTTTGACTTTTATCACTTTTCTTTCCTGTTTTTCTTAATCATCAGTATATTTCTAATAGTACCAAAATCTATACTGGTGCAGTGTTGCAACAAGAAACCCATTAGTGCATCTATGTTCATGCTAGTTTAAACCAGGGATGCATTAAGGGTACTTTGCGCACTGAACTGTACCCCAGCTATGGGCTCCCATCTAGGCCTGGGACCTGGACACCTGCACCATACGCCTCCCCTTTCCATCACTGGTTTAGATTTAAGGAAAAGTGACGCGCTCCACTCTCAGGGGTAGATTTCAAAAACGGCGCGTTGGCGTACTTTTGTTGGCGCTCCAGGCGCAAACAAAAGTATGCGGGATTTTAGTAGATACGCGCGTAGCCGCGCAAATCCTGGATCGGCGTGCGCAAGGCTACCGATTAAGGGGTAGATTTTCAAAAACGGCGTGTTTGGCGTACTTTTGTTGGCGCTCCAGGCGCCAACAAAAGTACGCGGGATTTTAGTAGATACGCGCGTAGCCGCGTGTATCCGCTAAAATCCTGGATCGGCGCGCACAAGGCTACCGATTTCGTGTAGCCGGCGCGCGCCAAGCCGCGCAGCCTGCCTCCGTTCCCTCCGAGACCGCTCCGAAATCGGAGCGGCCTCGGAAGGAATTTGCTAATGCCCTCCCCTCACCTTCCCCTCCCTTCCTCTACCTAACCCCCCCCCCCCCGGCCCTGTCTAAACCCCCCCCTACCTTTGTTGGGGGATTTACGCCTCCCAGAGGGAGAAGTAAATCCCTGCGCGCCAGCGAGCCACTGGTGCGCCTAGACGCGACCCGGGGGCGGTTCCGGAGGGTGCGGCCACGCCCCTGGACCGCCCCGGGCCGAAACCACGCCCCCGGGCCCGCCCCCGAAACGCCGTGTCCCGCCCCGAAAACGGCGCGCCGCTCGGCCCCGAAAACGGCGCGCCGCTCGGCCCCACCCCAGACACGCCCCCGACACGCCCCCCTTGGAAAACCCCGGGACTTACACGAGTCCCGGGGCTCTGCGCGCGCCGGTAGGCCTATTGAACATAGGCGCACCGGCGAGCAGGGCTCTTAAAATCCGCCCCCTTCGTGTAGCCGGCACGCGCCGAGCCGCACAGCCTGCCTCCGTTCCCTCCGAGGCCGCTCCGAAATCGGAGCGGCCTCGGAGAGAATTCGCTAACGCCCTCCCCTCACCTTCCCCTCCCTTCCTCTACCTAACCCACCCCCCCGGCCCTGTCTAAACCCCCCCTACCTTTGTTGGGGGATTTACGCCTCCCAGAGGGAGAAGTAAATCCCCGCGCGCCAGCAGGCCGCTGGCGAGCCTAGACGCAACCCGGGGGCAGTTCCGGAGGGCGCGGCCACGCCCCCGGACCGCCCTGGGCCTAAACCACGCCCCCGGGCCCGCCCCCGAAACGGTGCCCTGCTCGGCCCCGCCCCCTGACACGCCCCCCTCGGAAAACTCCACTTACGCGAGTCCCGGGGCTCTGCGCGCGCCGGTGCGCCTATTGAACATAAGCGCACCGGCGAGCAGGGCTCTTAAAATCCGCCCCTCAGGGCACAAGCATGTCCTAAAGTGAGCAGTTATCAGATTATTAGAAAGGTTTACCAGGAGATTTATTTTCAGTTCTGTAACGTTCTGGCCACTCCTAGGTAGTAAAGCGCACCAAATCATTAAGTATCAGTCTCTGGGTTCTGCTCCTGTTGTCTCCTGAGGTCTCTGCTATTATGAAGCATCTTATAGTGGTAGGAAACATTCACATCTTCTGTTCACTGGGCAAAATGTAAAAATCTGAAAAAGAAAATTAAATTTCTGGCAAAAGAAAGAGAAATATTTAGTGGAGGAACAGAAAGAAGAAACAGGCACTTTTTTTTGCACTGGAGCTGGTGGCGCTGAGGGCATCCAGTCCCTTTGTCCTGTGACTTTAATGGCAGTGCCCACTTGAGATGGGGAAGTGATTATTTCATTGCCATGTACCATTCGCTCGTCATTATTGCATATTTGCAGCCTGATAATGTTTAATAATTTCGGATTTATTCACTTCTCTGCCTCGCGAGGATCAGAGACAGAGGGGGAGGAGGGAGCAAGGGGGCATGTAGCCTGAGGAGAAAACGCCTTCTCCCATCTCCTCTCATTTCATAACACCCAGCCATCTGCCAAATCACGGCAGATTACAACTGGCCAAATTCAATTTCTGCCCGCTGCCACCACGGCTCGGCGGCTGGGAGGGAAGGGGCCTCGGCAAAGTGAACATGACAGCGCCATCACTTTCATGTCACATCTACTGTGCCCATCTTTAAAAAAGGCTCATAGGAAAGTATTGATGCCTCCCGTATCCTCAGACGTGGGAAGAAAGAGATAATATCTGGGCAGCTGTGCGCAGATAACTGAGTTTTGTGAGTGTGTGTGTGTCTACATATATATTTATACACAAATCTCTACATCTGTACATCTGTACTTTTCATGTGTCTGTGTGTGTGTCCTACATATGTATTCATACACAAATCTCTACATCTGTACTTTTCATGTGTCTGTGTGTGTGTCTCCTACATATATATTCATACACAAATCTCTACATCTGTACTTTTCATGTGTCTGTGTGTGTCCTATATATATATTCATACACAAATCTCTACATCTGCACATCTGTACTTTTCATGTGTCTGTGTGTGTGTCCTACATATATATTCATACACAAATCTCTACATCTGTACTTTTCATGTGTCTGTGTGTGTGTCTCCTACATATATATTCATACACAAATCTCTACATCTGTACTTTTCATGTGTCTGTGTGTGTCCTACATATATATTCATACACAAATCTCTACATCTGTACTTTTCATGTGTCTGTGTGTGTCCTACATATATATTTATACACAAATCTCTACATCTGCACATCTGTAGTTTTCATGTGTCTGTGTGTGTGTCCTACATATATATTCATACACAAATCTCTACATCTACACATCTGTACTTTTCATGTGTCTGTGTGTGTGTGTCCTACATATATATTTATACACAAATCTCTACATCTGCACATCTGTACTTTTCATGTGTCTGTGTGTGTGTCTACGTATATTCATACACAAATCTCTACATCTGAACTTTTCATGTGTCTGTGTGTGTCCTACATATATATTTATACACAAATCTCTACATCTGTACATCTGTACTTTTCATGTGTCTGTGTGTGTGTCTACGTATATTCATACACAAATCTCTACATCTGTACTTTTCATGTGTCTGTGTGTGTCCTACATATATATTTATACACAAATCTCTACATCTGCACATCTGTACTTTTCATGTGTCTGTGTGTGTGTGTCCTACATATATATTTATACACAAATCTCTACATCTGTACATCTGTACTTTTCATGTGTCTGTGTGTGTCCTACATATATATTTATACACAAATCTCTACATCTGTACTTTTCATGTGTCTGTGTGTGTCCTACATATATATTTATACACAAATCTCTACATCTGCACACCTGTACTTTTCATGTGTCTGCGTGTGTCCTACATATATATTTATACACAAATCTCTACATCTGTACATCTGTACTTTTCATGTGTCTGTGTGTGTGTCCTACATATATATTTATACACAAATCTCTACATCTGCACACCTGTACTTTTCATGTGTCTGCGTGTGTCCTACATATATATTCATACACAAATCTCTACATCTGCACACCTGTACTTTTCATGTGTCTGCGTGTGTCCTACATATATATTTATACACAAATCTCTACATCTGCACACCTGTACTTTTCATGTGTCTGCGTGTGTCCTACATATATATTTATACACAAATCTCTACATCTGCACACCTGTACTTTTCATGTGTCTGCGTGTGTCCTACATATATATTCATACACAAATCTCTACATATGTATATCTGTACTTTTCATGTGTCTGTGTGTGTGTCCTACATATATATTTATACACAAATCTCTACATATGTACATCTGAACGTTTCATGTGTCTGTGTGTGGTCCTTCATATATATTTATACACAAATCTCTACATATGTACATCTGAACGTTTCATGTGTCTGTGTGTGTGTCCTACATATATATTTATACACAAATCTCTACATCTGTACTTTTCATGTGTCTGTGTGTGTCCTACATATATATTTAGACACAAATCTCTACATCTGCACATCTCTTCTTTTTATGTGTCTGCGTGTGTGTGTGTGTATATATATATGTAGATATGTATATATATATGTAGATATGTATATATATGTAGATAAGAAGAAAGATATTGATGTGGTTTGCTAGTTGTATTATCTCTGGCCTTGACATTTGAAAAGGGAGCTAAGTGCTTCCCAAAGCTGAGGTAGCAAATCATTTTTGGATAATTCTTATGCTGGGCCAATAAAAGGGTTTGGCGCCCGGAAAGGACGCTCCCTCCTCGCATGCTGATACAGATGCCTGGACGGATACGTGGATGTGAGCGCATGTGAGGAAGATGGGATTTGATGTGTCTTGTTCTATTGTCGGCATCTGTTTAGTCAGGCTTTTTAATACTTTCTGGCTGCTGATCAGTCATCCTCGCCCCCCGGCTGCAGGGCTTGCATACAAATTTTGTTATTAAATACACTCCACCCCCCCCCCCTGCCATCCATCAGCTCCCTGAGGCTCTGGAGAGGTGTCTGGGCTGGAAGGAGCCAGCCCCCAGATACAATGTACTCAGCGGCGCGGCCACTGCCAGCCACATATTTCAAGATGGGTTACAGCTGCAGGTGCCGTGCACTGACAAATCAAATCAGGGCAAAATAATTTATTTCCTAATGCTGTTTGTAGCATGTTCGCCAGAGAATTTACATGAGAAAGATTACTTTAATAACCAAAAAATTATAGTGCAGTGCTGTTTGGGATGTTGGCTTTAATATGTAATTGTTTCAAATGTAACCTGTCTTGGGGGGGGGGGAGGGAGTTGGTTATTAAATCTGCAGCATCTCACTCGGGGGAGGGGGAGGGGCGGGCCGCGGGTGAATCCCTGGCAGATTGAACCGTGAGTGGTTAAATGAGCAACAAACAGAATTAAGCAATCAATTCAGCCTTCCGCAGACGCGCGCGCAGGGTGGTGGCGCCGTTCGCCGCAGGGGTCTTTTATTCCTGGGTTTTATGTTCCCGTCCTAGCAGCACTGCGAGAGGAGGCGGCGGGGCAGGCACGGGGGGGCCCTGCCGCTTCACCGAGAGGCTCTCGCGGCGGAGGCGAGGAGCCACCAGTTTAAGATGAAGTGGCGGGAAGGGGCTGCAGACACCGTGTGCCGCACAGGACCCGAAGTGGCGCCTCTCGTCTAGCACAGAATGCAGGATTGTGTCACAGATTGCTTCACACACCCCCCCCCCCCCGGCTCTGGTTGGTACAGATTGGCTGTGATGTCACGCATAGCATCGACTAATCAGAGGCCGGTGCGTGAGGTCATCGGTGACACCGTTTCCCGCCGTGTGTAAAGAATTTCCCTTCCACCTAAAGAGAGAAATATGAAATTGATTCAGGCTGGGCTTTAGGACTCGCTGCTCTTCTAACTTATTGCTCGTTCTTGTCGCTGCATAAAGTGCGGTGTCATAATGGTGCCTTATGAAACCGTCTGCGATGCGCGGCGTCCCCCTATCCAGAAAAGCCGCTTCTTAGCAGCTCCCCAAACCTTCCCTGCCGACCCCTTAGCCAGTCACGCTTACAGGATATCCACGTTAACATGCAGGAGATCACGCTGCACACGTGGGGGGTCAGTAGGGAATATTTGGGAAGCCCCGTGGTAGATTTCTTGCCACAGAAGTGTTAACTGGCTTTTTTTTTTTTTTTGTATAAAAGTTTGGTTATCCACTAAATTCCGCATGCTTTAGTGCTGATCCTGTGTGTGCGACACTGTCCCTGGCTGCAGAGAGGAATGTGGTAAATACTTCTTGAGCTGATATTGTGCACTCTGCGGTGCCTCAGGCCAGGAATACAACCTCAGCTGTGCTGTCTCCATGCGGTATCGCATTTAGGGTCACAGTTGTGCAAAGCATCTGGGAATGAATTTACTCACACGATTTTGAAACCGTGCATGTTTGCCCAAGGACCGAATTTCCTCACAAAATAAAAAAATGTGGCGAAGCAAAATCTCTTACAGAAAGTGCTGTTAAATGTAAAAAAAATAAATAAATTTGGCAGACCCCACCCTGTGTACAAAAGATCCTGTGGAATTTTCTCTTCCTGCAGGAAATTAAACCTTGGGGCCAGAGCTGCTCTGTTTCAGACGCGTGTGCATGGGGGGCGTTTTGCACTCCTGGCCCAGAATCTCCTCTGCCTGGTTTGTTGCTCTAATGGTGTCAGTAACATTTTCCCTCTTTTCTTCTCTCTCGGCAGTAAGAACTCCATGCTGAAGGATGCCGTGCTCCCTTGCACTCCCAAGGTAAGTGTAAATGACTCCCATGCACCTCAGCTCTCAGTGCACAGTCTGCTCCCTGCCTGGGGTCAGGAGGCACAAAGCAGTGACCGTCCAGCACTCGCAGGTGCCACTCACACAGCACTTTACCTCTTTGTGGTGCTGGGAGACCCTTTTTCCCTGCTGTGCAGTTCATGGTCCCCCTCCCCACTGCAGCTTCTCCCCTTGTCATCGGGGTTCCCCGTCACCACTGATATGTGCCCCCCCCCCTCCCCTACAGCTCTGTTCCTACTCTGAATGCACAGGCTGAGGCTAGCACAAGTGCACACAGTGATGAAGAATCTGATTTACTTAGTATTTAATTAAAAAAAATAAAGAGTGGTAACATTTGGTTGAGCCATTATTGCAGTAGACTTTAAAAAGAAATCAGGGCTGTTTCACCTCGTCTCTGTGCTTCTCGTTTTAATACGCACTCCAGGAATCGTGATCCCTGGGCAGTGCTGCTCGCATTGTGTCACAGTTCTCATCCATGATCTTCTGATCGATTCCCCAGTAGAAAAGTGGTTTAACTGAGCTGGAAGGACCCTGTGCTCAGCACAATTGCTCTCACTCCCACCCCGGATTTAAAATCCGTCAGCAACCCAGAGTGGGGGAACAAGAGGTGAAGGAGGGTGCCTGTCATTCCTGGGGAATCAGTGCCAGCCTGAAAAATCGGACCCGGGCTGCGTGTGAAGCGGGAGATTGACGTCCGGTTACGTTTAAAATAAATCTGCCCTGCATACAAAGCCTTGAAGGGCATCGGCCTCGCCTGTCTGACAGAGAAGGTCCAGGCAAAACCGACAACTGACCGATCCGTCTCGCAGAGCTCAGAGCTGAATGAAATAAGATCCAGAACCCGGCACCGCATGTGAACCGCTCTCGCCAGCGCCCGTCTGAAAGCCTCCAGTGTTTGCCTGATCTTCCCGCTCCATCTGAGGGCTCTTTGTGCAGCAGACTCACTCCTGACCAAAACCCCTCAAGAAATCATGCCGTTCGCACCCGGGCCACCTTCCCGCCGGCGGCAAACCGCCCGTTACCCCATTTTGTAATCTCGAGCCCTTTTACTGAGGAGCTGCCTTGCAAGGATTGTGTTCTGAGCTGCCTCACCCTCTGTTTTCACTTCTTGGTAACTCGTTGCAGTGTGAGTGTATTACTGTCCGAGGGGTAGGATTTCCCATGTAATGTTCCTTTAATCCTGTAATCGGCTTTGGAATGGCCGCCCATAAATCTCAAATTAAATTAAGTTAAATTGCATCCTAGTACTTCCTGTCCTGCCTGGCCCTCTTCCAGCGCCCATTCTGCTGCGGGTCCCTTCCTGGCAGGGCTGCAGAGGCAGCCGCAGTAGCTCTCACTGTGCACCCGCAGCGTCTCAGAAGTTCAGTGACAGCACTGCCCCCGGGTCCTTATCAGGACCACTAGCGCTCCCAGAGGAGGAGAAAGGGCGCTTGGTGTCCACCATCTTGGAGTCAAGTTTTGCCAGCTACAGACATATAAACCTTGCCCCAAAGCCCTGGAGTTTTCTGACTGGTGGAAGGGTTGACGTGTTAATCTCATTTTGTCCCTCAGCAGCTTATCTGTTGTGCATCGTGAATTTTCAAAGGAGTTACACGTGTAAATAGAACATACTTTCATAAAGTGTAAAACCCAGTTTTAAGAGTGTAAATGCTTTTGAAAATCAGGTCCTTAGTGTTTTTATGTTTAAAAAAAAGCATAAGGATCACAGTTTTTCCTGACCCTATAAACGGAAAAGAGTGACTATTTTGTAAGTTAAGTTCCACGTTTGGCCAGACCAGACCCTGAGCAGATTTGCCATCTGAATCGTAGTTTCCCGTATCCCTTCTTGGTTAAAGATGGTTGGTCTTCATACATCTTTGGTATCCAGGGATAATTTTCTCTGACAAGCCAGGGAGTGTCAGGTTACTCTGAGCCATCACAGGGCCAGGGCAGGCACAACCGTTAGGCGGGACTAGGCGGCTGCCTAGGGCGGCAGGCCGCCGGGGTCTGTGAGGGCGCTATTTTCAAAATGTGAAAGAAGGATCACAGGGGAGGGGGAGGGACCATAACTCTATGTAGCTACCACTTTCAGAGGGCACATTCAACTCAGGGTGGATTGGGGGGGGGGGGCTGGCTTTACATTGGTCTGCCTAGAGTGCTACAGACCCTTGCACCGGCCCTGCATGGGTCTCCAGACTTCCTACATACGCATGGCAGGGGCTCGGGACTGGAATAGGCTTTAGCTGGGGCTAGGAGCAAGCTTCCTCGGAGGGGGAGATACTGCAGGGTTTGTGGGACTACGCCTCAGCCTTCCAGAATTGCATTGTTTTGCCTGTTGCGTGTGGAAGGCATCTCAGACAGGGAGGAGGGTTTCTAAACCGTGAGGAGTAAGAAGCAGATTCAGATTTTGGTACCAGCCTGAGGACCTGTGCCAGCCCTCTCAGACCAAGGGCTAGTGCAATTGCTTGATCTCATGCATCAGAAAGATCCTGGTGACGCAGTCCCTTGCAGGCCACAGAGAAAGAGAAATGCTTGTGTGGCTTCAGGCACAGAAGAATTGATGCCCCCTCATTTTCTGGGAATCCTCCAAGGATTTGGATGATGAACCAGTACAGCCATCCATAGAAAGTGCTTCAGACTTTAATGAGTCCTGCACGAACTTTCCCAAGGGTTAAACTTGTAGGGTGTTTCCACCCTACCCACCATTGCAAAAAACATTTCAGATCATGAGCTGTAAGGATATGAGATTGTCAAGACTGCATAGGGTAGTGCTGTTCGCCAATCCTTCTACCTCTAGCCAGGAGCCAGTATAAGGAGCTCATTTGCATAAGGAGCAGCAGAGCAGCTTTTACCACAACTGATGACATCAGAGCAGCTTTCACGGCCACGCGAGATTTCCGGTACACCTGCATTTTCCAGACTGCTGAATTCAGCCATTTATCCATCAGAGGCAGATACAATCAGGAGGCTGCAATTGTGTCTATAAAGTGAAAGAACATGAACAATATTCACAGAGCAGCTCTTTGTAGTCACGCTATGACGTGCAGACAATTTATGTTAACTGTTTTCCTTCCAGAATGAGTTGGGAAGGAACATTTATTTATTTTATTTATTTATTTAACATTTTTTATATACCGACAGCCATTTGCACATCGTATGGTATCGTATGGAACATGGTAAAAAAGTTAAATGAATGGGTTATCAGTGATCTCTAAGTCATCAACCTGCAGCATCTCTGGCACCACTTTTTAAGATCACAGCGGGAGTGGGATCCTGAATGTCTGTGGATCCTGTTGGAGTTAGCTGCTCTCCTCTTTAAAGTGCACAGTTCTAGTGAGATGCTTTAAGCAGCTCCCCCACAACTTCCCTGAACCTCTGGAAGCACAAGAGTCACACTCGCTGGACCCAAATAATGATACAATTGAGTAGAAACATTTCTAGTCCAAGAACCTGTGTACTGAGGACACTTCTTTACTGGGGACATTAATATCTTTAGAATGTAATGTTCGCTCCCTAGCAAAGGCACATTTGGGTTCGGGACAGGGCATCCAGTCCTGTTGGTGACTTCAATGCATCCCTGTATGAAAACAGAGGCGATGATAAGATGAGTACTGTAGGTGGCTTTTCTTTTTATAGGCCTCAGATCTTTGGTGCTAAATTCTGTGACAGACACCAGATAGAGAATCAGGAGCCTGCTCCTGGCAGGGTGAGAGTTTGAAGGTAAAGAGTCCCATCTGCCTTTAGAGAAAGTATTGAACAGAGACTGGAGGGAGAGTCGTTCCATGCAAACGTGATCTGTCACCGCATGCCCGTCATGCCCTGAGAATATTAACTTCAGGAAGACAGGGTGCATGGGGGGAGAGGGACAGGAACATGGGAGGAGGAGAGAAGAGAGTCGAATCTTGAAATCTTTCATTAGACCTAGTGGAAGAATGTTGAAAGCATTCGAGCCCTGGAGGAGTCATTATTCTTAGGTGGCTTTTACTGGGAGACAAGCCTTGTGAGGTTCGGAGAGCCGCAGCACTCCCTGCTGCATGGGAGCTCACTGACAAGATAGCTTTGCAATCATGTTCTTGTTTTGGATTGCAGAATGTAGTATCCAATAAAGTTGCTTTTTTTCCCCTTTATTCTTTGCCCTGGCGAGTTCCCTTTTCATCTTGTGAAATTGGATGAAAGAGAGCCATCGGTGAAGGAAGAAGGAATCGATAATAGCAGGTTCCCTGCCTCTGATTTTCTGTCTGCAGCAACTGCTAGTCATTTTGTACCAACCGTTCCACTACACGGCTCTTCCTCTTATTCCTTTTTCTTTGTCTTCCTCTCTGGCTTTGTAGCAGAGCATTCAGGGCTTTAATACTCCCTCACACCTTCACCAAAATGCGCAGCGTGTACCTCAGGAATGTTTGCATCTGATGGCCATTCTTAAGTTAAGCTCCTATAACAGGACGGCCATGCAGGCAAAGACTGAAAATCAGCCATAAAGGTGAGGTCCATAAAAGTTTGGGATCAATATTCAGCCACTGTCCGCCTGAGCGAGTTAGTCAGGTAAACAAGGCCGGCTAACTTGTCCAGGATATTCAGTGGCACAACTGCATCGCTGCATAAACACAGCAATGTAATAGTTGGGCAGATAGTTTTATGCAGCTGACTGTAGATGAGCGGAATAGCAGGTCTGACTTCTCCAGCTCATGTAGCTGGCTAAAGAGTTATCTGCTAAACACAGTCAAATGTTGAAAAGCTGCTCTTAGCCGGATAAGTGGCACCCACTGTCGATCTCTATCTCAGCAACATTAAAGCAGCGGGATTAGTAAAGGGGTTTTTGATAATTCATCTAGCAACTAAAACAAACAAATGGGCCGATTCAGTAAAGTCCGCAGGAGACCCGGCGTGCGCACAGGCCACTCGCCTGAGCGCGCGATACAGTATTTAAATTAGGCTCGGCAGTAAAAACGGGCAAAAGGAGGCTGTCAGCGGGTTTGACAGCCGGCGCTCAATTTTTCCGGCGCTGGCAAAATTGAGCGTCCGGTTTTCGACCCGACAGCCGCCGGCTGACTTTAAATTTTTTTTTTTTTTTTTTTTACCATTCGGGACCTCCGACTTAATATCGCCATGATATTAAGACGGAGGGTGCACAGAAAAGCAGTTTTTACTGCTTTTCTGTGCACTTTCCAAATGCCGGAAGAAATTAGTGCCGACCTTTGGGTAGGCGCTAATTTCTGAAAGTAAAATGTGCGGCTTGGCTGCACATTTTACTTTCTGAATCGCGCGGGAATACCTAATAGGGACATCAACATGCATTTGCATGTTGAGGGCGCTATTAGGTGCCACGGGTTGGACGAGCGTTTTCTGCCCCTTACTGAATAAGGGGTAAGGGAAAACGCGCGTCCAATGGCAGGGTAACAGTGCTCCGTCGGAGCGCACTGTACTGTATCGGCCTGAAAATCATTAAGATCCCAAATTTTCATTCCTATTTTTATTTCATTCCAGAGAGCTATTGCTGTTTGAAGGGTTTGGCTGCTCCTCCTGTTTTGCAGACCTAAAGCTAGTAGCCAGCACCCTGCGCACGCATCGTACTGAGACGAGGGGAGTCCCTTTCCCTGCGCACAGTGGCCTGTCTGAAGATTGCTCTTCTGAAATGCCATTAAAAGTGCTTGCAGATTCCTCAGAACCGTCGCTCTGAGCCAGCTTCAAAGGAGATGTCCCTGTGGGCGTGCATATGGCATCGCCAGAAACACTGGCACTTTGCACATGGATCCTTTTAGTATGTGTGCTCACACCTTCTTAATTTCAAAGAAAAATGAGGCCGGCTTTCTTCTTTAAGGCTCGGTACAGTGTGCATGGGTGTCAGAATAATTTGCGCACAATCTTGTCCCCATAAGGCATGCTTACAGCACAAGGAGCCCCATGCAGGCATCCACAGATACAGGAATCTTTATCTTTCATTAACATTTGTTAATCGCTTATGTGAATTCACCAAGAAATGAATTCACTTCACTCTCCTTCAGAAAGAAACTGAAAACCTGACTGTTCACACAAGCTTACCGTTGAAGGAACCTCCATCAATCCAACACTGACTCTCACCCTTCTACCTCTTCCCCTATCCCTCCCACCTCCCCGCATCAGTCCCTCCCCGTCTCCAGCCCCTGCCCTAACACCACCCCCGCTCACCTCCCCAATTCTCCTCCTCCCAGATATATTATGTTAATAATCGCCTAAGATAAATATGTTTATGTCTCGCTACTATATTTTTTTCGTTAATTTTATCACTCTCCAGTTGTTATCGTTTAAAATCTCTCCTGGTTTCCATCTCCCATTTCTTCGCTCCCTGTTTAATGTAACTTTACCTTTCCACTTAGTTGTTAATTGGTTTCCCCCTGTTATATTGTAAACCGGTACGATAAGACCTCGTCTTGAGTATCGATGTAGTAAAAGAATTTAAATAAATAAAATAAAATAAAATAAATGTACAAAGTTTGATTACATAAAATTAACATAAACCAATATAAACACAGAAAGAGGCGCAACCATTAAATGTAAACATCTGCAAAATATGTTAGTCTGTTTTAATAAACACTTCCTGGCCATCATTAATAAGCCTATCTATGAAGATGAGTTCTAAGCATTGACTTCAGCTCTCCAGGAATCAGTCTGTCACAGTGTGCACGCTGCCACCGAAAATGTGCTTTCTCTCATGTCAGCCAGGCAAGCCTGCTTCACTGATGGGATGTCCACTAGGCTTCTTTGAGATGATCTAAGCATGTGCATTGGTTGCCACCATTAGATCATCAGAGCCCCATACAGGATTCACACTGATACACATAAAGCATGAATACAGCACAGAGAGCTGAAGAGCAGATCTTCATCAGAGCCCCATGCAGGGGTCACACTGATACACGTAAAGCATGAATACAGCACAGACAGCTGAAGAGCAAATCTTCATCAGAGCCCCATGCAGGGGTCACACTCATACATGTAAAGCATGAATACAGCACAGAGAGCTGAAGAGCAGATCTTCATCAGAGCCCCATGCAGGGGTCACACTGATAAACGTAAAGCATGAATACAGCACAGACAGCTGAAGAGCAAATCTTCATCAGAGCCCCATGCAGGGGTCACACTGATACACATAAAGCATGAATACAGCACAGACAGCTGAAGAGCAGATCTTCATCAGAGCCCCATGCAGGGGTCACACTGATACACGTAAAGCATGAGTACAGCACAGAGAGCTGAAGAGCGGATCTTCATCAGAGTCCCATGCAGGGGTCACACTGATACACGTAAAGCATGAATGCAGCACAGACAGCTGAAGAGCAGCTCTTCATCAGAGCCCCATGCAGGGGTCACACTGATACACGTAAAGCATGAATACAGCACAGAGAGCTGAAGAGCAGATCTTCATCAGAGCCCCATGCAGGGGTCACACTGATACATGTAAAGCATGAATACAGCACAGACAGCTGAAGAGCAGATCTTCATCAGAGCCCCATGCAGGGGTCACACTGATACACGTAAAGCATGAATACAGCACAGAGAGCTGAAGAGCAGATCTTCATCAGAGCCCCATGCAGGGGTCACACTGATACATGTAAAGCATGAATACAGCACAGACAGCTGAAGAGCAGATCTTCATCAGAGCCCCATGCAGGGGTCACACTGATACATGTAAAGCATGAATACAGCACAGACAGCTGAAGAGCAGATCTTCATCAGAGCCCCATGCAGGGGTCACACTGATACATGTAAAGCATGAATACAGTACTACCAGAAGCATAGCAGTGCCACTTGTCAGTTATTATGCACTTTTATTTAAAATATTAAAAGTAAATTATGCATAGATTGAATGTGTAACACTTTAATAAGTCATGGGGATCTCGTGCAGGTGAAAAGTGTTTTACCCATGTAAGTCATCTGAAATTGCTGTCGGTGTGGCTGAAAGCCTGCGTGTTGATGAAAGGCTGCCCTTGGCTGCATTCAGAGGAAGGGTCTTGGGGGCACGTTTAGGTCAGGGTGAGAGGGTGATCTCTCCGGCAAAAAATCTAGCCCCAGAAATAGGAAAGCGCGAGCCTTGTATCCACAGCAGGTTGGAAAGGGGAAGTGAAGCACGTGGACGTCGCCCATAATCGGATATGTAAGGGGTCTGTGCGCTGAGCCGTGGCCGTGCGACTTATGTGCTGCTTTCAATGCTGGCAGTGAATGATGCTGAGAAGTCGGTGGCGGCAGCATTAGCACCGTGGCCGCACCGTCTTTACTTCTGCCATGGTCTGAAAGGACCCCCTCCCAAAATGTCTGGGTCCCGCCTCCCCCTGTGTGCTTTTGTAGTGGGGTCAGAGTATCGGCGACCCTGCGTTACCATTTCCCTTGCTGGCGCTGCTTCTTTCCTCGTCCATGGTGCTGAATTTTAAAAATGAATTAAATTGCTGCAAAAAAAATACGATACAATATAACAACAAAAGGAAAGGAGATCTAGGAATAAGATCAAACAGCGAAGGATTAGAGCCGAGAAACGGGCAAATTGCTGCTGTTAAGGAGGTAGCCAGCAGAGCAGCTTTGAAGCGCTGCTCTCATGATGAAAGCCGTTTTGTAAAGTGCTTGTGTGTGTGGCGTCTCTGTCAGTCCCAGCTCAGTTTACTGCTTCAAACCCTCCTTTTTTCACACATTCGTTTAATCCACCTACAGAATGGATTAGGATGTGGGGATGTTTGCCTACAGAACTTTAGGTGACCTTTATGTGGAAGTAGTGCTTTCTGTAAAAACATCCTCAGAGGGCTTCCAAAGGGTGAGCATGTAAGCGAGCGCCGGCCAGAGTGAGTGAGCTCGACCTGGCAGGGCCGAGGAGGCCCAGCAGCGGCAGGCGCACCAGCCGAAGCAGCTCCCACCTCCTGGCGCCTTACTCCAGAAGTGCCGCTCCCTTGTGCGCGGGCAGGGAGAGGGACGGCAGGGAATAAAGAAGACTGGATCATACTTAGTGTGGTGCTGCAAAGCTCGCTGGGTCTCTGACCGTACCCTCACCTCCGAGCACCCCTTCTTCCCTTCTGGTGTGAGAGGCTGTGGGAGCCGCAGCCGTTTGTGGGCACTCAGAGTGGGGCCCCACCGGGCACCGCACACCGACCGTCAGCGGGCCCGCGCTAGAGGAGAGGCGGGGGGGGGGGGGACTTTTAGTTTGCTGACGGTGCCGTCACTTCCATGCCAGGCCACCGGTCAGTGCTGACCGCCCCCCTTTCCATGTATCCGCTCCTGCAAATTAACCCTTTCCTTTCGTGCCCTTGCTGCCTGGCCTGGCCAGAAATGCCGCTTAGTATCCCACTCCAGGGTGAGTCTGAATGGAAACCTGCAGCAGGAGAAAGGTTTTCAGTTCCGGATGTTTTTCCCTCTCAGATGGGGAAGGTCTGGGTAGCCCTTTAGCTGCAGTCCCAAGGCTGAGGGCTGCTCCCCCACTTCATTCCAGGTGCTCTCTTTCTTCTCTGTCCAGGGCTTTGAGGGGGTTTATGCTGCCACCTTATTGTAAGTCGAAGTAATGCGGCATCGGGATCCGAGGAGCAGCAGCGAGGGCAGAGAGGAAGCAGCCTGCTCGTCGTTTCCCCGTACCTGGGCCCCGTGGCCCCAGAAAAGGCTCCAGCACCTGCAGCTTACGGCTTTACAAGGCCTGCGGGTATCCGTGAGGAGCCACGAACGTGTCCGGCGCTTTGGAAAGCCGCCCCAGGCCACGACTAATGCTTTGCGCTCCCTGTTTACGAGCGCACCCCACAACATCTGAAACTCTGCCTCCCAGCTTCCGCGCCTCTGAATGGGGAAGTCGAAGAGACGAGGAACTTTCAGCGTATTTTGAAAGGGGGGGGGATCTCCCCCATCCCCACAGTCCTACTTCAGTTATCCTGAAAATCAAGCTGCTCATTGCACGGCATCGCGATGGCTGCTTCAGCAACTTGTACTGATCTGCAAAAGAGCAGGATGAAAGAGCAAGCATGGGATGTGAGGGAGCAAGCATGGGATGTGAGGGAGCGAGCATGGGATGTGAGGGAGCGAGCATGGGATGTGAGGGAGCAAGCATGGGATGTGAGGGAGCGAGCATGGGATGTGAAGGAGCAAGCATGGGATGTGAGGGAGCGAGCCGCATCTTTACAAAACAAAACTGCAGCCTTCCTCCAGCCTGCGGGCTCTTTCCTTTGCCCGTGCGTGAACTCCTGGCCCTGATACGCACTGCGGTATTCTCCAGACACTGCCAGCTCATCAGAGACAGACTGGGCCAGTTCCGGTTTTGACCCATTCACCCCTATGATCTTGCGGTTCCAGTTCCTCCAGGAAAAGTGGGATCACAAGACCTGGATGCAACGGCGCGAAGCCAGACCCGGTCCAGCCTGTCCATGACACCCATGGGCCCTCTGATAACCTGACCTGCCTTTTTTTTTTTTAATTATTATTTTAGTGCATTTTCTGCACAGCTAATGTTTTCCATTCCCCATAATATCATGAGGAGGGATTCAGGGTGCTAGAAGTTCCCCCCACCTCATCCAGCACTGAGTTAAGGGCCATCTTTATATATAAAACCTCAGTCGGGGATTTTCCGCTGCTAATATGAGAAATGGCTGAGGGGGAGAAAGCAGGGAAAGTGCCCTGCAGAGCTGGGGAATCATTCAGTGCTTTCAGGTTGCAGCTCTTAAATGATAACAGCTATTAGCAACACTTTGACTGCTTCCAGCCGTGCAGGGGAGGAAGGGAGGCAGAAAACCTGTCAAACCGTCACCTCCCTGCTAAGTGATAAGTACCTGTTTAGACAGAGGAGTTAAACCTAAAACATGGAGTAGGAGCCACTTTCTGCCAGGATAGAAAAACACCCCATCTAGGTAGAGAAAAACAGGTTTTATTTATTCCAGAGACAGCGGTTTTTTGATGGATTGTTTAAGATGCCAAAAAAAAAAAAACAAACAACCCTGTGTTTATTTTTCTCCCCCTGGCTATTAGAAATGATCGCCCAGTGTCTCAAGGCCTGTAATGACCGGCTTTCAAAGAAAACAGGGTGCCAGCAGCATTAACTAGCTTCTGTTTTTCCATGACATCAGCCAACCTGTCTGATGCCTGCAGGGATAGGAGAACTGGAGGGGGAAGGCGTAAGAAATATTTCAGGCCCCGTCCTGCACACGTCCCTGGGGCTCAGCTGCGGGATGGGGTGAGTGCATTTTAAAGTTTAGCATCCATGCAAATTTAGATGTGGATACACATTTCTTCCTAGCATTGTACAGCTTGAGTCTCTGGGAGCACGTTTCTCAGACCCACGATATTATTACCATTGCCCAGTTACAGTTGGATAAACCGAGGATAAGGCGATTTGCAAGGGTCATCTTGAACTCATATTCCAGAACTTCTCCCTTAGACTGCTGCAGCCAGTGACAGTGCTGTGTGCTGGAGGGCAGCATGATTACTGTCTCTTGGATTGAACTGTCATGGACAGGAAATCCATCAGAAGAAGGGACACGGGTTACTTCTAATGCTCATCCAAAGAGCAGCACCACTAATGGTCCTACTAGGAGAGCTGCTTGTTGTGCAGGAATTTGCTGTAATTCTCAATTTATAGACGAGACGGACCAGGTGAAAAAAAACCCCAGGAGCGCCAGATGACTAGTCTCTCACATCAGGATGCAATCTACCCCAAGAAAGGGGGCAGAACCCATGAGATGCAGAGATCCAGTGAGGTCAAAGGTACAGTAGCAAACAGAGACCATCCCTCTGACCACTGAGGATGCCACGGGTGTGAGCCCCTGGACTGTGGCATGGTTGATGCCGCCTAGTGGGCAAAACCACTAGCCCTGCCGACAGGTGACGGACCCGCCCTTCCTAGGACTGGAGCCGGAGCGTCACCTATACCAGGCCCATTCCCCACAGGCTGAGCCCTTGGGTCTAGGCGAATGTCCTTTAAGAGAGAGAGTCCAGGGCAGAGGTCAGGGCTGGCAGTGAGAAAACAGGGTCCAGGTACAAGCCAAGGTCAAGGCAGGCAGCGTGTAAGGAGGCGTCAGTGTCCGTAGCCAAGGTCAATACCAGGCAGCAGGCAAGAAAGTGGTCCGGGTCTGTGGCAGAGGTCAGGATCAAGAGCCGGGCAAGATGGACAGAACTAGGATGGATGGACACTGAGGACCAAAACAAGACGGGACAGGCAGACAAGGCCAGGAGCCAGGCAAGGAGGCGCGACGGGGAACACGGCCGGACAACGAGGCATGAAGGGAGCATCGAGCGCGGCACCCGTTGCTGAGGCAGAGAGGGAAGTGCAGCTGGAGTTTAAACATCCAGCTGCGCGAAGTCATCGTGAGGCGCCACGGAAGAGTTTTCCTGCCACGGGGCCAGTATGGGCTGGTTCGTGGCGCACGTGCACCTAAGAGGCACCACCAGTGGGAAGGAGGGGGAGCAGCTGGTGGTGTCCTCTCCACCGAAGAGAAAGCATGGCGTTGGAAGAGGCCGGCGCTGTCCTGTGGTGAGTGCGGCCGGTCTCAGGGTCGTCCTGCATGCTACAGAGGAGCTGCACTAGAAGCTGGCAAGATGCAGTGGGGGCAGGGCCAGAATAAGGGGTAGGCCAACAGGGCACTAACAATAGGTCACTTCATCAGAGGGAGATTTCTGGGGGGTACCAAATCACTAACCTGGCCTGAGCGCCAACATGTGTCACACTGCTCCACCCTCCAAGCCCCCAGAAACCCTCCCTCCCATCCAGGCCGAGGAGAAGGTTTGTACAGGGGGCAGAGGTGCATTTCACACGCTGGAAGTCAAAATATTCCCTGCATCCAAAATCTGAATGCATTCTTGCAGTTTTCAAAGTCAAAATAACCGCGGCGATTCGAGTTTTAAAGAAATTTGTGCAAGTCTGCTATTCTCACCCAAATTGTTGTCGAAGGGTTTTAATAAGTGAACAAAATTCCCACAGGGAAGCCAAACTAAAGCCTTAGAAAAGGAGCCGCAGTTGGGCTTCCGCACGGAGAGAGAGAGAGAGAGGGGCCTTCAGAAGGGAAGCGAGGAACGCACAGGACCCCTCCGTGTCCGGGAGGGGCTGCGCAGGAAGACGGGAAGGGTCATGAGGAGACCTGGAGCGTTGTCTCTGAGCGCGTCCTGCGGCCCTCGCCCTCGTCCTGCGGCTGCTCGCACCTTGGCCCTGCAGCTTCCCAAACCAATCGTCCCTCTTCACACTCGGCCGAGTAAGGTTCACTAGAAGAAGGCGAAATGCTGAAAGGGAGAAAAAAAAAGGGTAAAGCTGTGCCAGTGGAGAGGCTGTCGGGAGGGGAAGACGAGGGAAGGGTGAGTAAGACTTGGGAAAGATTGATGGCCTCGTTGCCATTAAGAAAAAAATTAGCCGATGGCGGCTATCATATTAAAGGGTGAAGAAGCCGTGAATTATTTTCTTAAAGATCTTATCACTTACAATGATGATTTTACCTTCCAAAAGGCCACTTTTAATGAGGCGAGCCAGGCAAAAAGTCATGATTTAATACCAGCATTTTTTTTTCCAAACAGATTTTACTGCTTCTTTGTCCATGTTTAAAAAGCTCCAATGACCTTTTTTTATTCTGCTTGCCCCAGGTATAAAGCTGAGACTCCTCGTCTGCAGGTTTATATCCTCGGTGAAAGTGCCTCCCCAGTGGGGGGGGGGGGGGGGAGCTCACATAGAAAGCAGGGGTGCTTGGCTCTCCCTCTTTCAAGCTAGAAAGAAGGGGTGGATTCCGGAAATATTCCAGCAGGGGACAACGGCAACGCAGTGCAGCTCTGACATCAAAGGGCATAGGTCTCCCAGATGTTACTGCTCTCAGTAAGAAAAGCAACATTTCACTGTAATGTGCCTGGCTCCTGATGTCACCTTATATATAGAGTGACTCCTCACTGTGTACCTGGCTCCTGATGTCACCTTATAGAGCGACTCCTCACTCAGTGTACCTGGCTCCTGATGTCACCTTATAGAGCGACTCCTCACTGTGTACCTGGCTCCTGATGTCACCTTATAGAGCGACTCCTCACTCAGTGTACCTGGCTCCTGATGTCACCTTATAGAGCGACTCCTCACTCAGTGTACCTGGCTCCTGATGTCACCTTATAGAGCGACTCCTCACTGTGTACCTGGCTCCTGATGTCACCTTATATATAGAGTGACTCCTCACTGTGTACCTGGCTCCTGATGTCACCTTATAGAGCGACTCCTCACTCAGTGTACCTGGCTCCTGATGTCACCTTATAGAGCGACTCCTCACTCAGTGTACCTGGCTCCTGATGTCACCTTATAGAGCGACTCCTCACTGTGTACCTGGCTCCTGATGTCACCTTATAGAGCGACTCCTCACTACAGTGTACCTGGCTCCTGATGTCACCTTATAGAGCGACTCCTCACTGTGTACCTGGCTCCTGATGTCACCTTATAGAGCGACTCCTCACTCAGTGTACCTGGCTCCTGATGTCACCTTATAGAGCGACTCCTCACTCAGTGTACCTGGCTACTGATGTCACCTTATAGAGCGACTCCTCACTCAGTGTACCTGGCTCCTGATGTCACCTTATATATAGAGCGACTCCTCACTCAGTGTACCTGGCTCTTGATGTCACCTTATAGAGCGACACCTCACTCAATGTACCTGGCTCCTGATGTCACCTTATAGAGCGACTCCTCACTCAGTGTACCTGGCTCTTGATGTCACCTTATAGAGCGACACCTCACTCAATGTACCTGGCTCCTGATGTCACCTTATAGAGCGACTCCTCACTCAGTGTACCTGGCTCCTGATGTCACCTTATATATAGAGCGACTCCTCACTCAGTGTACCTGGCTCCTGATGTCACCTTATAGAGCGACTCCTCACTCAGTGTACCTGGCTCCTGATGTCACCTTATAGAGCGACTCCTCACTCAGTGTACCTGGCTCCTGATGTCACCTTATAGAGCGACTCCTCACTCAGTGTACCTGGCTCATGATGTCACCTTATAGAGCGACACCTCACTACAGTGTACCTGGCTCATGATGTCACCTTATATATAGAGCAACACCTCACTCAGTGTACCTGGCTCCTGATGTCACTTTATAGAGCGACTCCTCACTTAGTGTACCTGGCTCATGATGTCACCTTATAGAGCGACTCCTCACTACAGTGTACCTGGCTCATGATGTCACCTTATAGAGCGACACCTCACTACAGTGTACCTGGCTCCTGATGTCACCTTATAGAGCGACACCTCACTCAGTGTACCTGGCTCATGATGTCATCTTATAGAGCGACACCTCACTCAGTGTACCTGGCTCATGATGTCACCTTATAGAGCGACACCTCACTCAGTGTACCTGGCTCCTGATGTCACCTTATAGAGCGACACCTCACTCAGTGTACCTGGCTCATGATGTCATCTTATAGAGCGACACCTCACTCAGTGTACCTGGCTCATGATGTCACCTTATAGAGCGACACCTCACTCAGTGTACCTGGCTCATGATGTCACCTTATAGAGCGACACCTCACTCAGTGTATCTGGCTCATGATGTCACCTTATAGAGCGACACCTCACTCAGTGTACCTGGCTCATGATGTCACCTTATAGAGCGACTCCTCACTACAGTGTACCTGGCTCATGATGTCACCTTATAGAGCGACTCCTCACTACAGTGTACCTGGCTCATGATGTCACCTTATAGAGCGACACCTCACTCAGTGTACCTGGCTCATGATGTCACCTTATAGAGCGACACCTCACTACAGTGTACCTGGCTCATGATGTCACCTTATAGAGCGACTCCTCACTCAGTGTACCTGGCTCATGATGTCATCTTATAGAGCGACACCTCACTCAGTGTACCTGGCTCATGATGTCACCTTATAGAGCGACACCTCACTCAGTGTACCTGGCTCATGATGTCACCTTATAGAGCGACACCTCACTCAGTGTACCTGGCTCATGATGTCATCTTATAGAGCGACACCTCACTCAGTGTACCTGGCTCATGATGTCATCTTATAGAGCGACACCTCACTCAGTGTACCTGGCTCATGATGTCACCTTATAGAGCGACTCCTCACTCAGTGTACCTGGCTCATGATGTCACCTTATAGAGCGACACCTCACTCAGTGTACCTGGCTCATGATGTCATCTTATAGAGCGACACCTCACTCAGTGTACCTGGCTCATGATGTCACCTTATAGAGCGACACCTCACTCAGTGTACCTGGCTCATGATGTCACCTTATAGAGCGACACCTCACTCAGTGTACCTGGCTCATGATGTCACCTTATAGAGCGACACCTCACTACAGTGTACCTGGCTCATGATGTCACCTTATAGAGCGACACCTCACTCAGTGTACCTGGCTCATGATGTCACCTTATAGAGCGACACCTCACTCAGTGTACCTGGCTCATGATGTCACCTTATAGAGCGACTCCTCACTACAGTGTACCTGGCTCCTGATGTCACCTTATAGAGCGACTCCTCACTCAGTGTACCTGGCTCCTGATGTCACCTTATAGAGCGACTCCTCACTCAGTGTACCTGGCTCCTGATGTCACCTTATAGAGCGACTCCTCACTCAGTGTACCTGGCTCCTGATGTCACCTTATAGAGCGACTCCTCACTCAGTGTACCTGGCTCATGATGTCACCTTATAGAGCGACACCTCACTACAGTGTACCTGGCTCATGATGTCACCTTATATATAGAGCAACACCTCACTCAGTGTACCTGGCTCCTGATGTCACCTCACTCAGTGTACCTGGCTCCTGATGTCACTTTATAGAGCGACACCTCACTACAGTGTACCTGGCTCCTGATGTCACCTTATAGAGCGACACCTCACTCAGTGTACCTGGCTCATGATGTCATCTTATAGAGCGACACCTCACTACAGTGTACCTGGCTCCTGATGTCACCTTATAGAGCGACACCTCACTCAGTGTACCTGGCTCCTGATGTCACCTTATAGAGCGACACCTCACTCAGTGTACCTGGCTCATGATGTCACCTTATAGAGCGACACCTCACTCAGTGAACCTGGCTCATGATGTCACCTTATAGAGCGACACCTCACTCAGTGTACCTGGCTCATGATGTCACCTTATAGAGCGACTCCTCACTACAGTGTACCTGGCTCATGATGTCACCTTATAGAGCGACACCTCACTCAGTGTATCTGGCTCATGATGTCACCTTATAGAGCGACACCTCACTCAGTGTACCTGGCTCATGATGTCACCTTATAGAGCGACACCTCACTCAGTGTACCTGGCTCATGATGTCACCTTATAGAGCGACACCTCACTACAGTGTACCTGGCTCATGATGTCACCTTATAGAGCGACTCCTCACTCAGTGTACCTGGCTCATGATGTCATCTTATAGAGCGACACCTCACTCAGTGTACCTGGCTCATGATGTCATCTTATAGAGCGACACCTCACTCAGTGTACCTGGCTCATGATGTCATCTTATAGAGCGACACCTCACTCAGTGTACCTGGCTCATGATGTCACCTTATAGAGCGACACCTCACTCAGTGTACCTGGCTCATGATGTCACCTTATAGAGCGACACCTCACTCAGTGTACCTGGCTCATGATGTCATCTTATAGAGCGACACCTCACTCAGTGTACCTGGCTCATGATGTCATCTTATAGAGCGACACCTCACTCAGTGTACCTGGCTCATGATGTCACCTTATAGAGCGACTCCTCACTCAGTGTACCTGGCTCATGATGTCACCTTATAGAGCGACACCTCACTCAGTGTACCTGGCTCATGATGTCATCTTATAGAGCGACACCTCACTCAGTGTACCTGGCTCATGATGTCATCTTATAGAGCGACACCTCACTCAGTGTACCTGGCTCATGATGTCACCTTATAGAGCGACTCCTCACTCAGTGTACCTGGCTCATGATGTCACCTTATAGAGCGACACCTCACTCAGTGTACCTGGCTCATGATGTCACCTTATAGAGCGACACCTCACTCAGTGTACCTGGCTCATGATGTCACCTTATAGAGCGACACCTCACTCAGTGTATCTGGCTCATGATGTCACCTTATAGAGCGACACCTCACTCAGTGTATCTGGCTCATGATGTCACCTTATAGAGCGACACCTCACTCAGTGTACCTGGCTCATGATGTCACCTTATAGAGCGACACCTCACTACAGTGTACCTGGCTCATGATGTCACCTTATAGAGCGACACCTCACTCAGTGTACCTGGCTCATGATGTCACCTTATAGAGCGACTCCTCACTACAGTGTACCTGGCTCATGATGTCACCTTATAGAGCGACTCCTCACTACAGTGTACCTGGCTCATGATGTCACCTTATAGAGCGACACCTCACTCAGTGTACCTGGCTCATGATGTCACCTTATAGAGCGACACCTCACTACAGTGTACCTGGCTCATGATGTCACCTTATAGAGCGACACCTCACTCAGTGTACCTGGCTCATGATGTCACCTTATAGAGCGACTCCTCACTACAGTGTACCTGGCTCATGATGTCACCTTATAGAGCGACACCTCACTCAGTGTACCTGGCTCATGATGTCACCTTATAGAGCGACACCTCACTCAGTGTACCTGGCTCATGATGTCACCTTATAGAGCGACACCTCACTCAGTGTACCTGGCTCATGATGTCATCTTATAGAGCGACACCTCACTACAGTGTACCTGGCTCATGATGTCACTTTGGAAGCAAAGTATTTTGGTTGCTGTGTTAGTCTACTTGAATATGTAGTAATAAAGATTAGGAGATCAGTTGTAGGTGAGACCTTTTTATTGGACTAACTCCGTACATCTGTTACAAAGTTTCAAGAGCTCTGCTCTCTTCATTAGTCACTAAAGAAAGAGCAAATTATGCTCGGTTTAAGCAGTGCAGAATTACCTAGACGTGAGGCTGTCTGTAACCAGGCAATTTCGCACCCATGGCCAAGTGAAAACGTGCGCCCTCACTTTGTATATTGTATAACGCACCAAAGCAAACACGCGTGAATAAATATTCCAGAATCACAGCTGAAGGTTTCAGAAGATACTGAATGTTAATTTAATGATAATTCACATCGATACAGTGTCTCGCGGGTGGGGCTGCGTCAGGAGGGACACGGGAACAGCGGCACTGACGTAGCAGCTTAAAGCCAGTAATAGGAAGAATGTAGCAAAAACGTAATCCAATAATAAGTATTTTATCCCTCTACGCGAGTACAGCATCATGAGCTGAGAGACTCCCTTAAATGGGGGTTTTTTTTAAGTGTAGAAGCATAAAAGTGAACACAATACAATTAAACCAGAAAGTGAAACAGGTCAGCCATCACAGACTGCAATAATTTAGCATTAAATGAAAAACAAGCTGTCAGCAAGCCTGTCCTGCAGAGCAAAGCGAGGACCACCCAATCACTTCCTTCATTCACCTTGCCGATTAGTAGGAAAAAAAATACTTTTTAGAAATGTTGTGGCTGCATATTAAAAGGCAAGCAGTGAGCAACAGTCCCTACCTCCTGGATCGTAGAGAAGGCCGACACGGGCAGTGTTTCACAGCCACTGCTTCTTCAGCGGCCAAACCATGAACGCTGCGAAAATAGTGGAGCCCGTGGTCTGTAAAATAATACAAAATAAGAATTTGCCAAATGTTCACAAATATAGAAAACAGTCTTCTGGACTGAAAGTCTCAATGGTCACAGATGGAGAACCGAAGGGGCGAGACGTCAGCGGATATGACGACACAGCCAGAACACCTGCGGAGAAAAGGCAGACGCTAATATCTGCAGCGCAATGACCTTGAACTGACTGGGTGGTCCTTGCTTTGCTTTTCAGGACACACCGACAGGACAAGCTTGTTGACACCTTGTTTTTCATTTGATGCTAAATTCTTACAAAGTGGGTGATGGCTGACCTGTTTCACTTTATAGTTTAATTGTTTTCCCCTTTTCTTCCTCTACAATTATTGATTTTGGGGCTACACTTGACTCTTCTTATTGCTTTTTTTATTTAAAACATAACACTATTATTATGTATAATGTGTCAGTAGACACAAGTGTGACCCTTAGGGCGTATATTTGATCTTTAACCTCTACCGGAAATAACCCTTAAACTCTATCCTATTGATTAGAAACCTGTATTTTGTTAAGCAGCGATGGTTTAAAAAGGAGTTTGTGGAGTCACGTGATGTGGTGAGCGGGATCGGACGCTTCTGAGCTCGCTCCGGCTGCCCAGGCTCCTCTTCTCCTCCTTCTGCTGGTCAAAGAAGTCTTTAAACCGCCACATTGCTCGGACACCCTCCGCTTATGTCGATTACCTCCTTCATGTCCAAATCGCCATCGCCCATGCCTCCCAAGTTGGCGAAACGCGAGAAGGACAAAAGTAAGGGGCCGGATCCTAAGATGGCGCCGGCAGCCGTGGAAAAGGTAACGGACGGGCACCCACCGATTCCTGCAACGCCATCACTCACTGTCACCGAAATTAAAGACGCGGTTTTAGCGGCCTTGGACTGCAAACTCACGGGCATATCGGATCAAATAGGGGCCCTCAGAGAAGTTCTCACCGATTTTACTCCGCGGCTCAACCACGTGGAGGAGCGGACGTCCGTGTTGGAGGATGACCTTACAGCATTGCAAGGGAAAGTGAGTACCCTCGATCAATTGCTCCAGGAACAAATTGCAAAAACGGATGATCTCGAGAACCGAGCTCGTAGATCTAATATTAGATGCCTGGGTATACCTGAAACGGTAGAAGACACTTCCCTTCGGACCTCCCTGCTAAAATGGCTGCCAGAAGCTCTAGGCTTACCTGAGTTGGCAGGGGTGCTGGATATCGAGCGGGCACACCGCGTGGGAGTAAGGAGCTCAGATTCATCAAGACCCAGAGTGGTTATTATGAAAATTTTTAACTTTCACCACAAGCACTTGATAATGCAGGCTGCGAGGAAGTGCCGCACGCTACAATTCCAAGACGCAGTTGTTCGTTTAGCACCGGATTATTCAGCAAAAGTGGCTGCACTACGTAGAGCGTTTGCTCCAGTGTGTAGTAAGCTCATCGAGAAAAATCTACGTTTTTCAATGCAGTTCCCAGCCAGGCTGCGTATAAACTACGAAGGGAAATGGCATACATGTGCTACTGTCGAGGATGCAACGAAATTTCTTGCTTCTTTAAATACTGCTTCCTGAGCAACAAGTTTATATAGCGGTATATCTATCTTATGGAGGGGGAGGAGGAGTCCTGGGACGCCGAGCACTCACGTTTGACTCCATTACCCTGACCTATGTGTCTGGGTGGGAATTTTGCTGTTGGGGATATGGGGGAGGGGGCGGGGGGTAGGGCACTGGTGTCATTTGCTATGTGTATGTGTGTGAAGAATTATTTTCCTTTTTCTCTCTGTTTTGTTGGTGTACGGGCCTGCCTATTTAGGCGAGTTATCAGACAGGTTTGGAGGGGTGAGCTAGGCTGGGAGCTTGCCCTTCTGCGTATTCGCATGATGTTCTGGTTTATGGCTCATGCTGGTAAGGATGGGTAGTAAATGCAGGATAATTTCCTGGAACGTAGATGGCTTGGGTACTCCTATTAAGAGAAAGAAAGTTTTCCAGCATTTGAAGCGGTTGAAGGTGGGGATAGCATGTCTTCAGGAAACACACCTAAATGGGGCAGAAAGTAAAAAGCTCTGTAGGGAGTGGGCCGCTGCCTGCTATTTCTCTGAAGCGAAAGGGAAGAAGGGTGGTGTGGCATTACTAATAAATAAAAATGTGCCCTTTACCTTGATCAAGGAATTGAAAGACCCCGATGGTCGGTTCATTATTGTTACAGGCACCTTAGCAGGTAAAATGGTAACCATTGGTACTCTGTATGCCCCGAACGTACCAGATCCCCTATTTGTTACCAAGGTGGTCAACCTGTTATTAACCAACGCACAGGGGGATATTTTTCTTACTGGAGACTTTAACAGTGTTTATCAGGCTGAACTGGACAAATCCAATCTCCCTAAGAGTTTTACACAAACAGCGGACTCAGGGGTTCGTCAGTTTTCCCTGCGCTTAGGCCTCTTAGATGTGTGGCGTTTACTCCATCCGGGGGAAAGAGAGTATACTCACGTCTCCAGGGCGCACGCTACACTGTCCAGAATAGATTACATACTGATCCCTAGAGCTGTATTTGATAGGGTGGACAAAGCACATATTGAATCTATTGTGATAGCAGATCATGCCCCAGTGTGGGTTGACCTCTGGCTCTCTACTATTCAAGGGGGACGAAAGCCATGGCGTTTCCCTGGGTCTTTGCATACAGATAAGGAGTTTCACACTTACTTGCACAAAAAGTGGGAGGAGTTTGCACAGGCAAATGAGCAACATCAGAGTAACCCTGCGTTGTTTTGGGAAACAAGTAAGGCGGTCCTCCGGGGGGAAGTGATAGCCTATTCTATTGCGCAACGGAAAAAGTTAAATGCCCGTATTTTGCAATTGGATTCGCAACTCCAGGCTGCACGGCGCTTATTAGCGCATTCCCCTTCACAGTCCCATAAAGAGGCCTATAAGGCTTGTTTGCTTGCCCTAAACTCACATCTTCATCTCCGAGCACAGAAAGCGTTAAAGGCCACTGACCAATTTTTCTTTCACTATGGGAATAAATCTGGTAAACTACTGGCTCGGATGGTGGCTATAAAACGGAGGAAAACTTTTATAGGGAGTCTCAAGAATCATTTGGGCCATTCTGTCACGTCCAGTATGGATATTTGTACTGTCTTGTGTAAGTTTTATGAAAATTTATACACGGAGGACAGGAAGGGGGGCAAGACTGAGGAAGAGGCGTTTTTCCAAGGTCTCCAGATACCTCAGGTACCGGAGGATAAATGGGATTTTCTTAGCAGGCCCATTACTGCCGGAGAGGTCCGAGGGGTTATTCAGACAGGGAAGAACCATAAATCCCCGGGTCCTGATGGGTTCACAATAGAATATTACAAAATTCTTAGCTCCTCCCTGGTGGACCCACTAGCGGCTTTCTACAATCAGGCACGCGAATTGAATAGTTTTCCCCCATATTTCAACACGGCGTACATCACTGTCCTACCTAAACCTGGGAAAGACGATACTTTAGCATCCTCCTACCGCCCTATCTCTCTCTTAAATTGCGACTTGAAATTGTATGCCAGGATTTTGGCTGTGAGAATTAATTCTGTCTTGCCATCCATCATCTCCACCTATCAAGCGGGTTTTGTGAGAGGCAGGAGTGCGGGAGGTCATGTCATCAGGCTGCTCTCTGCTATAGAAATGTCGCACTATTATAACATTGACTCCCTGGCAGTGGGGTTTGACTCAGAAAAGGCCTTTGACAGGGTCTCATGGGACTATATGTTTTCAGTCCTTGGGCGTTTTGGGTTTCCTGTCCAGCTGATTCGGGCGATTTCAATTTTATATCAGCGGCCTCTATCTCACATTGTAGCGAACGATACCATCTCAGAAGCGTTTTGCGTTGCCCGTGGGGTGAGGCAGGGGTGCCCATTATCCCCTATATTATACATTTTGGCCTTAGACCCTTTGTTAAGGAAACTGGCAGAATCCCCCTTTATTCAAGGGCTTCATTACCAACATGGGGTGTTTAAGGTGGCAGCTTTCGCTGATGACATGTTAGTTTTCCTATGCAATCCTGCTGTCTCGCTTCCCCATGTGTTAGACTTCCAAGCTATGTTTGGGAAATTTGCTGGGTTAAAAATTAACGTGGAAAAATCTGAAGCTTTGGATATACGAGGGACTTTAAAATCCACCTGGTCTGGTACTTTTCCATTGAAGTGGGTAACTACCTCCTTAAAGTATTTGGGCATCTATATACCTGCGTCTCCCAGTAAACTGTATGGGTTAAATGTAACTCCCCTGAAACAGAAAATGCTTAAACACCTTTTGGACTGGAGGGATTTGCCTTTGTCTCTCTCAGGGAAACTCCTCTTGGTAAAAATGATGGAAATTTCGAAATGGTTGTACCTTTTTCATATGCTTCCGGTTTGGCTCCGGAAACAGGACGTTAAAGAAATCAATAAGGGGTTACAACACTTCCTTTGGAATGGAAAGAAAGCCCGTATACCTCTAAAAATACTAATGTTGCCAAAAGGTCAGGGGGGTCTCAATTGTCCGGACATAGAACGCTATAACTACGCATGTTTGGTGCGCCACCTCCGAGATTGGGTATGTCATACGACTCTGTACTCTCCGATGGATCATTACATAGCTTGGCTGGCACCTCATGCTCCAGGGGCTATTCTGCACCTTCCAGATTCTTTAATCCCAAAATTAATCAGTGGCAGTGCAGTGGTCCGACCTCTACGTCAGATGTGGCGATGGTTATGTCAGCAGCTCCAAGTGTCTCAGAGTTCGACCTCTTGTCTACCTATCAGAGGATATAAATTATTCTTACCTGGCATGACGCAACCGATATTTCGGGCGTGGATTTCAAAAGGATTGCATAGTATGCTGCAATTACTTACTCAAGGGACAGATCAACATCAGATTTGTAGTTTCCAGGAGTTAATGGATGCGTTTGCTGTTCCAAAAACGGATTTTTACGGCTATTTACAGCTTCGACAATTTCTGTTGGCTGAATTGAAGGCTAATCCGGCCTTTGCGCACGGATACAAAGTGCGGGATTTTCTAATGGGGGAAGATGGGAAACGCCAGTCAGCCTCCCAATATTACCTAGCTCTGACGAAGCTGCTTCCTATGCAACATTTGGACAGGGTAGTAGCGAAATGGAATAAGAGCTTACCCCAAGCTATTTTTCCAAGTGATTTGCAGGATTGTTTTCTCTCTATACCTAGATCAGTGGCTAATGTTACGCTTCGTGATCAGGCATATAAGTTTTTGCATCAAGCCTTTTACTCTCAGTGTCAAGCTTATTGTATGGGACTTACTACAGATAGGCAATGTACTAGATGTACTACTGAGCGCCCAGATTTCTATCACTGTTTTTGGACCTGTCCCACGGTGCAGATTTTCTGGACAACTTTACAGAACTTGGTTTGTTCTATGTGGGGAGTTCCTCTTCCCTTGGACCCAATCATTTGGCTGTTTGGATGTTCCAGGATGACAGATTCATTATTAACAGGCAGCCAAACCTGCATTTTCCAGAAGATCATCCTAATTGCTCGGGCTGCGATTTTGGCACAATGGATGCAACCAGTGCCGGTTTACAATCAGGTGTGGAAGACCAAATTTCATAAATTACTGCATATGGAGCTGCTGATGGCGAAATCTGTTTCTCAAGCAAAATATACGAAAGTCCGCTTTCTGTGGCAGTCATATATTGTTCTTCTACCAGCAGAGGACTCTGGAGTACTACCTTGATAAGGCCCAACATCATCTTGTTCATATTAGGTTTGAGCTTTACATATTTGGCCTTATAACGAACTGATATGGCAGCCTTGTACCACCAATGACCTTATTCTTCACTGCTCATTAATTATGACTTTTTCCTTACTCATTTTCCTTTACATTTCTATTCTTATATATTTTTATATTTATATTTGATGCTGGTGCAGAGTGGGAGGGAGGGAGGGAGGGAGGGGGGGAAATCAGGGGTTAAGGTTCTTCAAGGTTCTTTAGTGTGTTAAAAATAAAATGGTTGACAGTTGGATATAACGTGAAAAATGTACTAGGAGAGTTCGATAGTGCTGAGCTTACGATTGTGCTACCTATTTGGACTTCTTATGTGGTACTCAGTCTCAACTGATGTTTCCCTGTGTGGTTATTACTGTTTATTCTCTGACTGTTCCAATAAAGATATTTTCACAAAAAAAAGGAGTTTGTGCCTTTATGCTATATCACCCATAGGCAGACCCTCAATAAATATAAAACAAGTGACTACAAAAACTGTATCAGAAACTCCAAGTGGTACAACATCAGAGAAACAGAAATGCATTTCCTTGTCCACTGTGCAAAATGCAAAGCTATCACGAGATGGAAACTCCCAGAGGTGACATATTCCAGTCCTTGACCGGAAAATAAAATGGTTTTGTTCCACCTTTGTTATCTGGACATTTTTCTAATCACTTTGGTCCTCACCTCTTTTTTCTGCTTTCCTCTTGTTGGCATTCTCATTCCTTTTTCAGGTTTTCCTGTCCATTTTCCATTTGTTCTCTCTCCTCCTGTCTTCTTCAGCTCCTCCCTACATTTCTGTTTGACATTGATTTTTATGCCATCTCATTTTTCTCCACTTCTCCCTCTCTCTGCCTCATTATAAACTCAGCTAGATTTCATCCCTCCTTCTCCCCCCTCCAGTTCTCCTCCGTAACTCTCTATCGGGCCGATACAGTAAAATGCGCGGGAGAGCCGGCGCTCCAAGGCGAGCGCCCACTCTCCTGACGCGCACCCAGGCTACCCTCCCGGGCATGTGATTTAGTATTCAAATGAGGGCCTGTGGTAATAATGAGGCGCTAGGGACACTAGTGCGTCCCTAGCGCCTCCTTATTGGCAGAAGCGGAGGCTGTCAGCGGGTTTGACAGCCAACACTTAATTTTACCGGTGTCGATTGTTGAACCCGCTGACAGCCATGGGTTCAGAAAACGGACGCCAGCAAAATTGAGCGTCTGTCTTCCAACCTGCGAGCAGATTTTTTTTTTTTTTTTTTTGGGGCCTCCGACTTAATATCGCTATGATATTAAGTCGTAGGGTGTACAGAAAAGCAGGTTTTTTTTTGCTTTTCTGTGCACTTTCCCGGTGGCAGGCGTTAATTTCTGAGAGTAAAATGTGCGGCTTGGCTGCACATTTTACTTTCTGTATCGCACGGGAATGACTAATAGCGTCCACAACATGCATTTGCATGTTGTGGACGCTATTAGTTTCGGGGTGGTTGGCTGCGCATTTTCCTCGCGCTATTACCCCTTACTGTATAAGGGGTAAAAATAGCGAGTGGAAAACGCTCAGCCAAATGGGGGCTAATGGTGCGCTCGGTCAAGCTCACCATACTGCATCAGCCCTTATGGTGGATGGCTCCTCTTCCCTTGGGCTCCTCTTCCCTTGCAGATCAGCTTTTTGAACTGCTCAGTAGGGAGAGGAGCTGGCAGCAGTAGGAAGTTAGAAGCCTTAAGCCACCCACTCCACTATCGGTAGCGGCTCTTCAGTCCTACAGGTTGTCCCAGGAGGGAGGCGTGCTGGAGTAACATCTTCTGAGGGCAGGGGAGAGGCGCCACCTATGGGCAAGGCCATAATGGCCATAGGCTGGCTGTGGCTCTGCCTCAAAAGGAAAGCAGCTGGACAGAGTTTGTAAATCAGTCTCCTAAATTTCCAAAAAAAATCCCAATTTTGTTAATACGCTATTTACTGTATGTACCGCACAACAGAGATGAAATATGTAATCTTTTTAATGACCCAGTCCGTGGATGTAAAATATTGCTTTGTGTCCCAGCCTTCAGACTTATTAGAGTATCTTTGCCTGGAAAGAGGTAAAACACCTGATAAGTATCATGGACAGGGACAGCCGAGTGCCCTGCGAAGGGCCTGCAATCTTTTCCCTGCCCAGGACTCTGCTGCGTGGGAGCAGGGGGAGACGTCTCAGCCTTGGCTCACTCCAGAGGGACCGGGCTGGCCGCAGTGGCTTTGACAATAGGGGGATAGTACCCAGGAGTAGCCCTGAGAGGGCTGGTTCTGACCGACCATGCTGGAACGTGAAAGGAGCAGCAAGGAGCCCCTTCCCCCTACAAAAATATAAGCAGCACAGCAATAGGAATTGTTTTCCCCCACGAATGAGAATAATCAGATTTAGAGCGGCCGTTAAGTTTTGTAAACCGTTGTGATCTTCTTTTGGAGCGACGGTCTACAAAATGCCTAAATAGATAAATGAGCTCCAGGCCGTGAAGTATTCGGCGCTGGCTGGGAGCAGGGCTAGCCTGACTTCCTGGGCTGCAGGGAGCGTGGCCCCCACGTCTGGGGAAACGAGCAGGAGAGGGGGCGCTGTGTTTAACATGCTGGCTGGGTATTTAGAATTGAAGTGGTTCTACGCAATCTAAAAAGAGACAGTTTATTAATCTAAACTGCAGGCGTATGTAGAGGAGGTCTCCAGATTGACATCTTTGGGATTACTTTAGGCCTGCGATTTCTCAGAGGTCACAGGAGGCTGGAGCAGTAAATGGGCCTTGCCTTCCTGCCTAGCCCACATGCTAAAAACTAATACATAACATTTAATTTACTGTCCTCAAAGCTAAGCCAACCATTTTTCACATAATAATATTGGATTAGAACTGCGCTGCCCAGAGGAAGAAAAAAAAAAAAGGGGGTGGGTTTTTTTGTTTTTTTTCTGTTAAACGAATTGGGAAGGGATTGTGTTTTAATGGCGAGGGATGTCCCTGGAGAGGACATTGCTCAGGGACTTGTATTAAGGGGGCGTGGTAACATTTTCATTTCTGGACACATGTTCAAGCTGTGATTTGAATTATTGTCACCGTTGTTAGATACGACCGAGAGAGCGCACTTAGCGCCGTGCAAGACAGATATCAGTTTCACAAAATACAGATCCACACGTCAGGCGGGTACCCCTAGTTATACAGCAAGTGCCCGCTTCAGAGAGCTGACAGTCAATCAGAGTGCAGAGACTTTGACAGGCACATGAAGAGCCAGAAAAAAATACAAATTTTTGGAATTCCTTCTAGTGCCGTTTCACTCGTTTTATGTTAGTTCAGGTGCTGGCTAGTTTTAACACTGCCTGATCCCACTTCTCATGCTGTTTATTTATCTGAGAACAATGACACTATGGGTCTCATTTTCTAAAGTATCGCAGGCCTGCGATACTTTAGGTAATGAGGGGCGAGGGGCTGAAACGGGGGGGCGGGCCTGCGCTAGCCGGCAGCGATCGCACCTGCCGGTTTCGCACCCAATAGCGCCACCATAGAAGGTGTAGCTATTGGGAGCGAAAGCTGCCGCGAAAAAGCTCTTACCTTTTCGTCATCCGCGGCGTCGGCACAGAGTCGGCCCCGGTGACGTCCCGACTCCTCCTCTTCCGGGGCCGAGTCCGCCCCCATTTTGGTATCGCATGCGATAAGGGACGTTTCGGGTGCGATCCGGGTGGAAAATGAGGCCCTGTGTCTTCTCTATGTGAAGTTCTGCGGCACACGGCCTGATATCATAAGCTGGGCTTTAAGACTGCGCACAATTTCTTAATGCATGTGCTACAAATTTAACTCCTGATGCACTAGAGCAAATGGTTTACTAATGCATCAGGAGCTAAGCGCATGCAACCCCAAGTTAAAATGTGCTCTCGGCCTTTAGCATGTGGGGGGGAGGGGGGGGAGTAGTTTATGTGCACGGAAGCAGAAATCATCATCTTTTGTGGGCGTAAACATTTTCATGCTCACAAAAAATGATTTGTGCGGATAAATCTTGAGCCAGGAGAGGGACGAGTACAGCAGGAAGCTGAGGGGAAGGTACCTCGCTGGTGACACTCGCCATCTCCATTTTGGAGGATCCAGGCTTGCATTTGCCTTTTCTCCCATGAGGCTGCAGATTCTCCCCACCGCCTGCCAGAAAGGAAAATCTCCCATGGGCACGTGGGCTGCCCCGGGCGGGCTGAGGAGGGCTCCTTTGCAGAGGCTGAAGCAGCTGCCCCTTGCTCCTCCCGTGGAGGAAGGGTTTATGTGCAGCTCCACATCTCCAGCTTCTGCCCATAGACCAGCGCCGGTGCTGGAAACTTACTCCACCTCTGACCCTAAGAAAACCCAGGTCAAGCCGGCTCGGCAAGGCTGGTACCAGGAACAAGGAAAGAGGACATAGGAAGGAAACCAGGAACACGCTGTAGCAACTAACCCTGAGACCTGTGGCAAAGATACCAAGTGTTAGCTCTGAGCTCCCTTTATACTAGGCAGGATGTGATGTCATCAGGGCGGTACAGGAAGTCCAAGCAGCAGGGCCTATAAAAGGCTCAGGGACAGCAGGAAGTTCAGTAAGGGTCCTGGGAGGCTGCATGATGCCAGAGGCATTTCAGACTAGAGGTGAGGGGCATTACAGTAGCCCCACCCCTCTTAAGCCCTCTCCCCAGGCCCCTAGGATTAGGCTCATGGGGAAAGAGCTGGTGAAACCTCTTGATTAAGAGCAGAGCTTGGGCACTGAAACATGGAAATCATTGTGGATTCGCAGGGTAGGAGGTAGCTTAAGTTGATATGTGACAAGTCCAACTTGTCCCAAGATAGGATAAAGACTGCAGGGCACTAGGTAGGGATTCCTCTTATCCCCACTGTTATTTGACTTGGCCATTGAAATTTTAGGAGCTAGGATAAGAACATCTGAGGATATTGAAGGATTTATTTATTTATTAGTTTTTATATACCGACATTCGATCAATTGAGATATCACATCGGTTTACATTCAGGTACTGTAGGTATTTAAGGTGGGAGGACGATTACATCGCATATCATTATGTGCAGATGATGTGCTCCTTTTTCTAGTGAATTAAAATCGATCAGGCCCCAAGGTGTTAGAGATTTTGGCTGCGTATAGCAAGGTGTCTGGGTATAAAATTAACTATACAAAATCGGAGGTACTCCCAGTTGGCACTATGAAGGTAGAAGGTATTCCTCGATGTTTTTCAAGCGAGGGGATCAAATATCTGGGGATATGGGTGGCTAGAAATCCTGCGGATTTTTACAAATATAATTTTCGCATACAGAAAGATGTGCAGGCATGGGATGACAAGTTTCTGTCTTGGTCAGGAAGAATTGACGTATTAAAGATGAATATACTTACTTCCCAGACTGATCTGTTTGTTTCAGCAGGTTCCATCTTACTTACCAGATGGGCTTCTTTAGCTCTTTGCAGGGACGTTGGGGAAATTTATAATAAAAAAAAGTGCCTATAAAGTTCAGGACACTTCGGAGGCCAAAAGAGGCAGGTGGGATGTCCCTTGCCTCCCTGCAGGGTTACTGCTGGGCTGCAGGTCTGACGGGTGCACTGCCTTGGTTTCTGAGGGATCGGGAGATACCCTGGTAGACGTTGGAAGTAGGGCTGACTTACCCATGCTGCTGTCACAGCCCAAACTATCACGAGAGGGTAGCAGGATATGCAGAGCCAGCCCGCATACCTGGCACACGACTAAACTTTGTAAAACGGTGAACAGAAATCTGGGTTGTCACATTGTACAGGGGGGGCTGCGCTCTATGGTGGAAACAAGGTTTGACGTTGCTAGGTCAATTATGGGAAAAGCGGGACGATCGAATGAGATACGAGGTCCCGAGGGAGTCTCGGAGACTTACGAGAGGAGGACTTGGGCCAGATGGGTCCTAAACCCTGTTGAGCGGGTCATGGTCCGTGAGGATATGCCAAGGCAGGAAGGGATGGAATGCCTGATGGCCAGGGACCCTCCGCTGGGGGTGGAAGCAGAATGGATTAGAGATCTGCACCGTGATTTGAATTCAGACCACTGGAGGGAAGTTTGGGGATAAGAGAATAGAGCTGATGGGGAAACTCATTCATAGGATATACAGGTTTCCAATGTACTACTACAAATTTGAGTTGGAGGGGGTGCAGGCAAGTGGGCACCTACCTTCATATGTGGTGGCCATGCCTTTTGCTGGAGGGTTTCTGGAAAGAGGTGGGGCAAGAGATGAAGACTATTTTGAGATAAGACTCTCTTTGCTTATTGGGTAAATGGTATAATCATAATCTGACTAAAGAAAAGCACCAACTTGCTGATCACGTAACCCATGCAAGCCGGCTCACGACTGCATTATTTTGGAAGGTGGTCCCTACACTAGCTGCTGGCGTCGTCAGGTGCATGTAACAGCTTTGGCTGAGAAGCTCACGTAGATGCTCCTTAGACAATCTCCAGTGCATGATAAAACGTGGGCGCACTATTGGTCTTATCGGGGGGGGGCTCAGACATGATGAAAATGCCGCATAATTGAGGAAACCGTATGGATGATCTTTGAAGGATGAGATGGAGGTCTTGAATTTGGAAAGGAACATAACTTACTAATGGAAGTAGGGGAGGGGCAATGAGTTTTCTGTATTAATTTATAGGTCCCGGTGATGTAATAAGAAAAAGTTGTATTTTCTCATGCATTTGGCGCTATATTTGCTGTGTTGGTTACAGTTTAAGGTTTGATAATTAGGAAATTAAAAAGTTTCAAAAACAAAAACATAGGGAAAACACCATAAGAACATAAGACTTGTCATACTGAATCAGACCAAAAGGTCCATCAAGCTCGGTATCCTGTTTCCAACAGTGGCCAATCCAAGTCACAAGTACCCGGCAGGATCCCAAGGGGTAGAAAGATTCCAAGCTGCTTAGCCCAAGAATATCTGCAACCCTTAATAAGGGTTAATCGACTTTTCCTTCAGAAACTTCTCCAAACCTTTTTTAAATGCAGCTATACTAACAGCTTTCACCACAACCTCTGGCAATGAATTCCAGAGCTTAATTATGAGTTGAGTAAAAAAAGATTCTCTCTTATTTGTTTTAAATGTATTACCCAGTAACTTCATTGTCTGTCCCCTGCTCTTTGTACTGCTTGAAAGAGTAAACAATCGATTAACATTTACTCGTTCCTTTCCATTCATTATTTTATAGACCTCCATCATATCTCCCCTCAGCCATCTCTTCTCCAAGCTGAAGAGTCCTAACCTCTTTATTTATGTATTTTTATTTAGACAAAGGCTTTTATTCCGCTGCTTCCACTTAAAAAGTGTTCAGTGCTAATTACAATATTTTCATAACAAATTATAAAAGATACAATCAAAAAACAACTTAAACTACATTTTCATAATAAGATAAAAAAAATGGCCATCACGCAAAAGCTTCACTAAAGAAGATTGATTTTAGCTGCTTTGAAAGTCCTTGACATCAGTAGAGACCTGAGTTGATCAGGAGGAGAATTCCACATAACCCTGGTTACATACGAAAAGGCTCTTGCCCACATTCTTTGCAAACAGACCGCAGGGGTAACTAGTACTTTTATTTATTTATTTATTTATTTATTTATTTATTTATTTAAATGATTTATATACCGGAGGTTCCTGTATAATATACATATCACCCCGGTTCACAAGGAACAGTAACTGTCGCTACATTTAGCGGTTTACATAGAACAGAATAAGAATAAAACAGGAGTTTTTACATTGAACAAATTAAGTAAACAAGTTTTAACATTGCAAAAATTAATCTAAGTAGGTTACTTTTCTTCGTGTTCTTGGCTCTAGGGGAAAGCTTGTTTGAACAGCCAAGTCTTAAGGTTCTTTTTAAATGTAGAGTGGCATGGTTCCAGACGAAGGTCTGGAGGGAGCGAGTTCCAAAGTGAAGGGCCCGCTGTGGATAATGCACGTTTCCTCAGAACGGATTTCGCCGGTTGTGAGATTAGTCTGTTCTGATAGGCGCTTCTGGTTGGTTTCACGGATGTGTGTAGTTGAATTGGAAATGTTAGGTTGAGAGGTGCGATGTTGTGTAAGGCCTTATGTATCATCATTAAAGACTTAAACTGGATCCTGAATTTAATCGGAAGCCAGTGGAGATGGTGGAGGATTGGGGTGATATGATCTCTTTTTTTGGCATTTGATAGAATTCTTGCAGAGGCGTTCAGGACCATCTGGAGTGGTTTGATGGTGCATGCTGGTAGGCCTAGGAGGAGAGAGTTACAGTAATCCAGCTTAGTGAGAATGATGGCTTGTAGAACCATGCGGAAGTCTCTGTAAAGGAGGAGTGGTTTGAGTTTCTTTAAAGTTTGAAGTTTAAAGAAACATTCTTTTGTTGTGTTGTTGACGAATTTGTTGAGATTGAGTCTGCTGTCTATGATGACTCCCAGGTCTCTAACTTGTTGCGTGGTGGGGAGTCCTGCAGTGTCCGGAAGTTGGTTAGTATTAGAATGTGAGGAGGGGGGTATAGTTTTCCGGTGCTATAATGAGGATTTCAGTTTTGTTTTTGTTTAGAACCAAGTTGATGCTGGTGAGTAGATTGTTAATAGCTGACAGACATTTATTCCAGTATGAAATAGCTTTGTGTAGGGAATCTTCTATAGGGATGAGGATTTGAATATCATCCGCGTATAGGTAATGTCTTAGCTTAAGGTTGGTGAGAAGTTGACAGAGCGGGAGCAGATAAATGTTGAAAAGAGTCGGGGATAGGGATGATCCTTGTGGTACCCCCCTCTTGGATTCGATGGTATGGGACTCTTTGTTATTTATCTTGACCTTGTATGATCTGTTCTCCAAAAACGATTTGAACCAGTTAAAAGCTACTCCTGTAATGCCAATGTCTATTAGGCGTTGTAGGAGGCATGAGTGGTTTACGGTATCAAACGCAGATGAGAGATCTAGGAGAGCGAGGAGGCAAGGTTTGCCCTTTTCTAGGTTGAAAATGATAGTATCGGATAATGATGTTAATAATGATTCAGTGTTCATAGTCTTACGAAAGCCAAATTGGTTTGAGGTGAGGATATTGTTTTCGTCAAGATATTCAGTAAGTTGTTTGTTTACAACTTTCTCCATAACTTTGGCAATGAAAGGGAGGTTTGCCTATGGGTCTAAAGTTAGCTGGGTCTGTGGTGGGTAAGTTGGGTTTTTTGAGGAGTGGCTTGAGCATGGCTAACTTGAGTTGGTTCGGGACATGTCCTTGGGTGAAGGAGCAGTTAATGATGTCTGCTAAAGGTTTGGCTATGGTGTTGGTGATCAGACTCAATTTGTTGGATGGAATATGGTCTGATGGATGGGAGGATGGTTTTATCTTTTTGAGAATATTCTCTATTTCTAAAGAGGATGTGAGTTCAAGAGTGTTGAGCACTGGTAGTGAAGTGTTGGGTTGTTTGATATTTGGGTGCGATGATTGTTGATCTGTTGGGAGTGGTGGTTGTTGAGCGGTTGAGAGTGGTGTTTGTTGGGCGGTTGATTGCGATGATTGGGGGGTGAGGTTGATTACATGTTTTGGATGTGTAGATGGTCGCTTGAGTGGGGCTAGGAGTGAGGTGATTTTGTTGTCGAAGAAGTCTGCCAGTTCGTTCGCTTTATTGAGTGCTTGATCGTCTGGAATGGTAGGTGCTGGGGGTTTTGTGAGGGTTGATACAAAGGAGAAAAGAGCTCTTGAATCAAAAATGAGGTGGTGGATTTTTTTGGAAAAAAATATTTTCTTTGTTTTGTTGATGTTGTTTCTGTATGAGTTAAGGCATGATTTGTAGATGAGGAGGGTGGTTGAAGATGGGTTTTTTCGCCAATTTTGTTCCTTGCATCTTAACTCGTGTTTATGATTTTTTAGCTCCGGTGTGAACCAGGGTCTCCTGTTGTCTTTGTTTGGATTGATGGATTTAGTTGTCATGGGGCAAATTTGATCTGCTTTGAAAGTCCTTGACATCAGTAGAGACCTGAGTTGATCAGGAGGAGAATTCCACATAACCCTGGTTACATACGAAAAGGCTCTTGCCCACATTCTTTGCAAACAGACCGCAGGGGTAACTAGTACTTTTAACAATGCTTTATTTGCTGACTGCAAAGTGCAATTAGGTTTATACCATTCCAACTTTTTCTGTAAAATACATTTACCATCTGATATCATGAGCTTATGTACCAAAGTGATCAACTTAAATTTAGATCTCTGCTTCACTGGTAACCAGTGCAGTTCTATTAATATGGGCTTAATGTGATCATAAATAAATAAGTTGACATGATCAATAGCAGTTTATGGACTTCTCCTCCAGGAACTTATCCAAACCTTTTTTAAACCCAGCTAAACTAATTGACCTAACCACATCCAGGGCTTAATAATACATTGAGTGAAAAAGAATTTTCTCGGATTTGTTTTAAATGTGCTACTTGCTAACTTCAGGAAGTGCCCCCTAGTCCTTATATTATCTGAAAGAGTAAATAACTGTTTCACATTTACCCATTCAAGTCCTCTCATTATTTCATAGACCTCTATCATATTCACCCTCAGCCTTCTCTTCTCTAAGCTGAACAGCTCTAGCCTCTTTAGCCTTTCCTCATAGGAGAGCTGTTCCATCCCCTTTATCATTTTGGTCACTCTTTTTGTACCTTCTCCAGTGCAACTATATCTTTTTTGAGATGCAGCTACAGAATTGCATACAGTATTTAAGGTGCAGTCTCAGCATGGAGCAGTACAGAGACATTATGATATTATCTGTTTTATTCATCATTCCCTTCCTAATAATTTTTAAAATTCTGCTTGCTTTTTTGACCACTGCCACTCTAAGCCAACAATTTCAATGTATTATCCACTATGACACCCAGATCTTTTTATATTTTGAGGTTACATTAGCCACCTTCCAATCTTCAGGTACAATGGCCAATTTTAATGATAGATTACAAATTACTTGTAATAGGTCTGCAATTTCATGTTTTAGTTCTTTCAGAACCCTGGGGTGCATACCATCCGGTCCAGGTGATTTGCCAGTCTTCAGTTTGTCAACCAGACCTTCTACATCTTCCAAGTTCACAGTGATTTGGTTCAGTTCATCCAAATCATCACCCTTGAAAACCTTCTCTGGAACAGGTATCTCCCAAATATCCTTATTAGTAAACACTGAAGCAAAAAATTAATTTAGTCTTTCCATGATGGCCTTACCTTCCCTAACTATCCCTTTAACCCCCTCGATCATCTAAGTGTCCCACTGATTCCCTCTCAGGCTTCCTGCTTCGGATATATTTCTTAAGGTTTTTATTATGAGTTTTTGCTTCTTTTCAAAGTCTCTCTTTGCCGTCCTTATCAGTGCTTTGCATCTGACTCGCCAGTGCTTATGCTGCTTCCTGTTTTCTTCATTTGGATCCCTTTTCCATTTCTTGAAAGATGTTCTTTTAGATATTAAAACCTCTCTCACCTCATCTTTCAACCGTGCCACCCCTCCCCCAATTTGATCCATCCTATCATTGCAATATAATTTGTAGCCTGATATCACAGTGTCCCAGTGGTTATCCTCCTTCCACCTGTAATGCCAATTATATCTACCTCTCCATCCAGTGCCGTACACTCTGACTCTCCCATCTAGCATTTGTATTCAGACATTTCAAAGTACGTTTCCTGTGTGAGTTAACAACCTGCGCATCCGCTGACAGGGCTAATCTGGAATCTTTCTGCACTTTACTTAAAGGCATCTGATCCCCTTTAGCATTTATTGCAGCCTCTATACTAAGGAGCACTATTTTCTCAGTTCTCGTAGTGTCCTTCACAGATACATCCTTCCCATCCATGCGCTTCTGAGCGACTGGCGGCTTTCCCCCATCATCTGGTTTCAATGCTGCGCTTCCTCCCTTGTGAAGGTGGGCACCAGTAGCCTGCTTCCACGCTGGTTAAGGTGCAGCCCCCTTCCCCAGAAGGATGCCCAGACCCTAAACAATAGAGAATCAACTCACTGTGAGAAAAGAGACATTTAAGATTTGTCAGGACCCCCACCCAGATTGTTCATCCCTGGAGAGAGAAAGGTGAAGTTGAACTCTCTGTGCCAGGACTGGTTTTGCCCATTTTTATTCGGGGTTGAAGGGGGATCCCTGCCAAAATAAAAGGGTACCCTGTCCACCCAAGGTCTTCACTTTTCCACATCCTGGAGGGTGGAGAAACCCCGAGTCCCTGTAAGGAAGACTCGTGCGCAGATTGAGAGAAGGAGCTGTCAGCAAGTCACAAGTTGTTTGTGCATTTCAGACCTAATTATCTATCAGTAAAAGCCTGAGGTCTGGACACTGCTTTGAGCCTGAAGTGATTTCTGGCATTTGTAGCCCATAGTGGCTATAAATGAACACGGCACCAGCTAGCTTTAGCTCGCCGGCCAAGTCTCCTTTTCTTATACACTATGTTAAACCCAGTTCTTTGTATCCGAGTTTGATCACCCTTGTTTAATGTAAGACATTTTCATGTCATGGTTTTTGCTTGAAATGTAAACCGAAGTGATTGGTAACCGTGTTACTTGAATATCGGTATATAAAAGTGCTAAATAAATAGTGGGATCTAGAGCAACGTGAGCCCCTCTGCCAGAGATGTAAAGAGCCACCCTTAGCATGCGGGGGCCTGACAGAAAGCTATAAAGAGCTCGCACCTTGGGGAAGAAAAGCGACGGGGGGACCGGCCAGCCAGGGTTCCAGCCCCGAAGAGATGACTACTTTATGGCCCCACTGGCCAGCAGCCTGGCTCCCGGGCTAGGGTTGCATACAGATGAGTCCTCTGCTTTTCTGCGGGGTCCTCCATGTCTCCCTAGAAACCTTTTGTACGTTCATTATTTGTGTTACAGGTTTTAATAGCGCAGGGGGGGGATTGATCTGCACGAGTCCTGTTTTGGGTTTTTCATTGTTTGTGCTTTGCCTCGCTTTCTATACTTGCGATCCATTTTACACTGTGGATTGGCTGGGTGGGGGTACAGGGCAGGAGGGCTGTGCCCCTGGTAGCTCTCTCCTAGCTGGCATGCGCTCTCTGTGTCTTTACTTCTTACTTGGGGTGTTGAAAGGCTGGCATGCATGCTAGTGGGTTGGGTGGGGTACAGGGCAGGAGGGCTGTGCCCCTGGTAGCTCTCTCCTAGCTGGCAGGCGCTCTCTGTGTCTTTACTTCTTACTTGGGGTGTTGAAAGGCTGGCATGCATGCTAGTGGGTTGGGTGGGGTACAGGGCAGGAGGGCTGTGCCCCTGGTAGCTCTCTCCTAGCTGGCAGGCGCTCTCTGTGTCTTTACTTCTTACTTGGGGTGTTGAAAGGCTGGCATGCATGCTAGTGGGTTGGGTGGGGTACAGGGCAGGAGGGCTGTGCCCCTGGTAGCTCTCTCCTAGCTGGCAGGCGCTCTCTGTGTCTTTACTTCTTACTTATTTATTTATTTATTTATTTATTGTTTTTGTTATACCGAGTTTCATGACAGGCATCACATCAACCCGGTTTACAATTAACAAAGTGTGAAAGGCATAACGTAGCGTAATAAACAATATTCTCAATAAAAACCTTGAACTTTAAATACAGGGAATCAGAAAAGGATGTGAGAAAGTTACAAAAAACAGGGAAAATTAACTTGGAACTTGGGGTGTTGAAAGGCTGGCATGCATGCTAGTGGGTTGGGTGGGGTACAGGGCAGGAGGGCTGTGCCCCTGGTAGCTCTCTCCTAGCTGGCATGCGCTCTCTGTGTCTTTACTCCTTACTTGGGGTGTTGAAAGGCTGGCATGCATGCTAGTGGGTTGTTGGGTGCTAGCAGTTGCCCTTTCTGAACGGGCTCATGGGAGTTTTAGGGTGGTTGAGAGGGGGGTGGGGGGTTTAAGGGAGTTAATTCCTAGACAAGCAGAATGGTGGTTTGCTGGGCAGGAATTTTATTATTATTGTTTTATTATTCTTTCCTGCTGGTGATGGTTAGCACGCAGGTCTGTTTTATTTCATTCAGTGTGAGAGGCGTTTCCTCACCTGTTGAAAGGAAGAAAATGTTTCAGTTTCTTAAAAATCCTAAAGCCCACCTGGCTGGCTCTTCTGTAAGAGACTCACCTGTCCGAAGCTGAACTTGAGATTCGGTAAGGCAGGTATTTTTTATTCATACAATAAGCACAGGACAGTGCTCTTCCTTTGCTTGCTACTAAATCTTACCTTCACCCTGAGCTATCTCTGTATGACCAGGAGGTGAACCTGATAAGACCAGAATCTCTTGTATAAGAATTGGCTTTGGAGGTGGCTAAGTTTACTTCTTCTCCCATAGTGGCTGATGGGATTGGGGTGCGTGTCCTAACCCTCTCCTTCATAGAAAGCAATAAAGGTCTTATCTTGTGGATGTTTGGAGAGCCCGCTACGCTCATGGTAGAAGTTATACTTCCTTTTCTCAAGTTCACAACTCATATACTGCAGCAGATTGGATTACCTTTTGTGCTCTGAAAATGTGCATGGTAAATTGGGAATGACAGACGTATTTCAGACCACCACCTGGCTTTCTATCTTTCTCTCAGGCCCTGAGTTCAGAAGGGACTTGGAGTTTGAATTTGTCTGTTCTGGGAAAGGAGGATTCCCTGGACCTTTGTGGCTCGCAGTATTGAAGAATTCTTTGACGCTCATCAATTGGCAGATTATAATCCATTGTTGTTATGGGAAATTTCTAAATCTGTGTGAGATAGTAGAATAGATAGGTAGTCATCTCAAGAAGATTGCAACTTTAGACAGAAATCCTGATCCTAGAGAGGTGCTCTAGTAGGGTGTGAAGACAGGAACTTAAGTACCTTAAAACTAATCAAACTGAGCATTCAATGCGCTTCTCACATCAACAGTTTTATGAACATTGTAATAAAATGGGAACTTTGTTGGCCAAATTGATCAGGAAAAAGAGACAGAGCAATATTATTACTGGAATTTTCTCTGAAGAAGGGAACATCTCTCATAATCTTAAAGATATCAGTGATGCCCTTGTTTTCTTTTATTCGGTCTTTATTCAGAGGAGGTTTAGGAAGTTCAGAAACTATTACAGTTTTTTTTTGGAAACAGTTTGGCTGCCTCATTTAACTGAGCAGCAAAGACTCAGATTAGCTGCACCCATTGCTCCTCAGGAGATGCAAAAAGCTGTCTGTGCGCTCCCTAAAGGGAAGTTCCCTGGCCCTGTTGGATTTTTTATTGATTTTTATAAAAAGGTTTTTTCTCTGTTCTTGCGTTGCCTTTGGCCAGCTCTTTGGACAACCTCATAGAGCATCCTTCTTGCTCCCATAAGTTTTGATTCACTAGAAGGGTAGGGATCCTCTTGACCCTGGTTCATATCGCCCCCATCTCTTTGCTGAATGCAGATGTTAAGATCCTAGTAAAGATGTTACAGCTGTGTTTAGAGGGGTTGATGAAGATCAAAGTGGTTTCATTAAAGGTAGACTGTCTGTGACTAATACTCACTCATAAGATCTTCAGTCTCATCTCTGGCCAACAAACGTAAGATGCCTGGGATACTTGTTTTCCTGCATGCTCAGAAAGTCTTTGACATGGTATACTGGGATTATAGGTTTGCTATTTTGAAGGTTTACAGTTTTGAGGCTGAGTTTTTCCACTGGATTCGTGCGTTGTTCGATCACCTGGGTGGCTTCTTTTCCTATCCATAGGAGCACACGGCGGGGCTGCCCCGGTCTCCTTTATTCTTTCATCTACTTATTGAATCTCTTGCTCAAGTGATAAGATGAAGATATGATAAACAGATGGAGGGGTTTGTGTTTAATGGCAAATCACATAAGATCTCTTTTTATGTAGTTGACATCTTGCTATTTTTCACCGGATTACAGGATTAATTATCAAAATTCTGAGTTGTTTCTTGTGGGGGTGGAGGAACAGGGTTAGATGTTTTCAGCAGTTTAAGTTGGCGAGAGATTGATTTAAGTACCTGGGTATTTTTATTCCAAGAAAATTTGCCCCGGTGGTTCAGATTTGTGGGACTGGAGAGATGTGTTTCTGTCCTGGGCGAGAAGAATTTCAGTTTTAAAAATGAATATATTACCCAGTCTGAAGTATATTTTTCAGTACATCCCTTTCTCAAGCTCTTTGTCTAAATGGTGGGCACGCTTTGATGTACAAAACTGAATGGATTAGCTTATTTTGGGGCCTCATGGTTAGCTCGTTGGAAGGACTGGCTGGGTAGAAATTATAATTTATCCTGGTTGTCCCTGGAAGCGGGAATAGCTGAGGCGGTTGATTTACCTTTGTTATTATTTTTGCCGTCCACCTCACCCCATGTTCACCGGCTACTTAGAGCTAATCCTCTAGTTGCTCATAACGTTCCAATGTAGATGGCTTTTTGTAAAGGAATTGGGAATCCTGGGGTTTATCTCCCTCATCTTTGTTGAAAGATAACCCTAGTGTTTCAGTTTTCACATCTAGGACTGATTTTGAGGATTAGTGGACTGTTGGTTTAAGATATTTAGATCAACATTGGGATGAGAGGGATTGGATTTTGGTTAATGTTTTGAAGTCTGAATTTGATTCCTTGGATACCCATAATCATTTTGAGAATGCACTGCCCAGCTTGGAAGGGGTAGGTTAGAGTTATAGGGGTTCCCTCAGGCTGGAGGAGGTGGTCCTGATGCTTGCGGAGGAGGGAGGGAGGTTAATTTCTTTGTTGGGCAAGGCTGTTATTCAGACCCTGAGCACAAGACATTTCTCACATCCTTAACTGATCAGTGGAATGAGGATCTTGGTTTGACCTGCAGTTGTTGACTTTCAGTCGGAGGACAGAGTTAATGAATAAGTTACTTTCTAGGACTTATCTTAGGCTCTACACACCTTTGTTGGCATGGGTGCGAAGGCGAAGACTCATATATGCATATGTGGTGGTCGATCAGATCTTTTTGGGCACAAGTTGGGACTGGTATTAATGCTTTTCTTGGTAATGAGTTTGAGGCCTGCCTTGTGCCTTTTGGGATAGTGGGAAGATGTACATTTGGATATGAACTCAGGTAAAATGTGCAATCAAGTATTATTGGCAGCTAGAAGTACCAGTGCCATTTTCTAGAAAACGGTTCTTTCACTCTCGCATTGGAAAAAAACAGGTGCATGAGGTGGAGCTGATTGGCAAGGTGACTTCTGACTTAAAGAATAATGGGGCAATGGGGAAAATATTGGAAATTTGTTAATAATTTGCTTTTACTGGTTTGACTAATATGCTGGTGGTTGCCTCTTTGTTGTTTCAATGTTTAGGGAAGATTGTCCTTCGTGTGCTTTTTTCTATTGTAGATTGAGGCTGTATCTATATTCTGTTCTTTAAATAAAGAGTTTAAAAACAAAGCCACACATACAAAAAAAAAATCCAAAGAATGCTAATACAAACCATGAAAAACCTCAGATATCCAGTAAATGAAGTTATACTAAATGTTCATACAGTAACACACTCACAAAAATGCACGTAACATGATATCCTGGGGGTTTATTTATTTATTTAGAGCTTTTCTATACCGGCATTCATGATGCAATCACATCATGCTGGTTTACAGGTAACAGGGAGTGTGATAACCTTGAACATTTAACAAGTGGAGAGAAGCAAAAAGTTACAATAAAACAGGGGAAGCTGGAACTGGGAGAAGAAGAAGAGAAGCAGGAGTAATTTAACAATAAGAAGAGGAATAATTATTTACATAGTGCTGAAAGGTATCTTAAAGGTTGTTGCGGTCAGTCTGTTAGGACAGTTAGGTGAGTCAGTTAGGTTCGGAAAGGCTTGTCTAAACAACCATGTGGTAAAGGAGTCCTTGTGTGTGAAAGATGAGGCTGTAATGGCCGGTGCTGCCTCTATGGAAGGGGACTGGGAGATTGTGAAGCCTCGACAGTAGCGCTGGGGTAGAGGATTGCCGTGTGTGTGTAAGGAACAGGTGTGGGACTAGTGTCCATTCATTATTGCCCTTTCATGGTTAGGAGATCTGTGAACAAAGGATGCAGAATAAATCTTGTGTAGATTGGAAAACCTGTGTGTGTGTGTAGGTGGTGCTTAACATTTGGACCCAGGCTGGCCTTGCATGGTAAAGCATTCGTGATTAGTTTTATGACTGTAATAAGCAGGTTTTTTTCCTATGTGTCTGAGCACTGAGGTTTTCCCCATTGATTCCTATGGAGGTGGGCTAAGTAACTGTTTCACAAAATATGTAAATTAAACCTTATGGAGATAGAAGTGTGTGCAGACGTTCTCGCATGCTCACATCACAGCCTGAGTATGTCAGTGTGGTTTGCCTGCCTTTTCTAAAAGAGAGCAATGTCTGAAAAGAGATAAGAAGTCACCTGTATAGGACAATTAGGCCGCTAATGTATGCCGCAGCTCGGAGCAGGGCTGGCACACAGTTTCTCACTAAATGCCCAGTTTTCCCTATTCAGCCATCCACGCAGCCTCTGTTCCAGCTTTGGATATCAAATCGGCCTCCTTTCCAGCCGCAGAATGGATGAATCAGCCTCAAAGCCATTACTGTTACTTTACTGCACTAAAAATTGTCTCCATGTTCACAAATGCATGCGGACTCTAGATAAGATATCCAAAGGCTCACCTAGAGGGTCATTTTCAAAGAGATTTCTGCTTTACCTGCAGACGTGGCCAATATGCATGCAGAATTGCGCCCATACACACTGCTTATGGGGGCGGGGCCTTCTAGGGGTGGAGTCTGGGCGGGTTGGACTTACGCACACACCTTTTCAGTTTAGAAAATATGCATGTGAATTCTCTCGGCAACATTAAGCGCACCAGTTAGCCGGTGTAATTGTGCAGATGTAGTTTTGCTGGGATAATTTTCAAAGCAGGCTTTGTGCATGCAAATCTGCTTTGAAAATTGCTGTAACTTATATGCAAATTTTCCAACTAATTTATGCACAATATTACAAAATTATCCCCAGAGTGTCCATCTCTGTTTGTGGTTTTGACTTTTGCTGCAGCATCATTTAAACAACATTTTTCCTACCATAGATCTCATCCCAGAAAGTAGGAGAGCGGTTTACTTCTTGTGGACGCAAAGACCTCGTTCTGTTCTCCCAGCCCCTCACAATATGCAGTTGTTTTTTTCACTTTACAGCTAAAAATGTAAGATTTCACACTGCTATAACTTTTCTACTTTGGTTTTTATGACTTCATTTTGTGTTGTGTGTAGTGCAGATGTTATGACAAGGTACAGTACTTCACCTGAGAGCTCACAGCTGACCACGTTTGTGGCCATGCAAGGCTGCCTGGCACTGGAGAAGCTTCAGTCACAGCTCTAAACCGCTCCTTCAGTGAAACCCGAGCCTGCTCGTGCCACATGCACATGTCAGAGCTAGAAACCTCCAGAGACCTTCCTCCCAGCGGCCTGATAGAAACCAAAAATAAAAAAAAGGAAAGCCTGTGGCTTAAACTGTGGCAGGCGGTGTCTGTGAGGAGGTTCGGGTGGCCGTCTCTGGTGGGTGAAATGCATGGTTAATGGGGTGGCATGGCAGGGCTCCAGTATTCCCACGTCTGCCAGTGACCATCTTCAGAACAAAGCACTGCCAGAGAGTGTCTTCATGCTTTTAACTTAGGGAATCTTCGGGGTTATTCATTGTACTTTACCGTGGTTACGTTGCATTGATAGAAGTTGGAATGTTTTCTCCTTACTGCTTGCAGAATAGTACGATCCATCTCTTAAACCGGAGAGCACTGAGGTGAAACACTTTTAACTTTTCCCGTCAGATTTACTTCTGCTTACTCCATGCATTGTCAGGGAAGGTGGGGTAAATGCTGACGCACACTTGCCATGCTGATGTGCCTCAGTTTATCAGGATTGTGACTATGAGGACTAAATGCATGGCCTAGATACCAAAAGGCAAAGCAGAGGTGCTGAGAAGTCTTCTATAACAATAACTCCGCCACGCGGGGACAGAAGGTGGCACTGCCCGTTGTAACAGGGGGCACGCAGTCCATGTTTGCGTGAATTTGACAGGTAAATGGGAGCAGGGGTGAGCAAACTGCTGGGCATGAACGATCCTAAGAGGGGGGGCCCAATGAGGGAGGAAAAAATGGCCACGTGGTTGAGTCTCGGTGCCACAGAGGCGCTGCAAGCCAGGGACCACGTTGTAAGCCTGGCATGGGGAGAGCAGCTGCTTCTGCTCTGATGGGCCGGGTGCAGACAACTGTGGCAGAACCGGACATGGGAGGGGCCACTGCGGTGTTCCACAACCCAGGAAGAGCCGCCACCCCCAGCCCAGGAGGGGGTTCCTGCTGCCACAGGGTCCCTACGCAGCGAGAGAGATCACAGGGAAATGAAGTGGTGAGGTAGGGGGCGTAGAATGAGGAAAAAGAAGACAGAAAGAATGAGGAGATGGGGAAGGGGGGGAAGTTAAATAAGCAAACCAAACATGAGAAAATAAAAAAGACAAATAAACTAAGAAAAATGCAAAAATAGAACATATAAAAAATGAATGAAAACAGTAAAAAGGCAAAAAAAAAATGTGCAGGGTGGGATGGAGTTTTCCTCAGCTCCTAAAAATGTTGGCTGGCATCTCAGTTTTTAAAAATGATTTCCAGCCCTTCTCATTGTGGTGTGTGTCTGCAGTGCGTGGTCTATGCCTGCTTCTGATTTTCTGTCTGGGTCTCTGGATGTCTGTTTGGCTGTCTTTTTCTCTCTGTTGGGATGGCTGTGCAGTGTCCGGGCATGAGATCTCTCTCTCTCTCTCTCTTTCTGTGTGTGTGTGAGAGTGTGTGTGTGTATATGTGTGAGAGTGTGTGTGTATGTGTGAGAGGGAGTGTGAGTGTGTGTGTGTATGTGTGTGAGAGAGTCTGTGTGAGTGTGTGTGTATGTGTGAGAGTGTGTGTGTGAGAGGGTGTGAGTGTGTGTGTGTATGAGTGTGTGAGGGTGTGAGTGTGTGTGTGTAAGAGTGAGTGTGTGTGTATGTGTGAGAGTGTGTGTGTCTGAGTGAGTATGAGTGTGTGTATGTGTGAGAGTGTGTGTGTGTGAGAGGGTGTGAGTGTGTGTGTATGAGAGAGTGTGTGTGTATGAGTGAGTGTGTGTGTATGTGAGAGTATGTGTGAGAGGGTGTGAATATGTGTGTATGAGTGAGTGTGTGTATGTGTGAGAGTGTGTGTGTGAGAGAGTACGTGTGTGAGAGAGTGTGTTTGTGTGTGTGTGTGAGATTGTGTGTCTGTGTGTGTGAGTCACTGGCTGCCTGCTGAATGCCATTCTTATATTTATATATTAAAGTTATCTATCTTGGGCAGGGACCCCAACTTATTGCATGAATGAAAGGGGGGCTGAGGCTCAAAATGTTTGCTCACCCCTGATATAAGGTCAAACACCACTCGCTGTATAATTGGTGAGAAATATTTAGCGTGCAAAGCCCTGCAGGTGCCAAGCGTTGTAATTGCTGAGCAGAAGCGTTCCTGGTGCCAGTCAGGGGCGCTGCTGTAAAGAGGGAGCGGTACATTTCCATGACTGATATTTTGGTTTCCCTCCCCCCCCCCCTTTTCCCCTTCTTTTCTTGCAGTCGGTTTTGTTGTCAGCGTCAATCAAGCGGGAAGGAGACTCCCCCACGGCTTCTCCGCACTGCACGGAGGATATCCACCACTCGGACAGATACCAGGTGTGAGGGCGGGGAGCTACTGTGCCATCCCCTGCAGGGCAAAAGTGTGCAGGGTATATCCAGCAAAGCCTGCAGATCTCGGGGCAGAATAATCCTGTCAGCCGACACACGTCAAGTAACTCTGAACCAAAAATAAAGCCAGAACCCAATCCTAGAAAGTTAGAGAACTGCCACGTATTATGAGAGAGTTGTTATGTGCTACATCTAGGAGCAGCGCTGATATGTAACTCTGAACCAAAAATAAAGCCAGAACCCAATCCTAGAAAGTTAGAGAACTGCCACGTATTATGAGAGAGTTGTTATGTGCTACATCTAGGAGCAGCGCCGATATGTAACTCTGAACCAAAAATAAAGCCAGAACCCAATCCTAGAAAGTTAGAGAACTGCCACGTATTATGAGAGAGTTGTTATGTGCTACATCTAGGAGCAGCGCCGATATGTAACTCTGAACCAAAAATAAAGCCAGAACCCAATCCTAGAAAGTTAGAGAACTGCCACGTATTATGAGAGAGTTGTTATGTGCTACATCTAGGAGCAGCGCCGATATGTAACTCTGAACCAAAAATAAAGCCAGAACCCAATCCTAGAAAGTTAGAGAACTGCCACGTATTATGAGAGAGTTGTTATGTGCTACATCTAGGAGCAGCGCCGATATGTAACTCTGAACCAAAAATAAAGCCAGAACCCAATCCTAGAAAGTTAGAGAACTGCCACGTATTATGAGAGAGTTGTTATGTGCTACATCTAGGAGCAGCGCCGATATGTAACTCTGAACCAAAAATAAAGCCAGAACCCAATCCTAGAAAGTTAGAGAACTGCCACGTATTATGAGAGAGTTGTTATGTGCTACATCTAGGAGCAGCGCCGATATGTAACTCTGAACCAAAAATAAAGCCAGAACCCAATCCTAGAAAGTTAGAGAACTGCCACGTATTATGAGAGAGTTGTTATGTGCTACATCTAGGAGCAGCGCATTATAGGAGCCGATATGCCATAGTCTAACAAAATGCAATGCAGGTATACTTTAGTGCGCTGCTCAGCCTCTTCTGTGCTCCTTATTGTCTGCACTGTGGAGGATTTTGCTAAGCCACTTACTGCATTTGTGAAACACTTTTATTTTTATTTTCTGTTTGATATGCTTTTAAACAGCTCCTCCTCCATTGCTTTGGCACAGCCGTCTTGGGCAAGAATTTTAAAAAATAATGATTTTTTTGGTGGTGGTGGTCTAGGGTTTTGGGGCCAGTTTTGCATGCAGAGTGAGACGTTACGAACAGCACAGTAGACCTGGGTGAAGATTTGACGTCATTTTGAGTGAGGAAAGTCTCACAAAGATGAGATATCTACAATATTCTCTCGCCCTAGCTTGATCAAGCGTTAGGGCGGTAACAGCCTAATGCACTTTGATGAATGACCCTGACAGAGTGCTACAGCACATGCAATCCTTCCTACCCAACCCATTCCTAGCTGTGTGATCACACGCACCCTGTTTTCTTCAGATAATTGTACAGTCAGCTTCCCGATGCTTTGGCAAACAATATCACTTTTACCCTCTTCTTAAATATACAACTGCACATCTCCATCTTTACACTCTGTGGCCCGTATCTCAGATAGCTTTCAGTATCTGCAAATTACTTCCCATGGATTGTAACAGGCGGGATGGTGTGTAAATCCTGAAAACCGAGCCAACACAGAGCAGCATTTTGTATTTCAGAGCTTGGTGGATGAACGTCAGAATTTCACATTTTATACACCACTGCGCTGGAAGCACAAAACTGGGGATATGTGGTCGTATTGTCAGGCTCCTGATAAGACCCCATGCTAAGGCATTCTGTTCTGCTTGTAATGCTTTTAAAGGTGAACTTTAAAAGCCCAATGCATGCGTTAATTAGGGGACGCGCGAATACGTCGGGCTTGCACACACACCGCGTGGATTTTAAAAGCTGCCGAGATAAGCGTATATCTCCCGGAGCGCGCACATCTCGGAGGTTTGCAATAAGCGACAGGGCCTGGGCGTGGTCTGGGGGGCCGTGGGCGGGGCACGGTAATTTCGGGGCGTGAGCCTGAGACGTGCGCGTAAATACTTACGCGATCCGATGCACACCGAGGCCCCCCTGCCGCGTAACTTACTTCTGCTATAGATGGCGTGTAAGTATAAAAATAAAAATAGGCAGATCTGCGAGGATTTAAGGGTGAGGGCTAACTGGGGGAGTAAAGGCATTTAAACTAGGGGGTTTCTCGAAGCTAACTGGGTGAACTGAGGGCTGAATTGGTTTTACTGGCAATAGGGAATAGTGAATATCCGTGTACAAATCGTTACTTATCCAACTAAGTTATACCTGCTGTATGGCAGGTCTGACTTATGCTGTTAACTTAATCAAATAAGTCCGAATATCAGCAGTTATTCAGCTAAATTAACCAGATAAGTAGCACCACCCTGTTAGGTCCATTCCTCTCCCTGAATTATCCGGCTATGTGACTTATCCAGCTAAGTGGTGACCACTGAACATAGCTAGATATTTAGAGGCTGCCGCTTAACTGGATAAATCCTACTTAGCCAGCTAAGTTGTTTTTGAATATCGGGCTGAATAAAATCAAAACCACACATTTTCATTTCAGAACAAACAACATTCAGCCAAATTCCATGTAACAAAAAATAAACAGGTAGAAGTAATCAATCCCATCAAGATAGCACTCTTTCAACATATCTAAATACTTCATAGGTCCCTCTAACACAAATAAAATTACTAAACATCAATCAAAAGCCTGTTTAAAAATCCAAGACTTCAAATGCTTACACAATTATTGATCTGGTTCTCAAAGGAGTTGGCTAATAAAATAAAGGCAAAAAGAATGTCATTCAAGAAACATAGAAATAACGGCAGAAAAAGAGCAACGGGCCATCCAGTCTGCCCAGCAAGCTCATGGAAGTTTCTGCGGTGCCATGCAAGTCACCCCCATACTCATCAGTTTCCCAGACCCTGAAAGTCAGGGCCCTTGTTGCTTGCTGTTTGAGTCCAATTTCCCATTACCTTGTGCTGCAGATTTGGGAGCTGCAGTTCAGTGCCAAGAAGTGCAGAGTCATGCACCTGGGGTGCGGGAATCCAAAAAAGCTAAGCATGATAGGGGGTGAAAACCTATTGTGCATGAACCAGAAAGGGACCTTGAAGTGATTGTGTCTGGTGATCTGAAGGCAGCAAAGCAAGGTGACAAACGATAGCTCAAGCCAGAAAGATACTGGGCTGCATTTAGAGAGGAATAACCAGCAGGAAAAGGGAAGTCATAATGCTCTTGTACAGGTCCTTGGTGAGGCCTCACCTGTTCAGTTCTGGAGACCGTATCTTAAAAAGGATAGAGACAGGATGGAAACAGTCCAGAGAAGGGCGACCAAAATGGTGGGGGGTCTGTTTTAGAAGACCTACAAGGAGAGGCTGAAGGATCTGAGGAGGTGCAGGGGAGATAGGATACAGACCTTCAGATACCTGACAGGTATTAATGATGCACAAACGTTCGATCTTTTCCGTTGGAAAAGAAATGGTAGAACTAGGGGTCATGATATGAAACTCCAAGGGGGATAACTCGGAACTGGTAATCTGCAGAATGCGTAACAGAGGGCATGAGCATAACCTGCATGGAGCAGGAGTTACTGTCCAAAGAAAATATGAAACATTTTCAGAAAAACAAAATTGCTGGGTAGACTTGATGGACCACTTGGGTCTTTTTCTGCCGGTATTTACTATTGTTGCAAAGAGCAGTAAGGAGCGGTACAAACATGGCTGGCATTTATGTACAGACATAGTGCAGCAGCCCGCTAGGAAGTGTCCCAGCAGGATGGGCTAATCCTTCAGATGGGCGTCCATCCGTCTGTGACTCTGTCACTTGTCTCACTAACGAATAATACAATGGCAGATGAGGACCATCCAGTCTTCCCAGTAAGTGGGTTTTTTTATTCTGGGAGTAGCAGCTGCTGCTCCCTGCAGGCTACCCCCAAGCCTTCTGTTTACCTGGAAATATGACCAGTTTTAGAATTGTAATGTTTACAGTATTTCATAATTCTACGTTTCTATATAATTTCTAGAATCTCTGTAAGATAAAGTTTGGTTGCTGTGGACCGGTATCAATAATTACAGAACCACTACATTTCTGTGCAGTCAGTGCTAGCTGTGCATGAGCTTCCAGCTCTTTCTGTATTACAGATTGTGATTTGTTTAGTTTTGGGATTCGTTTGTTTCTGATTGTTTTAGTTTGAGCCTAATTTGGGGCATTGGAAGTTAAATACTAATATTTATTTGAATGTATGAGTTGTCCTTTGTGGATATTTGATGGTTTTGTATATTTAACTGTCTCTTTGACGGACATTTATTTATAGCCAGGGTGCAGTGGCAAAATTATGCTAATTATAGTAATAGAGACTCAACAGCAACTTATGAGGAGCAGGGCTCAGCAGGATGAACTTACTCCTGTTGATCTGTTTGCATGTCACTGCTGTGCCAAAGAAGAACATGAAAGTGAAATAGATTAGAGCATAGAATAGTAACTTCACGTTGTTAATTTAATTTGCATGGATATTTCATTTGTGCAACTTTTCATGAATTTTGCTTTCCCACTGTCTGCACTGGTGCAATCTGTGCTGCGCTTCTCCGGCTGAGTCTCAGTAACCAGAGGAGAGGGCAGAACCTAAGCTCATGGAGTGAGGATAGCTCAAAGTGAGGGAACTCAGAAAGAAATCCAGCTTTTAGAAAACAGACATCATCCTGGATGCTAGAAAAATCAACTGACCCTCCAACCTGCTGAGACACTAATGAGGCAGGAAGGCTTTTCTGTCACATGAAAAGATCAAATTGAGCAATTATTATTTAAACCATTTCATTATTTGACTACTGTGAATATGAACGAGAGAATCAGAGAGCTACTACTGTGGAGATGGGCTGCAGGGTGACGTACCTGCTTTAGGCAGGACAGAGTTATTAGGGAAACAGATGCAGTGAACATACAACAGACTTTTCATTTATTGCAGGTTATGTCATCTATGTAACTGGAACACATCTGATGGCTCCTTTTTCTGTTACACTCTGAAGTTTACATTTTTTAAAGTTTTAATAAAGAGGAGTTGGGAGTTTGCCCCAAGTGGCCTTCTGATCCTGGGCTGGGGGGAAGAGGGCTCCTGGAAAATGAAAGCCTCGTTTGGCCCTGTGGTTTCTTAGGTTAGCTGATGTGCTGGGCCTTCTCATGGCTGCAAGCACAGTTCTGGGTAAATGTTTTACTAAATCCTAGCTCCTGGAATATGCACAGCACAATACAGACCAGTGGGTAGAGCAGTGGCTTCACATCTTGCTGCCTGCCATTCCTTGTGACCTTGGGCAAGTCACATTATCTCCCATTGCTTCAGGTAGATTGTAAGCTTTTGGGGGTAGGAACTTATTGTACTGTGAAGGTCCAGCAGTGCTATAAAATGAAAAGCATTACAGAGATGGGCAACTCTGGGCCACAAGCCAAGTGGGTTTTCAAGATATCCAAATTGAATATGCATGAGATGTATTTGCACGCATCGGAGGCAGTGCATACAAGAAGAAATGACGTCTTACCTGATAATTTCCTTTCCTCGAGTTCAGTAAGATCGGTCCAGACCTTCAGAGACATAGTTGCCAAGTTCCAAATCCAGTCTGGCAGCTCCGGTGCTGCCTCGGATCAGAAAGGTCTCCCGGTTGGAGAACATCACCCTGCTGCAGCAGGAAGTGATCCTGCAGCAAGGACCTGCTCTCCAGGTGATGTGTTGTCCTCTCACACTGAGGCTTATTCTTACCAACCAGCAGATGGAGACAGAAACAAACAGGCATGCTGACGTCACCCCCTTATATGCATCCATGCTGAGCTCAGCCTGCCTGTAGTACCTGTAACAAGCTAACCGTGGACAATATAACATCTTTATTTATTTATGTATTTATTTATTTAACCACAGGGCTTCCAAGACCAAGAAAAACCCCAAAACAGAAATGGAAAGAAGAGATAGAACTATACGAGTATTCCCAAAATAAGCATACCTGAATGTACACCTTCGAGCAAAAATTTCTTCTTGCACTGCAATAATGTAGACAGGAGATTGACAGCAAAAGGAGGGTTGTGGACTGGTCTGACTGGACTCAAGAAAAGGAAATTTTCAGGTAAGACCTAAGTTCTCCTTCCTCTTCATCAAGTCACACCAGTCCAGACAAATGGGAGGTACCCAAGCCAAACCAGCTCTCAAAACCTCAGCGGCAACTCTATTTCCCCCCGGCTCCTACATCCAATCTATAATGTTTAGAAAAGAAATGTACAGAAAACCAAATCACCGCTCTGCAGATCTCCACTGGGGAAATCAAATGCAGGACGCTGCCTGAGCCCTAGCAGAAAGGGCATTAACCTGTTTAGGTTAGTCCCTACCACTATCCCCATAAGCCTCTGTCTTAATCCAACAAGCTATCAGAGACTTTGATGCAGCCTCCCCACATCGTGTTCCACCGAACAAATCAAAATGATGATCTGATTTTCTGAAATCATTCGTGACTTTGAGATACTGCAAAATCACTCTGCACACATCCAAGCGGTGCAATAGCCTGTAACTTGCCTTGTCAGAGAACTCCTCCTAAACAAAGGCAGTAGAAGAGGACCGGAAGGCTCATCTGCATACTGCTCCCAGCATCCCCTGGGAGAGGACTCCAGAGGCCACCGCGAGCGAACCAGGCTTTGAATTCCACAGCCCCAGCTTCCAGATACCCCACACCCTTTGCAGTAGAAGAGGACCGGAAGCACGCGCCGTTGAGTGAAGATCAACTTAATGGTGGTTGAAGAAGATTGGTAAGTATAGCTTTGGGAAAACTTAGGACTTAAAAATGTTTGGAGAAATAGTGGGATATATTCTTTAGAGTTTGTGTGTGTCTGAGATAATAAGCAAGCCAGAGGGAGTTCATTCTAGTGTCTGTCTTTCCCACCCATCCACCCCTAGCTCAACCCTTGATTTTTAGGCACGAGACACTGTCTCATTAAAAATCAATCAGGCTCTTATCTAAATCATACTATTGTACCAGGCCTTATGGAGAGTTTAATCTTCCCCTTGTAGGACACTAGCAGATTAAGTAGTGAATACACCTGTAAATTTAAAGTACTCTCATTCCAACTCCCTTTGTAACCTAAATTTAACTAGGAACTCTACAAAATTAAGATGAAGGCAGCAGTCCAGCAGCAAGAGGGGGGCTTTCCAGTCTTTTGCGTCGAGTGTCACATGTATGATTTTTTACCCGCCAGTGAGAGATTGTATGTGTGTACCCAGTGCAAAGAGCTCCTGGCTCTGAGAGAATGAGTCTGATCTCTGGGACTAGAGTGGCAGAATTGGAGGAGTTGAGGCAGACAGAGAGGTACACTGATGAGACCTTCAGAGACATAGTAGCCAAGTCCCAAATCCAGTCTGGCAGATCCGGTGCTGCCTTGGATCAGAAAGGTCTCCCGGTTGGAGAACATCACCCTGGTGTAGCAGGAAGTGATCCTGTAGCAAGGACCTGCTCTCCAGGTGATGTGTTGTCCTCTCGCATCGAGGACAAGTCTCCCAGGGCTACTGCCCAGGAGGGAAGGGTTAGGTCAGCCATCATAGTTGGTGATTCGATTATTAGAAATGTAGATAGCTGGGTGGCTGGTGGATGAGAGGACCCCCTTGCCTGCCTGGTGCGAAGGTGGCGGACCTCACACATCACCTAGATAGGATTTTAGACAGTGCTGGGGAGGAGCCAGCCTTCATGGTACATGCGGACACCAATGATGTAGCAAAATGTGGGAGAGAGGTTCTGGAAGCCAAATTTATGATTTTAGGTAGAAAGCTGAAATCCAGAACCTCCAATGTGGCATTCTCTGAAATGCTTCCTGTTCCACGCACAGGTCCCCAGAGGCAGGCAGAGCTCTGGAGTCTCAATGCATGGATGAGACGATGGTACAGGGAAGAGGGTTTTAGGTTTGTAAGGAACTAGACAACCTTTTGGGGAAGGGGGAGATTTTCTGAAAGGATGGGCTCCACCTTAACCAGAGTGGAACCAGGCTGCTGACGCTAACTTTTAAAAAGGAGATAGAACAGCTTTTAATCTAGAACAAGGGGGAAAGCCGACAGTCACTCAGCAGCGCATGGTTCGGAGGGATGTATCTTTGAAGGACACTAAGGAAACAGGAGAGTTAGAGCATCCCAACAGAGAGGTTCCAATAAAAGCAAACATGGTCCATGTGCCTATAAGTAAAGAATCACCAGAGCTAAAGAATTCCAAATTATCTCTATCAACTGTTAATCCAAACAAAAAACAGTCTTTGAAATATCTGTATGCCAATGCCAGAAGTCTAAGAAGTTAGATGGGAGAGTTAGAGTGTAGAGCAGTAAATGATGAGATAGATATAATTGCCATCTCAGAAACTTGGTGGAAGGAGGATAAGCAATGGGCAGTGCTATATCAAGGTACAAATTATATCGCGATGATAGGGAGGATCAACTTGGTGGGGGTGTGGCACTTTATGTCCGGGAGGGTATAGAGTCCAACAGGATAAAGATCATACAAGAGACTAAATGCTCAGTAGAATCTATATCGGTAGCAATCCCATGTGTGTTGGGTAAGAGTATAGTGATAGGAGTAAACTACCGTCCACCTGGCCAAAATGGTCAGATGATGAAATGACAAGAGAAATCAGGGAAACTAACCAATTTGGTAGTGCAATAATAATAGGAGAATTCAGTTACCCCAATATTAACTTGGTAAATGTAACATCAGAACATGCTAGAGACATAAAGTTCCTGGATGGAATAAACGACAGCTTCATGGAGCAATTGGTTCAGGAACCAACGAGAGAGGGAGCTATTTTAGATTTAATTCTCTGTGGAACACAGGATTTGGGTGAAAGAGGGTAACGGTGGTGGGGCCACTTGGCAATAGTGATCGTAACATGATCAAATTTGAACTAATGACTGGAAGAGGGATAATATGTGAATCTACAGCTCTAACACTAACTCTTCAAAAGGGAAACTTTGATAAAATGAGGAAAATAGAAAAAATCTGAAAGGTGCAGCTGCAAAGGTTAAAAGTGTTCAACAGGCATGGGCATTGTTTAAAAATACAATCTTAGAAGTGCAGTCCAGATGTATTCCACACATTAAGAAAGGTGGAAGGAAGGCAAAATGATTATCGGCATGGTTAAAAGGTGAGGTGGAAGAGGCTATTTTACCCAAAAAAACATCCTTCAAACATTTGAAGAAGGATCCATCTGAAGAAAATAGGAAAAAGCATAAGCTTTTTCAAATTAAGTGTAAAACATTGATAAGGCAGGCTAAGAGAGAATTTGAAATGAAGTTGGCTGTAGAGGCAAAAACTCATATTAAAAACTTTTTAAAATATATCCGAAGCAAGAAACCTGTGAGAGAGTCGGTTGGACCGTTAGATAACTGAGGGTTTAAAGGGGCTCTTAGGGAAGATAAGACCATTGCAGAAAGACTAAATAAATTCTTTGCTTCTGTGTTTACTAAAGAGGATATTGGGGAGATACCGGTTCCGGAGGTGGTTTTCAAGGGTGATGAGTCAGATGAACTGAACCAAATCACTGTGAACCTAGAAGATGTAGTAGGCCAGATTGACAAACTAAAGAGTAGCAAATCACCTGGACCGGATGGTATGCATCCCAGGGTTGTGAAGGAACTCAAAAATGAAATTTCAGATCCCTTTGTTAAAATTTGTAACCTATCATTAAAATCATCCATTGTACCTGAAGACTGGAGTGTGGCCAGTGCAACCCCAATATTTAAAAAGGGCACCAGGAAACTGATCTGGGAAACTATAGACCAGTAAGCCTGATCTCAGTGCTGGGAAAAATAGTGAAAGAGCAAAATCACAGAGCATATAGAAAGACATGGTTTAATGGCATACAGTCAGCATAGATTTACCCGAGGGAAGTCTTGCCTCACAAATTTGCTTCATTTTTTTGAAGGAGTTAATAAACATGTGGATAAAGGTGTACCGATAGCTTGGAGTTAGTGCAATTAGTGTAGCTGGGTTTAAAAAATGTTTGGATAAGTTCTTGGAGAAGTCCATTAACTGCTATTACTCAAGTTGACTTAGGGAATAGGCACTGCCCAAATGCCTCAAATTACTTCTTCTGAATTACTCTCCCTTTTAAAGGCCATGGAGGAAAAACATACAAAGGTGCTTCAGTTGGCCAACTTTGAACCAGAGCATCTAGATCAGAAGATCGCACCTCCTTCCCTCTGCTGTAAAATCTGCTGAGCTTTGCATTCCTGAATGTCACCATCAAATCCATCAGCGAAACATCCCATCTGGATACTATCTTGTGGAACGCTACTTGAGATGATGACCACTCCCCGGGGTCCACTGCATAGTGAATGAGAAAATCTGCTTGAACGATCTCCACTCCTTCTATATTAGAGGCCAATAGCATCTTTGGATGTTTTTCTACCCAGATGAGCAACATTGCTACCTGTTCCATTACCTGCCAACTAATTGTTCCACCCTGATGATTTACATATGCCTCCACCATAGCATTGTCGGACATTATTCTGATTGCTTGACCTCTCAGGTGAGACATAGTTTAGCAGAGCCAACCGAATAGCCTTGGTTTCCAGGTGACTGATGAATTATTACAATTCTTCCATTGACCACTGGCCCTGAGCAAAACATCCCAGACAACAAGCTCTCCATTCTGTTAGGCTGTCATCCTAGTCTAGGGACTGAAGACTAAATTCTTGGAATTCAGCCACCATTGTAAGCTTGTCTGGACCTTCTTCAGCACCATCAGCCATATGAAATAATCCTGAAACTGCAGATTCCATCTGGACAGCAAGGTCCTCTGCAGCAGCCTCATGTGAGCTCTTGCCAAGGGAACCAAATCCAAAGCCGCTGCCATGGAATCAAGGAGTCGAAGATAATGCCATACCCTCAGCCTCTGGGCAGCCAGCAACGAGAGAATCTGCTTCTGAATTCTTTGTTCCATTAGATGTTCTCAAACTGCCCTTATGTCAAACAGAGCTCCCAGATATTTCAGGTTTGGGAAGGTATCAAACTGCTTTTGGAAACGTTTACTTCCCAACCTAACTCCTGCAAAACCTGCACCACTTTCTGTGTGGCCACCACACTCTCCTGCTCTGCCCTTATCAGCCAATCGTCCACATAAAGTTGAAGCAAAATACCTTTCATCCGCAGCACCACTGTGTTGCGACCATCGCTGCCCGACGTCTCCACTCCGGCCACCTTACCTCTTTGGTGACTCCCTCTTTGGTTGATAGACGTTTGGCTGCCGCGGCGTCATTTTGCTGACCTCCTCCGGCGTCCCTGGACCGGCTAGACGCTGCCTTCCGCCATGTTCTCCTGAGGCCTAGGGGCGCACGCGCGGCGTGGCCCCGACTCAAGTACCAGCTGTGGCGCGAACCTCAGGGGCGTCCCCCTGAGATGATGTCATCATCGCCAGATATTTAAGGTCTCTTGTTTTGCTAGCTAATCAAGTTAGCAACCTAGCTGCCTCCAGGTATCGCTGCGGATGGGATTTGCTCTCCGCTTACCTTGCTACTCTGCCTCCTCGGACTTTACCAGGGGTACCCGCTGCTCAGGGGCCTCACTCTCTCTCTTGCTTTTCAGGTCGCAGTCTGGAACCGGTACTCACTCCTCGAGGGCCCACGTTCCCGGACCTGCTACTGAATATAACTTCTGCCAGGAAGTCACCGCTGCCTACAACACCAGTGAGTTACCATCTCTCTCTCAGAGCTTTCCCTGGAACCAGGTACTCGCTCCTCGAGGGCCTACTTCATTCCAGCCTCTGGGCTGCTTCAAGAGACTATTGTGTGAGTGTTACCATCAAGGTTCTGTTCCTGAACTCCGCATACTCTGCCTACTCACTATATTCAGTTTCTCTACAGCTCAGTTATCCAGGATCGCTGATCCAGTATCTGAGGGACTACAGCCCTGCCGGGCTCTTCCAGCTCACTACTGCCACATCTGGTGGTTCACTATACAGTTTAATAAAAGATCTAGTGTGTGTCTGTCTCCTAACTCTGAGCCTGACCGGTGGTCCCTCTCGGGATCTTCCCCCATGGGCGTGGTCATCTGCCACTGGCCCAAGGATCCACCCACAATTATCACAAATAATAACACACTGCCATCACTACCATCACCATCAAAAATATTCTTGGAGCAGTGGCTAACATGAACGACAGAGTCTGAAACTGAAAACACTCCTCCAGCACTGCAAAATGAAGGAATTGCTGGTGCTCCTCCCTTATTCTTCTATTAGATCTAAAGAGGTCAAAAACTCCTCTTGCCTCACAGCCTGATGATTTACTTTGTTCCATTCTGAAATGAGAGACCTGGAGGAACTTGTTGACCTGTTTCACATCCAGAATGGGATGGAATGATCCGTCCATCTTGGGCGCCATAAAATAAATCGAATAACGTGCCATATTCCATTGGGCCTTGATTATTGGGATTACTGCCCTCAAGCTGAGAAGCCGATGCAGCATTGTTCTTATCACCTCTCATTTTAGTGTGGAGTGACAAGGGGAAACATAAAAGTGCTGGAAACCAGCCGGAGGAATTCTAGGACATAGCTCTCCTGAATAACCTCCGGCACCTAAAGATTGGAAGTAATTTGGGCCCATCTCAGATAGAACCTTGACGAACATTTCACTATCTCAGAATGGAGACTGGGCCCCAAAATCTCATTGAGAGGTTTGAGAGGCTTCAGACCCTGAGGTGCAATCCTTACCTCCTCTTTTAGCTGAACAAAAGGATACTTCCCAAACAGCAGGGATCTCTGACAGTTTATTTTGATTCATAAAATCAATCAAAATAAAATGCATAATAAACATCCAACAATTAAAACCAAATAACAAAACACATACAAGGCCTCAATTTTGCCAGGCCAACCATTTCAACATTTGTTCATAAGTCGTCCGCAATGTGGGAGCTGGATGACTCTGTTGTAGACTTGAGCAAGGGAGCCCTGAGTCTTCCTGGGGGTAAGATCTCCCTTAGCCTCCTTGACTTTCGTCTTCCTCTGACAGAATGACATGGCTTCTCCGATGAACTAGCTTTGACCCTCCTTGATGACGCACAAGGAGCCTCAGCACGGGAGAGAGCCTTTATGAAGTCGGCATCTGAGATAGACTCCCTCAGTGTGTTGTCTTTGTTGCCTGGTGGGTGGTCACAATCTGCTCAACCTTTGGAGGTTGGAGTTTATGATGTAATTTCTGCTCAAGCCTCTGTTTCCATGCTAGATGCCTTTACGCCTAAAGGGTCAGGCTACTCCGGTGAGTCTGTATCTATTCTGACTAAAGCTGACAGAGGTGACTTTGGACTCATTGTCAGATTTCATGGTTTATCTTGGGGAATTGGTTTCTTTGTGGTCCTGGCAGATCAAGGCTGTTTCTGAAAAGATGGAGCCTTTGGTTCTAGGCCATGATAAACTCTTGAAAGAGCATGAAACTAAACTCTCCATGCTGTAGAGTAAAGAATTAGTGCTACTGTACTTCAGGAGCAGAGAGCTCTTTTAAGGTGTGTGGATTTTCTTGAAAATTGGGCTAGACATTTGAATTTATGATTATTAAATTTTTCAAGAATGTTGGGTGAACTACCTTGGATGACTTTGATAAAGTATTTTCTGGAAGACCTGCATATATCTGAGGATAAGTTTTCTTCATTAAATAAAGTTTTCTTTCTACCATCTGCTTCTCAGATTAGTGCTCAGGCACCATTAACCTTCAGTGATGCTTTCAATTTGACTGCTTTTCTTAAAATTTGGAACCTGAGATTATTGAATGTGCCACGTTACTGGTTTTTCTTGTTCTAGAGAAGGACCTAAGCTATACAATGAAGATGTATTTCAGGAATTTAAATGTTACCTTTATGCGACAAAATGTTCGCATTCTCATAAGAACATAAGAAATTACCATGCTGGGTCAGACCAAGGGTCCATCAAGCCCAGCATCCTGTTTCCAACAGAGTCCAAAACCAAGCGACAAGAACCTGGCAATTACCCAAACACTAAGAAGATCCCATGCTACTGATGCAATTAATAGCAGTGGCTATTCCCTAAGTAAAATTGATTAATAGCCATTAATGGACTTCTCCTCCAAGAACTTATCCAAACCTTTTCTGAACCCAGCTACACTAACTGCACTAACCACATCAACCACATCTTCTGGCAACAAATTCCAGAGCTTTATTGTGCGTTGAGTGAAAAATAATTTTCTCCGATTAGTCTTAAATGTGCTACTTGCTAACTTCATGGAATGCCCCCTAGTCCTTCTATTATTCGAAAGTGAAAATAACCGAGTCACATCTACTCGTTCAAGACCTCTCATGATCTTAAAGACCTCTATCATATCCCCCCTCAGCCGTCTCTTCTCCAAGATCTTACACCTATAATGCAGGAAGAAAGAAGGGATTCCTTGCCCCGAGACAGGAGATAAGAGCTAAGGGTGCTTCCTTTGCCCTCAGATATCCCTGTAAATGTGTAGTTAAGTGTAGTAGGGAGTGTTTTATGTTCTTTCTTCCTGAACAACTACGAGTCTTTATTGACGCTAGGAAATTAACATCTTCTACCTCAAGCTGAGTCCCTAGAAAGATTTTGCGGGTTTTTGTAGCCATTCTATGCTGGTTTCTTATGTAGTTTCTGATCTCTTCCCAAACTGTATTGTGACATGTGGGAATCATTTTGTTTTGTATTATTATTGGATGTTATAGTTTTGTTCACGATATGTTCCCACCACAATGTGCTTTGTATTTGTGTGAAAATTAATAAAGTTAAAAAAAAAACTAAACTGATCTGATAGCATAGATCCTGATCAGACTGATTTAAAACTGAATTCCTCCAGTTCAAATGCTGATTTCAACAGGCCATGTTGTCAAGGTTCTCCTGAACATTACAATGTTTGTGATCATGCAGATTTGTTCTGGCATTGAGTTCCACAATGTACGACCTGCAACAGAAAAAGCTTACTCTCTAATCTCCGACAGATGTGCATCCGCCCCCAGGCCAAAAATCAGAAACCTGCGGAGACTGTTCCACTGCCACAGCCTCTGCACTCCAGGAGATTACTGCCTTGCAGCTCTTATTCCCAGCTGACAAAAATATGGCATCTTTTCACCAACCCGCCAGCAGCCGATGGACTCCACATCCTGAGCGGTCTTCTAACTGCCCTGCTCTCGTACAGGACCACCGCAGCTGGAAGAAAGTTAAAATAACCCCAGCAACTCACCAGACTTCCTCACTATGACACTGGATGCCGGCTTCCATGATCCTGAGGCTCTAGTTATGGGGTTTAGTCCCCCAGTGCTCGTTCACACTGTGCCTTATTTCTTCTCAGTATCCTTTATTTTATTTTTTTTCTTTATGGGCAATGCAAGACAGCAGGAGAGCAGGAGGATAATGCAAGCAGCAGGATGGGGGTGGAAGAGATATAGGGCAAAATAGCAAGACCCCCAACCCAGTCCAGAAGTCCCCTGGTCCAGGCTTGCTTAACTAAGGGAGGGAGCACTCAGCTTTCACCTAAAGAGCTGCCTCCTTGTCCTTTATTATTATCATTTTTTTTAAACCTGGCTATCCTAGGGCACTGCTCAACTGAGGGAGGGAAAACTGGTCTCTCACCCAGGAGCTGCCCACGACCAGAATTCTAAATCAGCCTATCAGCCTTCGGTCCACAGCACGGGATGCACCCCTGTACCATTTGCTGGAGAAAGAGAAAACTGGCAGGTTGAGGTCAGCAAGGATGCATTTAAGGCTGTCAACAAGCATGTTTGTCTCTGTCTCCATCTGCTGGTCAGGGTGCATAACCCATTCATCTGGACTGGACGAAAAGGGACTGCATCTTACTCATATTCAGTGTGGCTATCTATCAGCCATTCACTATTTTTTTTAAATACAAAATTCAATATTTTGAAAACCCAAATGGCTTGTGGCAGTTGCGGACCGGAGTTGCCTATGAAGCTTGAAATTCTGTTCTTCTCTGCGTATTAATATACTTGGGGGGGGGGGGAGGGGCAGGTGCAATACTATGCTTGCTGAAAACAGGCGCTCATATCGAGCTTCCATTTTCCTAACTCGCATGCAGCCACATCTCCTGGGCGCCCGATGCAGTATTTAAATGAGGGACTGCGTAAAAAGGGCGTGCTAGTGGAGAATTGTGCATCCGTAGCACTCAGTTGCATCAGGCATTCACAATTGCAACGGGCGCTCAATTTGAGCATCTGTTTTTATCAAGCCAACATATATTTATTTTTCTTCACCACAAGCATTAAAGTGTCACAATGACAGTAAGTAGGAGGAAAGATTCATTCTAACACAGAGGACCGTATTTTTTTTTTATTGTGAGCCCAAGACCCACGAATTGCCTTTGCTTCACCTCCGGGCCTGGAGTTAAATTTGTGGCATTAGTGTGCATTGGGCGTCCAGCACTTTCCTGCTTCGGGGGGTAATAGCTAATAGCCTCATCCACATGGAATTTACATGTGATGGATGCTATCAGCTACACATTAGTTTGGGTGTAGGTTTTGGATACGCTAATCTCCTTATAGCATCTGGTGCTAGTCCAGCGCATCCAACCATGCGTAAACCTGTGCGCCCTTGGGTTGGAAAATGTTTTTCCTTAATGTGTGAAAGCAGAGCTGTTTAAGCTCTGGACAGGTTGCAAAGGTTTGTTTGTTAGTTTTGGGGGGTTTCCCCTTTTCCTTTTTTGCTTTGGCAGTGCCTGGTGCAGTATTCAGAAGAGCATTACATTTCATGTAGTTTTAGCATCTCCTTCCTTCCGTTAGGGATTGCCTTTGGCAGCTACACAGACAACAAGTGGGTGAACTGCCGACAGCAATCACCTTTAGCCTTTGGTAAAAGCCCCAGCACTGGAGCCTTGAACAAGTAAAGGCAAATCGTTAACTTGCAACCGTATTAAACGCCACTCTTTCTCCTTAAACTGTTCTCGGTTCTGTAATCTCCCCCCGCCTTGAATAAAACGCGCGTTTAAATGGGCAAAGTTGCAGCGGGCCCTGCAGCTGCGCCTCTGGCGCTCTCCGGGCTGCTGCCTCCTGGTTGCCATGGCAGCGAACGTTGTCCCGCCCCCATGAACTCTCACCTCCTCTGCAGGCGGTCACATGATCAAAGCCAACATGGCGGCTGCTGCGAGCTGAGAAGGGCTGCAGGTAGCAGTTTGTATCCGCCCGCATCGGGCCCGGCTCCGGGAAACGGGCCCGTGTCCGCAGCCGCTGGGTTGCCGGGACTCCCTGCCAGCAGATAGAGAGCGGTCCAGGGCTTGCCTGCAATCTGCGGACGCTGGCTGCCATGCAGAGTGAGAAAAGGGCCAGTGGGAGAGAGGAAGTAGGTTTGTTTACATCTGGCTGCCTGATGGATGGAGGGAGGGAGAGCGAGCTACGGCAATCTCATCTCATCCTAACGCTAAAGTGATTCTTAGCAGCGTCCTTGTGCTCAAATATGTCAGTTTACAAGCTCATAACTGATGCTGTCTTGATATTTATTAATTTATTGTTTCCTTACCCTTTTTTCTAGACTTTTTTACGAGTGAGAGCTAACAGACAGACCAGGCTGAATGGTGAGTGCTGCTCTGCTGCAAGGGATTTACATTTTAACTTAAATGAGTTATCACTAGTCATAAAGAGTTTGTGCTGCTTATTCGTGCATTTTTCTTCTTCAGCAAGGCAATGAACAGTGATGCTAGTTCCAGTTTTTGTGTAGGCAGGAAAGACCAATATATTTATATGTATTGAATTTAAACTGTGCTTAAACTTTATCCGCAAGCTCTTTGGTGTACAGGATCAAGAAACCTTGTGATTTTTATATTGTACAATTCTGTGTACACTAACAACACTATGTATCTAATTTGCAGACCACAGCATCTGTAGTATTATCAGACTGTTGCAAATGGCAGAAGATAAAATGGCTTTTTATTTTGTAATGTCCTCTTTTGTGAAATGGCAAGATTAATTTAAAAAACCCAATTTTATTTTTAATAAACATTAAGTTCAAAATAGTGAAAAACACAGTATTATTTTAATAGAAACTAAACCCCATAACCACATTAAACAGGCTGTTTTATATATTAATCATGTTGTGTTTACTTTTGTTAATTACAAATACAATTTAAACCAAGATTACTTACTGAAAGTCATATTTTCAGTGTTAGCACAGTGGGCTTGATATCTGGTCCATGCACTGCCCTTCTAGTCTACAAGTCTTGTAAAAATAATTCTCTCTTTTTAACCTGAAGATCCATCTTTTCTATGTAAAATTACTCCATAATGTCTTTAGGCCAACTGATTTGTAAACAAATTAACCAGTGGAATCACTTGAGCCATTTAAAAAAAAAATAATCTGAGCATCTCTGAAGCTGTCTCTCTTACCCTTCTGCTAAGAAAAAGAGGCTTCTTTGGACAGAGAAGTACTTGAGGTGAATATTGTAAGGGTCATACATGTCTACACTAAAATAGCTGGGATCTGTCTGTGCACATAAATCTGTTATGTACTCTGCAGGGAGGTGTTCCAGGAGCAGAACTAGAATTTATATGCATATCTGTTGATTTTTTAAAAATTATATGCATAAGTTATGCACTCCAAAGAACAGGTGTAACTTTATGCAAAGTAACGTATGCATACACTTGGCCAATTACCCGAGGATTTTCAAAGTTAACTAGTTTGTGTATGTTCACTTTGAAAGTAGTCAGAGTCTGTGAGTACAATGCAGATGCAGACTTTACTTCTGTATGGACTGTTTGAAAATGACCCTTCTTATTCCTAGTTTAATTTTGTTTGTTCAGCTTTAACTGGCCTGTGAAATTTATCAAAGATTTAAAATTTGTACATTTTGCAAAAAAAAACAATTTTAGATTAAAATTCTTCTGGGCTTGTTCAGTAGCACATGCTATACACTGCGATGCAGTAGACCTGGGTTCGTTTCTCCAATTGGGCTCCCTGGGGCAGCATTCAATGTCCATGGAGAAAGGTGTTCCAATCATTGTGCAAGGGTGAGTTCTAGTGTCCAGTCTTGGGACCCAGTGATTGCAGAGTACCAAAACTGTTTCCAATTGAGCTAGAAGCCCAAAGGAGCAGGAGGAGATTGCCAGGTCAGAAAAAAAGGATCCTTCTTTCTAGTTGTGGAATACTTTTCCAGGGCACTGGGGTAACTTGCATGGGGAAGCTAGCTGTTTTGGGCAATGACTTCACTAATTTTGGTAACTGTGTGGCTTATTAGACATGGAAGGACACCTGGGTGTTGGATTTTATCTTGTAAGAATCATAGAGGCAAATGACCAGGCCTGAAGTGCCCAACCAGTGCAGGTGGTGAGGGCCTGTAATTTAACATGGTCTGGGTATGCTTGGCTTAATTTCATGAGCAAGTGGTTGGGGAAAGGGTTGAAAATTCAGGGAAAAGACATGCAAGTGGGGAGTAGATGTCAAACACTCACCCCAAGTTCCCAAAGTGGAGGGATTGCAACTGGGCAGACTGGACAAGCCAGTTTGGTCTTTCTGCCATCATTTACTATGTTGCTATGTTTTAAGAACATAAGAAGTTGTCATTCTGGGTCGGACCTGGGGTCCATGAAGCCCAGTTTCCTATCAAGTACCAGAACATTAATTAGATCCCATGCTACTAATGCCAGTAATAAGCAGTGGCTATTCTCTTAACAGCCCGACTTTAAAAGGGCCGCGCACATTTTCAGAAGGCCCCGGCCACATGCGTAACCCCTGTTATGTGCCGAAGGGCCGAGCCTCTCCAAAGGGGCAGGCCAGGACAGCGCCTTTCGTTGCTGTCCCAGGGAAATGTGCTCCAGCCTTATTTCTGCTCATCAGAGCAGCAGGCCAATACAATACAGTGTGCTCCAGTGGAGCGCACTGTTAGTCCAGGTTTGGACGCGTGTTTTTGACGCGCTAGCTTTACCCCTTATTCAGTAAGGGGTAATAGCATGTTGGAAACGCGCGTCCAACCCCCTCGAAACTAATAGCGCCCGCAACATGCAAATGCATGTTGATGGCCCTGTTAGTTATTCCCGCGCGATTCAGAAAGCAAAATGTGCAGCCAAGCCACACATTTTACTCTCAGAAATTAGCTCCTACTGAAAGGTAGGTGTTAATTTCGGCCGGCTCAGGGGAAGCGTACAGAAAAACAGAAAAAACTGCTTTTCTGTACACCTTACGACTTAATATCATAGCGATATTAAGTCGGAGGCCCCAAAAGTAAAAATTTAAAAAAAAAAAATTTAAAAATCAGTCCACGGGTTCGAAGACAGACGCTCAATTTAGCCGGCGTCCATTTTCCAAACCCTTGGCTGTCAGTGGGTTTGAGAACAGACGCCGGCAAAATTGAGCATCGGCTGTCAAACCCGCTGACAGCCGCCGCTCCTTTTACCGCGGGCCCTAATTTGCATAGGCCACCCTCCTGAATCGCGCGCCCAGGAGAGTGGAGAGTGGGCGCTCTCCCGCGCGTTTTTCTGTATCGGTCTGTTGATGAGTTACAGATCAAAAAAAATAGGGTAGGTAGGTAGGGGTTGGGGTCAGGGTGGAAAGGGGAGGAAGGTTAGGGAACAGGAAAAAAAGCCTATCGCGATGCCGCACACAATTTGAATTCAAATTGTGTGCGCTCGCGGACATCTGATTTTATAACATGGCATGGTCTTAAAATCGACCTCTCGGTCAACATGATTAATAGCATTTTATGGTCTTCCCCTCCAGGAACTTGTCCAAACCTTTTTTTAAACCCAGCTAAGTTAACTGCCTTAACCACATCCTCTGGCAACAAATTCCAGAGCTTAGTTTTGCATTTGTCTGAAACTATTTAAAAAAAAAAAAAGAGCCTGGTTGATGGCATCAAGTTGTGGAGATCTGAATTAGAAAAGAGAGAAGTGGTCCTGGTGTTCAGTAGTATCTTTCCTTCCCTGCCGTATAGGTTATGGAGCATTGCTGGTACTGGATTTTACTGGCAAATGTATTTCTGTTTGACAAGACAGTACAAATACTTTTGAATAAAAGTTATATTATAAAATGTATTTCTTAAAATGTTTATCACATTAAATATGTTTTCTTCAGTCCACTTTTAACTGGTCAGGGTAGGACATGACGTACTGCAGTGATTATTGAACCTTGTACGTCTCCAGTACTCTTTCTAATTTTCCTATGTCGCAACAGCTTTTGTGATTTCAATCATGCCATTCGTAGTTGGTGTCCTTCAGTACAAAGAGAACATAAGCTTTCCTCACATCTAGCTGTAGGCTGTCTGGGTAAGTTAACCAGATAAATTTACCCAGTCAACGTAAATTGGATGTTCCGCAGCAAAGCCATGCTACTGAATTTACCTGCTTAAATCCAGTTCCTGTACGTACCTGGATCAGTCCAGACAGCTGGGTTTTGCCTCCCTTCCAGCAGATGGAGACAGAGAAAAACTTTGAGAGTGCCCCCTCTTAAGGCAATGCTGCCTGCATCTCTTCAGTATTTCTCTAACTACATCAGGTAGAGGTGGTGCAAAACCTGCGGTCTTGACCCGGATGGGGTTTTAAAAAAAAAAAGAGAGAATAGAGAGAACAGTCTTTGAGCATAAGCAGGACAGAAGAAGCAGCTTCCTCCCAGGGGTTTGGTAGGTTCCAGCAGGACCATCCCCCCAGGTAGTGGGTGCTGTGGGAGCTGGGCTGGGAAGTCCGCTGTGCTCCCTCCGTTTGTGAGGCACCCGGGGGGACACCGGTGGCCCGGTCCCTCCTCCCCCCCCACCCCCATACCCTTCTGGTGGGTATTTGGAGCAGCCTGCCCTTCATGCCGGTAGTGTATCTTTAAAAAAAAAAAAAAAAAAAAAAACAGCTTGAAAACTAGAAGCAGGCTCCCGGCCAGGATCTGCATGCAGGTCGGGTTGTTTCTTTGTTTTTCGGCTTTTCCTTGCGTGACCGGGGGGGGGGGGGCTGTTTTTTCTTCGGGGCACCCGTCAGACCGGCTCCTACTCGCGTTAGCTGAATAAGTTTATCTGGCTAATGTTAGGTATGACCAAAGCTATCCCGTATCCTAGGCGGCCTCTGATTTAGCTGGGTAAGTTTTATCTGTCTTAACACATACCCAGCTGGATCTGAGGTGCTCACTGTGTGGGAGGATTTTTAACAGAACTTTTGAATATGGATCTCTGTATGTTGTTAAGCGGGCTGTCTCACGCAGTCGCACGCGCCCTTCGTCTTCTCAGTTATTGCTGTGGGATTCCTGCACTATCCACGTCTTGATTATATCTGCAGTGAGGCTTCTGCATGAACATTTGAAAAGTGACCTCGGAGGCAGTCACTTATGCAGAGAAAGCATGACCATAGTAGCAGGATCTATACTTTTATATTCCAAAAATATTTAAATGTATAGATTTTAATTAAATTGCTTATGCTAGTAACATAGTAATGGCAGCAGAAAAAGACCAAATTGTCCATCCAGTCTGCACATCAAGTTTCTTATGATAGTAACTGCCGCTCCGTGCAGGTTACCCCCATGTTTCTGTTAAGGGCAGTAACTGCCGCTCCGTGCAGGTTACCCCCATGTTTCTGTTAAGGGCAGTAACTGCCGCTCCGTGCAGGTTACCCCCATGTTTCTGTTAAGGGCAGTAACTGCCGCTCCGTGCAGGTTACCCCCATGTTTCTGTTAAGGGCAGTAACTGACGCTCCCTGCAGGTTACCCCCATGTTTCTGTTAAGGGCAGTAACTGCCGCTCCCTGCAGGTTACCCCCATGTTTCTGTTAAGGGCAGTAACTGCCGCTCCGTGCAGGTTACCCCCATGTTTCTGTTAAGGGTAGTAACTGCCACTCCGTGCAGGTTACCCCATGTTTCTGTTAAGGGCAGTAACTGCCGCTCCCTGCAGGTTACCCCCATGTTTCTGTTAAGGGTAGTAACTGCCGCTCCGTGCAGGTTACTCCCATGTTTCTGTTAAGGGCAGTAACTGCCGCTCCGTGCAGGTTACCCCCGTGTTTCTGTTAAGGGCAGTAACTGCCGCTCCCTGCAGGTTACCCCCATGTTTCTGTTAAGGGTAGTAACTGCCGCTCCCTGCAGGTTACCCCCGTGTTTCTGTTAAGGGTAGTAACTGCCGCTCCCTGCAGGTTACCCCCATGTTTCTGTTTAGGGCAGTAACTGCCGCTCCCTGCAGGTTACCCCCATGTTTCTGTTTAGGGCAGTAACTGCCGCTCCCTGCAGGTTACCCCCATGTTTCTGTTTAGGGCAGTAATATTTTCAATCAAAAACCAAGCAACTGTCAAACCCATATACAAAAGTACTTCTAGCAGTATTTTTGCAGGGTGAGCAGCCTTCCTGCTAATTCATCCAATGCTGCTGCTGCTTGAACGTGCTTTGCTTTTGGACTTGGGCTGCAGAAGCAGTCCTGTGCTTTACCTTCATTTCTGTGTATTGGTACCCCGGACCCTAAAAGTCTGGGCCCAGTATTGGCTGTCGTCTGAATCTAATTCCCCTTTTCTCTGCACCATCAAAGTGGCGTGATGGTAATATCTTACCCCCAGGCTTCTCCTGGAAAAGTAAGGAAGTACAGTAAGATAAGGATAAACGCCAGCAGCTTGATGGTTCTTCCTGGGAGTGGCCGTGGCGATGAGAGAAGAGCATGGGTTTTAGGGTCCTGTGATGGGTACTTGCCTCATTGGAAGGCTCCTTTTCTCTCAGACCTATCTGCAGCTTAATCTTCTAGCAATTTCTGCAGCCGTGCTGGGTTTCCCAGGAGTTTCCTCCCGACTGCTGCGTGTGGCAGAGGGAGCTTTCCATCCTGTACTGTATGTGTTTGCATCCTGACTGAGACATGGAACCAGGGAAAGCCTCTTCCTTTTTTTCTCACTTGTTTTTATTGTTACTGGATTAAGTTTAGGGTTTCAAAATATTGTTTTGCTACTTTTCCTTTTTTTTTTTTTTGCTTTATAAATTTTAGACATTCAGGTGAGCTGGTTCCCAGGATGTTTCTGGTCCTGGAGAGAGGTACACATTCTCCTGCATAGATAAAAACTTTATTTAAATCCAGTATAATCCGGCCCTTGTCAAGTGAAAGGCCACAAATATCCTGTTTTAACTGTTGAGCCAGACTCGTCCATTTTCTGGCCCAGATAAAAGCACTGGTCTGAAATTCACTAGATAGTAACAAATATTTCCTGTTCTGTCTGAATTAGCTTGCGCTCGATTTTTCTGTTTGTACTCTTCTTTGTTTAAATATGCTGGTATGTTAAGGTTTTTTGTTTTTGCTGTTTGTTTTATCGTGTTTGACAGTTTGTAAGTCACCTGGAATGGCTGGAGCTGCGAATTAAAAGTAATGTAAATAAATAAACAGTACCAGTAGTAGTATGGACTCCCCACGTCCCGCACTATTACACTATTCAGACAGGAAACTTGAGATTGGAGGTGGTTTAGTCAAACTTAAGTTCTTTTCTGTATATGATTTCCTATAATCAGGAAAACCTTGGAGGGTCAAGCAGCATAATGACGGTCTGCGTGACGTTAGGGAAGCTTTGAAAATGTTGATCCAGGCCAGAGTCGGGGTAAAACTGTGTCTCAGGTTGTTGCGAGGGTCTGTGATGCAGCTGGGATCTGATTGACTGACTGATGGGACAGGCAGAGCCGTGCAGGAGAGGGAGAAAGAGCTGAGGCCACCTCCTGCATGAGACAGTGCTTTCAGAGATGAGAGAGAAAACATTTGTTAGACCTGATGGGCAGCGATAGAGCAGAAGCATTTCCGCACTTTCTCTGCAGGAATGGTTTCCTATAAAATTGCACACCCAGTTTGCGGATAAAGTTATCCGCGTGGAACCCGACTGACTGTAGCCCTTTCCATGTTGGTGCTTTGGCGCATGCTGTGTATGTGTGTGGGTAGCTCACCTGCATAGCTGGAGTTATTTTATGCCTGTATTTGTCGTCCACTTTATGCAGGCTGTTAGAAAATTACCCCCAATATGTTTTGTTTCAGGTTCAAATTTAGTAAACTGAATTAGTGTTTCAATAAAATAATGGTAGTATAACACATGACAGCAGATAAAGGCAATTGGCCTATCCAGCCTTCCCAGTTATTTTCTACCCCTTTGGGTAAATGAAAATATAATTCCCAATACTTAAACCACACCAGAAGTTTCTCCTGCCCCGCCCCCTCCTCCCACCAGGCTCTCTCTGCATCTATCCCAGGGGTTCTTAACCATGCGCATTCCGTCTCGGTTACCCCAGTTCTACTCTAATGTAATGGGATTGCTGTCAACAACCCTGCTGGTCTGTAGTGGTCTTTACAACTGGAATAAGATGAAATATTTTTATTCAGTTGCATGGTGAAAGGCAGAACTGGGATTAGAACCTGTCAGGTCCCTTTAACACTCTTCCTAAGTTTGGATCACTAACCTGCACTTTTTTCAAAGTTTAAAAATTGAAGAAGTACTTGGTTGATTTAATAATTTTATATTCTAAGCCAAATAAACTATTCACCTGTTGTGAATTAATTTTAACATTTAAATCCTGTGATCTGTTTTATATATAATCTTCATATCTGTATTTTTTTTCTAACAGTACAGAGGGCCTAATGTAATAACTTTGTTATTGCCTATTTTAAGTCCTGGGGCAGATGCATAGAAATGTGATGGCAGAAAAAGATCACATGGCCTATCTTGTCTGCCCATCCACACCAGCTGCTTAGCTCTGCAATCCCTATCACTCCCTCAGAAAGAGATCCCCTATGCTAATCCCATGCTTTCTCAAGTTCAAATACTGTCCACAGGGAGGCCGTTCCATGCATCCACCACTCTTTCTGTACAGAAACATTTCCTAAGATTACTCCTGAGCCTACCCCCTTTCACCCTCATTTTGTGATGCCTCCTTTCCATGGAAATCTTGGAGATATCTGAATGTCTCTATCCTATCTCCCCTATCTCTTACCTTTCCTCCAGGGTATCCATGTTTAGATCTTTAAGTCTCTCCCCCTATGCTTTAGAACAAAGACCACTGACCATGTTAGCAGCTCCCTCTGGAGCGACTCCATCCTGTTTATATCCTATTGAAGGTGGGGTCTCCAGAACTGTACTCAGTATCCCACGTGAGGCCTCACCAGGGACCTATACAGGGGCAATAGCACCTCCCTATGCAGCCGAACAGCTTTCTGGCTCTTACTGTTGCCTTATCCACTTTTTTGGTGACCTTAAGATCTTTAGGTAAATCAGCTCCAGATCTTGTTTCATGCTTAGAAGAATTTGTTCTGCTCCCTTGGGTTTTTGCATGACTGTGTTTTTTAACATTATATGTAGCAGAGGTGTAACAGTTTTCAAGAAGTTTTATGGGGGCTCAGACCTTTTTAAATTAAGGTTTTTGGATGATAAATGTGTTTATTGATCTTGCAAAATGTGTAATTCATTCTCTTTTGATCAGTTGGATATGTTTGTTTTAAAGTGATTAGCAGTGGTTTTTATGTTTACCACCTTGGGCCACTTCCTTTTTTTTTTTTTTTTGAATCGGGTGGGGGAAGAGGTTAATAAGAAATGTTTAAATGAATAAATCTTAGCTGCCAGACTCTAGACCATGTTTTTCACATCTCCCTGGGTATCTGCCTTGGTGCAGATTTTGCTATCACCCCCAGAAAGACAAACTTTTCTTATGCAATTTTGCTTTCAATGCTTCAAGTGACTTAAAAGAGAGAAGATGCACTAACATGGGAGTAAAATGGCGAGCGAAGCTTAGTGCATCTTTTTTAATTAAAAATGTTCATTAACTTTATTATCGAGTTTTATATACCGTTATTCGGTTTCGCCATCATAACGGTTTACAAAAAATATGAAGGTTACAAGGTTAAGGGGAATAAACAGGGTTTCAAAAAGGTTCAAACTGTTGTTAAACATAGGGGTATCATATGCAAGTTAGTTATTGTTCTGTTTTACGTTTCACTTCTTAGCTATAATACATAGTTGTGATGAGTTTCATTTATTCTTCAGGTTGGAGTGGAGGGAGATATTGTTGTGTTGTTCATTGAGTGAGTTGGAATGCTTTGTTGAACAACCATGTTTTTAGATCTTTTTTTAAGGTTTTTAGTTTTTCCTGAGATCTGAGTTCGGTTGGGAGGGAGTTCCAGACTTTTGGGCTACCTAGGGAAATTGCTCTCTTTTGGGTTGAGGTGAGTTGATTGGAACGCGTAGGTGATGTTTTTAGCAGTCCCTTATTTGCTGATCTGAGGTTTCTATTTGGGGTATGTAATTTTATAGAGGAGCTTAGCCAATTTTCTTGTTTTTCATATATAATTTTATGGAGGATGGATAGTACTTTGTATTCAATCCTGAATCTTATTGGTAGCCAGTGTAGTGAAATAAGTGTTGGGGTGATGTGGTCGTGCTTTTTCGATCCAGTGAGGATTCTTGCAGCTGCGTTCTGTAGGATCTGGAGTGGGCGAATAGTATTTAGAGGTAAGTTGAAAAAGAGTGAGTTACAGTAATCTATGTTGGAGAAAATTAGTAATTGAAGGACTGATCTGAAGTCATTGTTGGAAAGAAAAGGTTTTAAATGATGGAGTGTAAGTAGTTTATGATATCCGTCTTTGATTTTTGTTGTGATATGGTTTTTGAAAGAAAGTTCCCTGTCAGTTATTACTCCGAGGTTGCGAGCATGATTGATTGGAGATATAACCATATTTTGGTTCATTAGGTTGAGTGGTGGTATTTGAGGAGAGTTGTTCCTTCTGTCTAATAAGATCATTTCAGTCTTGTCGAAGTTGAGGATGAGTTTTAAATTGGTTAGTATTTCCTTTATACTGTTTAGGTAAGTGGCTGTTAATTTGTATGTTTCTTCTAGTGATTTGTTTATTAGGATTAATATTTGAATATCATCAGCATAGATGAAGTGGGTCAGATTGAGATTTGATAGGAAGTGGCATAAAGGCAGCAGATAGATGTTAAAGAGCTTCGCTGACAGAGCGGATCCTTGGGGAACTCCAGTGTTTAAATTGATTTTCTTTGAGAGGGAATCATTGTGTAGCACTTGGTAGGATCTTTGTGATAGGTAAGAGGAGAACCATTGTAGGGTTGTTTCCTTAGCTCCAATTTCAGATAGACGGTCAATCATGATAGAGTGGTTTACTGTATCGAAGGCTGCAGATAGGTCGAGTAGGATTAGAAGGTAGCTGTGGCCTTTTTCAAAACCTTTTAGTACGAATTTGTTCATTGCTAGTAGTAGCGTCTCAGTGTTCAGTTGCTTTCTGAAGCCAAATTGAGCGGGTAGCAGGAAGTTGTTTTCTTCTAGGTGGTCAGTGAGCCGTGTGTGGACAACTTTCTCAATGATTTTGGCAATGAATGGGAGGTTTGATATGGGTCGGTAGTTCAGTGGGTTTTCTGGATCAAGATTATTCTTTTTCAGAATGGGTTTGATGATTGCCGATTTTAGGCAATCTGGGTAGTTTCCTTCTGTGAGGGAAAGGTTTACGATTTCAGTTATCGTCTTAGTTATTGGTGGTTCGAGATTTTTTATCGTTGTAATGGGTATGGCGTCAATAGGGTGTTTGGCTGGGTTCATTTTTTTAATGATCATTTGGACTTCCAAAGAAGATGCTGTCTCAAAGTTGGGCCAGCTTTTTGTTTGAATGTTCAGTATTTTCTGGTCTTGTGAGTCATTTTTTAGGTTGTTCTTTATGAGGATTTTTTCATTAAAGAAGTCTGCGAAGTCGTTACTAGTGATCTTTGGTGTTGATTGTGGCTGATCATCACAAGATGATTTGGTTAGGCTTTTTACTATGTTGAAGAGCATCTTAGGGTTTTGTTGGTATTTGGTTATTTTGTTAGTGTAAAAGTCTTTTTTTTGTTTTATGGATGAGTTTTTTGTATTCTACTAGTTGTGCTCTGTATGCGTTTAGTAGTGTGGTTGTTTTGTTGTTTCTCCATGATTTCTCTTTTTTTCTCAGTTTCCGTTTGGCTGCTCTGATGTTGTCATTGTACCATTTTTTGTTTCTTTTATAGTTTTCTTTATCATGGGGTTTATCCTATCTGCTATGGTTCTCGTTATGGTGATCCAGGATGAGGTTGCGTTTTCTGTGTTTGATAGGTCTATGTTAGTTAGTTCAGTTTGTAGATTTGCTTGAAGAGTTTCGATGCAGAAAGGTGGACGGTAAGAGAAGGATTTGGTTGTGCTTTTTCTTGTTGTGAGTTTACAATTTGAATATAAGTTTGCGTGCATTATGGAGTGGTCTGACCATGGTATTTTTGTTATCTTAGTTTGGTGATTTGACCAAAAATTGATGTTGATGAAGACTATGTCTAGTGTGTGAACTGCTTTGTGCGTTGGGCCATTGATAATTTGATTAAGACCCAGTGATGATAGCGCATCAATGATTGAGGAGCAGGCAGGAGACTAGGGGACAGTGTCTATGTGTAAATTGAAGTCGCCAAGAATAATTATGGGTTTGTTAATTGATATTTTGGTCAGGAAAAATTCAATAAGTGGTGAGCAGTTTTTATCGAGAGTATTGGGGGGGGCAGTATACCAGACAAATTACTACTGTTTGTTTAACTTCAGACAATTAAAGGATATCTGGTCCATCCTGGGATCCCTGGCCAGAGACCGTTTATCCCGAGACTGCTGTGGGACAGAGAGCCCCCACCCAGTCACCACCATCTATGGCCCCTCAGTCTAAGTACTCGACAGGACTCTGTATCCCCAGCATTGGCAACTCGCTGGCATGGCACCACATAATACTAGCCCATGACTTTCATTTCTGGCATTGAAAAGGAAACGGAGCTATCAAGGGGGAACCCAAATCAGAGGGATTCTGCCAGCCCCCACAATGGCCGCAGCTCCTTTCTGCCCCAGTGGTCATTTTTAAATTGGCTGACGGGGCAGAAAGGAGCTGCCCTGCTATAGAAAAGATGACTTTCCTGGATACAGGGGTCCCTTCCCTGCACTGGGGAACTGGCTCAGGCTGCCGCAGCAGCCCCTAAATGTGAGTTAACTTTACTCCGCCTCTTCATACAGAAGTTAAACTTCCATTGTCACTGCTGGGCTTTTTGGCGCTTCGGGCTTTTGTCCTGTCTCCCTGCACTGGTGAATAATGGCTAATATTGTCTTGTAAATGGAAGCTCACGTTTTTACTCTCATCTCAGCACAACTTTTTGGAGCACTAAAAATCTTATTAAACTGTGCCTAAGCTTTTGCAAAAACGTGCATTAAGCTTAGTGCGGCTTATTGCAGCTAAGCCCCCAGCTTTGCACTGCTGGGGGGTAGCTGCCAGCCTCATAATGCGCAGACGGTGCCATTCAAGGCCACAGCCTAAGAATTAGTAGTAAAAATAGTTTAAAAGCTTACGTGTTTCACTTGATTTCCTGCCCTTCATCAGAGACTTCAAAGCAGATTGCAGTAAATCACACACACAGCACCCGAAGAAACCAGTAACTGTATACAGCAGCAATTTGTTTTTTATCAGTTACCCCACAAAATAGGCCTCCTCCCGTTCCCACCCAACTTATAGGTCAGTAACCCATCCCAACTCTCTCTCACAATAACAGACCTAATCCTCAGCCTCTTCCAGATGCTTCCCCAAACAGCCAGATTGTTACCTTTCTTTCAAAATAACAAACAATTGAACCTCCCGCCAGCTTCCAGCGCTGCTACAGTCTGTGTAGTCACCAAAAACCTTTCTGCAGCCAGGCCTGCCGCGATGCTTTCAAAGCTCGCGATGGAGAAATGTACAGGCCCCGTAAATATTTCAGATCGCACCCTTTGCCCGTAGGATTTACAGGGAACGCAGTGAGAAGGGGCAGTGACAGGAGTGCCTGAGAGAGGGATTGCCAGGCTAATTAGAGATGATTGCATCCATCAGGATTAATTAAGCCTTTCTGTAGTCTGCAGCCCCCGCCCCCTCCCTCTGGGACAGCCCCCACCTTACGGGGCTGCTCCTGCCCTTCACCCTGATTGCATGTGATGGGAAAGCTTTGTGTCAAGCAGCAGAAAGCAGAGGTGCTGCCTCCTTTTAGGTCTCTTGATCTGTCAGGCTTGTTAACCTCAAAGTTTTTCTTTTTATGCAACTCAGCAAATTTGAAAACTCCAAGCCTGAATGAAAATCGGTTTTACAGGGAAATGTTGTAGGTTTTAATTTTCAAACCATTGGTGAGGTCAAATGAGTACCCTTGTTAAATGTATTCTTCCAAAGCCGTGTGCTTGCTTTATTTCCTGATTTTTGATCCCATTACAGCCGCTCGCCATGGTAAAGATTCTCCCCAAGATCATTTGGGAGGGTTTCCAGAGGTTTCTCCTGAGGCGACTTGCAAAGGCCGGAATCCCCTTCCTCCAACGTGTACAGTTCAGGGAATTGCTCTCATTCTGTCCTGACAGCTGTCTGCAGTATTTTGGGAGCCCTCTTTGGGGTAGTCTTGCTGCTCTGTGGGCCTCCTCCTTTTTCTTGATGGTGACGTCTCTTGCCCCGATCAGTTCTTGCAAAACTCTTCCCCGTTCCTCCCGCACGTCAGTGGTAAGAGCTGGGATTTTCCCCGCGTTCTCCAATGCTGGCACATAGATGGGAGCAGTCGAGATCGTAGCCAAATAACTGTCTACGCCAAACCAGTAAGAAATGGAAGTGGATGGGGACGGGCTCTCTCTTAATCATATCTTTCCCAGCACTTGAGCACAAGCTTTTATTTATTTATTTTGGTTTGCTCTTTTAAATTGAGCAGCTGAAAGCCTCTCGCAGTTGAGGAGTATCCCTACATGAAAGATACTCTCTACCCATATCTGCCTTTCAGTATGGCTATAGTTTAGGGATATTTCTTCACTGTGAGTGGTGTTCACGTGCTTAATTTACTATATGTACATATATAATCCTGGCCCCCAGCCCAGACGACACAAGTGCTTTCCCTGGTCTGGAGGGCAGACTCCTGTATGTCGTACCGTCTGCGCCTTCCTTAGCCAGCAAGGGCGGTGGTAGCTGCCTTCCCTCCCTGGGATTCATGCATCATGCCTGGGCCCTTTGGGAGGTTCAAGCACAAGTTGAGCCACAGGGCCATCCCCTGAAAGGTCATTTATGTAATGGAAAACAAGAGAAGCTTTTTTACACACAGAAACAAAATGCTTGCTAAACTGAAGCACTATTATTAACATAACATTGGCTAAATATTTGCCATAAAGGGTAGAGCGTGAGGTTGAGGACCAGGTGGTCCTGGTACAACTTCCTGTCTTCATCTCCCTCTGCTCCCACTCGTTTTAGGTCTGGAAGGTTTTTGGAGCGAGGCCACTGTAAGTGTCTGAATTATTTTGTGCAGCGTTGCATACACCAGTAGGACTCTGTGATACATATTAATCATCTTCTTCTTGCCGTGGGCACAGATACGTGCCAGCGCCTCCTTGAGAGGGACTTGGTGGAATGAGCCCTTTTAAGCTGAAAGTTGATGAAAATGAGCCAGAAAGGGGAGAGTGCATGTTAGCAGGTGTTGGAATGAATGAGATGATCTTTCTGCGTCCAGAGCAGTGGCAGATCCCAAGAAGTTTAGGATGATCACATCCTGTCTGCAGCGTGCTACATTTGTGCATTACAGCAGCCTTGTACTTGGAGTAAAATCCTAGATCCTTCACGGACAGTAAATGCCTCAGAGCAAAATTACCAAAAGAGGGACAACAGATCCTTGCAAAAAAAAAAAATCATCTCTTCTCTGTGAGGCCCTTTTCTGTAGTCAGATTTCTTGATGGGTCTTGATTCTGTATTATTTGCGGGGGGCGGGGAGGAGACAGATGCGTTGTTTGACTTATTCCATTCTGCCCATCCCTCTTGTCTTTTCTTTTTCATGCAGCTCGCATTGGGAAAATGAAACGGCGGAAGCAAGAAGAGGGGCAGGTATGTCCGCTCTGCAGTTGCCCTCTGTCCGGCTCTGAGGAGGACATGAGTAGACATGTGGAGCAGTGCCTTGCCAAGGTAGAGGTGCAGTTGGGCATTGCCCCTGTCAGCTGTGACTCCCCTTCTGTCACTTCTCCTCCTCCCTCTGTCTACCAATAACCTTAACTGCACTCCACAGTCACTAACTCCAGCCAGCGCTCCCAGCTCCCAAACCTTTACCGGCATTTCCACCTCGACAGCTCGAGGCAACAAACGTGCAACTCTCCTGCAAGGGTTTCTAAAGCTAAAATGCTGCTCCGAAAAGCAGGAAGATTGCCCCAAATCATGCGAGTGTTCTGGGTGTGCACCAAAACCCAAGTCGTAAAAGAACATTACTTTTCATTTAAAAAGAAATCATTTGAAGGGGTTCAGCGCAATGTTTTATTGTTGATCTTCAAGGGGGCTTGGAGGAGGCTTTGCGGGATGCATTTCATCTTTCTTGACTTTGAGCCGGCCTTCTTGAAATGCCTCGGTGGTGGCAGTTTGACCCTGGAAATTTCTCTCTCTGGTCCTCCTAAGTATTGCAAACTTTCAGTCTTGGGAAATTCTTTGCAGAAATCAGAATCAGAAATGAATCGTTTACGCTTTCTGTCCTAGCTTATTACTTTCATCAGATATCGCTGTGCGGACGAGCTGACCAGCATGGATGCTATAAGCTCCCGCAGGGTTTGCTGTCTGCCTGGGAGGATTTCCCGCTTGCAGAGGCCATGTTAGACCCGCTGGTTCCATGTATCCCAAGGGGTTGGGAATACCTGCCAAAGCTAGAAAGGAACTTTTCCTGGAGCTGAGTCTGGGCCTGCAAGTGATTGTGTGTAAGGGGAAGTACTTCTGCTTGTGGTAGGAGGGGCGTTAGTATGTTTAAACCCTTCCTCTTGGCCCCTGCAAATGTGTAGCGGGGGCTCTGTGGTGTGCGGTGCGTTTCTGCATGCTGTCATTTAGCATAAAAGGACTGTTTGCAGTTGACAGAAGTAGGAAATGAAGATTTATCAGCACCCCCAATGCCCTCTGGTCATTTTTGGTAGGGTTGTGTCTCTCTCTCTCTCGTCACTTTCTTGTACTCTCGTGCTTGCATCCTCCAAGCCTTGAGTTGACCTTCATAATTACAGCAGATTGCTGTCTGGAACCGGAGCAGGAGAGGCAGGAGCCTAAGAGCAAGCTCGTCCTCCGGGAAGCACACAGTGCCAGCCCCCTCCTGCTCCAGCACAACAGGAATTTGTTGCTCTCCTGCTTCCAGAGAGAGAAATTGGTGAATGTGTGGGAGGAGCACGGAGAGTGAATGTGAAGGTGGAGATGACGTAGAGTCTGCTGAATTCCAACAGGACGAGAAAATGGGCAGACTAGAGTGGTCTTGTGGTCTTTATCTGCCATCATATTCGGTTTCTGTGTCAGTCACTGGAAGTGGGCCTGGAACTGGTGGCTTGGTGACAGCACTGTGCATGCAAAGGAAACCCGGGATAGATTCCCAGCTCGGATCTTCTGCTTCCTGAGGCTGTCGGAGGCAGCGTTCACAGTCCTGAGACCTGCTGGCCAGATTTTGGGCCATGACCGGGCTAAAGCAAGCTGGGAGGGGAGAAATGTTCCAGGTGGCTGTCGGGGCATTCTCTCTCCATCTCGCCAGCCCCTCGCCATACTGCATTTGCCCATGTTTTATACTGTGCTCTGGTTGCACCCTGTTGCAAATAAAGCTCTACCCACCCTTGAACCCGTATGCTTTACAGAACTATAGGGGTAATTTTCACAAGGATTTAAATGCTTAAAATTGGGTCTTTCATGTGTAAATGCACTTTGTGCCTGTAAGCGGGCTTTTGAAGTGGCTACGATAGTATGTCCCGTTTACATGCCTAACTCCTATGAAATGCACCTCCATGGTGTGTAACCAAGCTGTCTGGCCTTCTGCGGTGGGTGCGCGATGTTCCTTTTGAAGTGGCTACGATAGTATGTCCCGTTTACATGCCTAACTCCTATGAAATGCAGCTCCATGGTGTGTAACCAAGCTGTCTGGCCTTCTGCGGTGGGTGTGCGGTGTTCCTTTTGAAGTGGCTACGATAGTATGTCCCGTTTACATGCCTAACTCCTATGAAATGCAGCTCCATGGTGTGTAACCAAGCTGTCTGGCCTTCTGCGGTGGGTGCGCGATGTTCCTTTTGAAGTGGCTACGATAGTATGTCCCGTTTACATGCCTAACTCCTATGAAATGCAGCTCCATGGTGTGTAACCAAGCTGTCTGGCCTTCTGCGGTGGGTGCGCGGTGTTCCTTTTGAAGTGGCTACGATAGTATGTCCCGTTTACATGCCTAACTCCTATGAAATGCAGCTCCATGGTGTGTAACCAAGCTGTCTGGCCTTCTGCGGTGGGTGCACGATGTTCCTTTTGAAGTGGCTACGATAGTATGTCCCGTTTACATGCCTAACTGCTATGAAATGCAGCTCCATGGTGTGTAACCAAGCTGTCTGGCCTTCTGCGGTGGGTGCGCGGTGTTCCTTTTGCCCCAATGCTTACCGTCGTTCTCACGTGCGCTTTCTCCCTTTGCAGAGGGAAGGCGCTGGCATGCCCGAGGACGATTCTGGTGACATCGATACGGAGAATGGACACCGGTTCGAGGAATATGAATGGTGTGGGCAGAAGAGGATACGAGCCACCGCCCTGCTAGAGGGGGGCTTTCGAGGTACCTGTGCTCTGGGACTGTCGCAGCATTGTCTTTACTGCTTAAGATGGAATCCTCTTTCGATGCACCCGTTTCCCTTCCCCTGTGTAAGGAGGCCTCGCTCCTCTTTCTTTCCTTTTGGTTGTTTCTCCTGACTGGAGACAGCTTTTTCGTTCCATCCTGTTGATTTACAGTCAAAACCTTTCCCTAAATACCAGAACATTGTTACTGTGGAAGTTGGTCTGTCTTTACGACCGCTAACTCGCAGAACCTGGAAATGTGGTAAACCAATAGGAGGGAGGCAAATGAAGTTTATTTGAAAAGAAGTGTAAGCTGACAGAGTGCAAAGAGGCACATTAAACTAATATCTTGTTCTAAGCTGAATATTGTTAGCAGCATTTATTGAAAAATATTCTTAAATGAAGGGACGCTCTTGTCTTCCCATCTTGCTGTGAGTAGCACAGACTTGGAAGTGATAGTTAATGGGGTAGAGTGCTTAAAATAACAGAGTTTAGTCCTGTACCCATTAAAACTTATTTTGCAGCTAAGCCAAGCCTTTGCAGGTGATTTATTGCATCTTTACCTAGAGGGAACCCTATAACGGTTTACACGTGTTCATACCACGTGTTCATACCATCGTGTAGCTTAATATTTTCAGATTTATTAAGTGTACAGTATAGTAGACAATTGTGATCGATTTAAATTATTTGCTAGATATTTTAATTGTACCCTTATCTTAGGATGGTGCAAATGCAACATAGTTGATGTGTGGCAGATATATAAATCACTGGCCAGTACATCTTGACAGGGAAAGCCTTTATTGTAGATACAGTCACATCAGTGGTACACATTAGTCAAGGAAGTTATGGTTAGTGGTGCAGAAGCAAGCACCCCGACACGGCTGTGGTTCGCATCCGGCTGCGTCGGGGGACCGGACACTGTACATATCTTAAAAATGGGAGCTTTTCTATGCAAGCAAACTTTGGAGGTGACTGCATATGATAGGGAAGTAGAATGGTAAAGTCCGTGGTTACATGAAAGCCCACGGTGAGTGTGGTGGGAGCCGTGGCACTCTGTATTTCCTGGTAATGTCACCTTTTGCTCATTCAAATTCTGTCCACGGGGGGGGCTGCTGCTGCTGCTGCTCTGCCGGTTACCATCTTCAGATGGTACCAGGGATTGAGTTTAGTCACACAAAATGGCATGTAAGAATGTTAATTTAAAAACCCTTATTTGTGTGTCTTTGTACAGGGGGCTGCACCGTGCAGTAATAGTCTATACCTCACAGCGTAAGTTTTTTCTTTGAGCTGGAACGCACAAAGGAGACCGAGAGGCCACTGCTTATGACGGCAGTGACTTCGTTTGCCAGATTCATTACAGCGAAAGGTCTTGCATGTAACATTTAGAGGGCGGGACGGGCTGACCATTCGCACAGAAATGCCCACAGCACTCTCCCCTAGCCTCAGCTGGGTGGTTCGGGCCAATGACCCCGGGTGCCCAGATCACCGTCCGTCCGCTCCCGGAAGCTTATATATTATTTTGTCTCTTCATAGAGGAAGGAAGTATGACCCAAAACTTCTGATAGATGCTCAGATAAAGCGCGTTTCATTTTTTTAATCTTTTAATAGAGCCGTAGCACGTTTTATGTGAAATGCAGATTTTATTGAAAGCAAGCTTTATAGTTTATAAAGAGAATCTTACTGTTTTAAATGGGGGGAAAAAGTTAAACCTTATTTAAATAATGTCTGATATTAGATGCTTAAACACCTGAAAATGGTTACATTTTCACTGATTATAAGGGAGGTAAAATGTAACTGTTTTTAATGTAAAGATGTTTTGTGGGAAGCAAGGTTGTGCAGAGGAGTAGGACCCTGTTTGGTTGAGTTCTGTTCTACATATATATTTAAAAAAGAAAATTAAAAAGCAGAGGAAGAGAGAGCAGCAAGCCTAGAGTGAGACTAGCTGGTTTATCAGCTGCCGCTGATGTATTAAAGGTGACAGCTAAGTGGCTTTAGCACCTGCATAAAATATTAAAGGGCCGGTTATACATTTATCACTCCATCCCTTGTAAGGTTGATAAATGAGAAACCAGCAAGCTGCTGTACACCTCCAGCACCGCAGGCCCTCAGGGCTCCTAGGCAAATGCATTTTCTGTTTTTTCTTCCCACCCCGGTGAGGGAAATCGGTTGCTGAGCAGAGAGTGAGTTATGGCAACGTGTGCGCTCCCAAGAGCTTTATTGGTGAATAGAATTTTACCTAGGATCCCGCTCCCGCTCTTTCCACGCAGCAGGCCTGGGGCTCGAACCGGCAGCAGTGAGAAGAAGCTCGGTTACTCAGATTCTGCAACTTGCTGAGCCCCTGGCCAGTGACTGCCCGACACTTTACCTGCTCCTGGCTCCATGCGGCACCATCAGAGTACACAGCACTGTACAGGGTAATTCATAGGGCTGAAATGCCCTTTCTCGAGAGTGATTTAGCTGAAGGCTGTAGCAGTGGGGTTGAAATTGATGCCTTTAGAGGGTTCACATCTCTGGGGTGTGACAGTATCGGCCCAGGTGCATCTATAGTGCTGTAAGATGCATGGGGTGAGAGGGGTAACGGATCATGCCAAGTAATCCTCTTTCATGCTAAAATATGATACGATGATGGAAGAGCAGATTTTCCCTCTGGCAACCCCGCTTGGCACTGAAGCCCTTTCACAAGATCAAAGAATGCCAAGTAGTGAGACACTGCAGAAAATCAATATTCTGTATTAATATCTTTGTTTTCCACCAAAACCAATTCAATGATTCGGAAGCTGAGCTGAAAATATTTGCGTTGATCGGGTCTGCTGAGATGGGAATAAGTCGTACCATGACACAAGCTCAGGGTGGAAAAATAGATAGTAAAATGATGAAATTGCAACTGTAGAGGAAATCTTTGTATTTATTTATTTATTTATTTATTTAAAGGCTTTTATATACCGGAGTTCATGCACTAGTGCATACCACTTCGGTTTACACGGAACAAGGAACAGAAAATTACATCAAACAGATTGAACAATTAAACAAATATACAATTACATCCAACAATTGGGTATAAATAACATGGCTAACTTAGTAGGAACTTAGAGTTAGAGGTGAAGGAGAGAAATAGTACCAAGTGGTAATAGAACAATGTTAATAGCTAAATAATAAATATAAATAGTAAATACAAGTTCTTATAATAAATACAGGTGTTTACAGATTACAGTCTTCAAGAAAAGTTTACGTCTACAGAATAGGGTTAAGTAAATAAGAACTGGCGGTTATTTCTATAGGAGTGAAGACTTCAAAAACTAAGGTTACATCTGGATTAAGAGGTATTGGTGTAGCATGTTCAAATATTTAATGATTTGGAATTGTGAGACCAAGGATAAAATTAGGAGTTGTTTGATATGATTATAAAAGTGAGAATGATTCAAGTTCTGGGATGTGGTTCTGAGCTAGACCTTTAAGTGTAGGCTTTTGTAAAGAGCCAGGTCTTGAGTTTCTTTTTGAATGTTCGAGTACAAGTTTCGAGGCGAATGTCCGTGGGGAGGGCATTCCAATGAAGGGGGCTGGCAGTCGAGAATGCACGTTTCTTGAGTGAGGACTTGGCTGAAGGTACGTGTAAGGTGCCTAAGTATCTGTTTCTGATTGGTCGTGAAGACTCGTGTAGGCGAAGTGGAAGGCTTAGATCTAGCGACGTTTGTGAATGGATGTTCTTGTGTGTTATAGTTAGCACTTTGAAAATGATTCTGGATCTGATGGGGAGCCAGTGTAAGTGTTTTAGTATGGGTGTTATGTGTTCACTTCTGCTGGTGTTAGTAAGAATCCTTGCGGCGGAGTTCTGCAACATTTGTAGAGGTTTTGTGGTTATGGTTGGAAGGTCTATAAGCAGAGAGTTGCAGTAATCGATTTTGGAAAATAGTATTGTTTGGAGGACTGTTCTGAAGTCCTGAAAATGCAGGAGAGGTTTCAGCTTTTTCAGAATATGTAGTTTATAATAGCATTCTTTCGTTGTGTTCTTGACAAATTCTTTGAGGTTCAGCCTTTTGTCTAAGGTGACCCCAAGGTCTCTTACTTGAGTGGAATTGATCATTGGTGGTGAGGTTAGGTTGTTGGTAGGCTGAAGGTTCTCATCTGGAGTGATAAGCAAAAGTTCTGTTTTTGACGTATTAAGTACTAGGTTAAGGCTAGATAGGAGTGAGTTTATGGACTGTAGACAATTGTTCCAGAAGTTGATGGTGCTGGAGATGGAGTCAGTGATTGGCAGCAGAATCTGAACATCGTCTGCGTATATGAAGTGTGTGACCTTAAGACTTGAGAGTAGATGACATAGGGGGAGAAGATAGATGTTAAAGAGGGTGGGGGAGAGAGAGGATCCTTGGGGAACTCCGAAAGAGGATTTGACCGGGAGGGAATCCTTGTTGCTGATTCTGACCTTGAAAGTCCTATTGTGTAGGAAGGATCTGAACCATTCCAGGGCTGATCCTGAGATGCCTATGTCTGAGAGCCGGTCGATCAGGATAGAGTGTTTTACGGTATCAAACGCAGCTGATAGGTCGAGGAGAATCAGGAGGTATGGGGTCTTTTTCTCCAGACCTACGAGGACTCTGTCAGTTAGAGAGGTTAGGAGGGATTCCGTACTAAGGGATTTGCGGAATCCGAATTGGGCTGTTGTGAGTATTTTATGCTCTTCTAGGTATTCAGATAACTGTTTGTTGACTATCCTCTCCATAAGTTTGGCTACAAATGGAAGGTTAGCTATGGGGCGAAAATTAGCTGGGTCTGTAGGGTCCAAGTTGGGTTTTTTGAGGAGAGGTTTGAGGGTGGCTAGTTTCAGGATGTCTGGTACTAGTCCTTGGGTTAGCGAGCTATTAATTATCTCTGCTAAGGGCTTCGCTATGATGTTCGGAATGGTGAGTAGGAGTTTAGAAGGGATGGAATCTGTCGGGTGAGTGGAGGGTTTCATCTTTTTGAGAGTCATTTCTATTTCAAGTGAGGAGATAGGTTCGAATGAATCTAGGTTTATGTTCTGGTTGCGTGAAGGAGTGATGATAGAAGGAGGTACTGTGTTACTGGTTGCCAGAGGGGCCATTAGCTTGAGAATTTTGTTTTCAAAAATTGAGCAAGTTCTGTGCATCTTGATTGTGCTTGATCATCTGGGATAGTTGGTGAGGTGGGTTTTGTGAGCTCTGAGACATATGTGAACAGCGCTTTGGGATCAAAGGAAAAATTGTGAATTTTGTGGGCATAAAAATCTCTCTTTGTGCGAAGGATGTTGTTTCTGTAGTTGTGCATGAGGGTTTTGTACTCATTCAGTGTAGTGTTGGAAGGATTCCTCCGCCATGTGTGTTCTTTTTTTCTCAATTCTAATTTGATGGTTTTTAGTTCCTGCGTGAACCATGGTTTTTTGGTTTTGCAGGCTGGGTTGATCTCTTTGGTTTTTTGGGGGCAAAGTTTTTCTGCCACCTTGTTCGTAATGTTGTGCCATGACGAGGTGGCTGTTTCTGCGTCTGAAAGGTCAAGATTGGCGAGTTCCGAAGATAGGAGAGAGGTGAGGTCCTCTCTAGAGCATGAGTTCCTGTAGTGAATTGTGGTTTTGGTGTTTGGAGATATGGGGTTGTCCTTGATACAGAGATTAGTTGTTATCATCAGGTGATCTGACCATGGGATAGGGGAGCATTGTGGTGGGGAAGATTGTGAAAGGCCTGAGTTGATGAATATAAGGTCCAGAGTGTGCCCTGCTTTGTGTGTGGGACCTTTAACAATTTGAGAGAAGCCCATAGCCTTAAAAGAAGATAGTAGCATATCGCAATTAGCGGATAAAGGGATCACGTCTGTGTGAATGTTAAAGTCTCCTAGGATGACAGCTGGGGTGTCATTTTTTAGGTGTTTGGCGATGAGTTCAATGAGTGGTGATGGATCTGAATCCAGGAGACCGGGAGGGGCATATATTAAACAAATTTGGAGCTGTTTAGAGCTGAAGAGGGCAAATTCCAGTCGAGAGGAGTGAATAGTGGTCTGTAGGGTTAGTCTGAGCTCCTTCTTTGCAGCTAAGCAAAGTCCTCCCCCTCTTTTTTTGGGTCTGGGTATGGAGTAGATGTCGTAGCTGTGAATGGGTAGTTGGTTAATTAGAGGTAGGTCTGTGGGTTTCAACCATGTAAATAGTTACCCATGTAAATAGTTACCCATGGTTTCAACCATGTAAATAGTTACCCATGGTTTTCCAGAATTTGATTTCAAAATGTAATAAATCTAAAGTAATGCATGCAAGTCTTATAAGCACAAGAGAACATGTGGGACTGTGACGCTTGAGAACATTGTACTGGAGCTTTTTAAATAAAAAGATGGCAAAATTCCTTTTTTTTTTTGCTTGTGTTTGCAAAATATGCTAAACCCAACCCTCGAGATGTCATAATTCTGTGCTAGGAATAAACCAGAGATGGATTATTTTTGAAGGCGATGGGATCCCAGAAAACACAGTGCCCTGAGGCCTCCCACCTCTCTTGAGAAGCCTTGGGTTATGCTGGAATGGCTCGTATTGTGTGCATCCTCTGGCCCTTAATCCATCTCTTCCTGCTCCGTTGAGTGTCAGCGATGGGCGGGCTGAGGGACTAAGAAACCTGGCATTTATGAGCAATTTATAGGAAGAGAGTCTCCAACGTTACAAGGTGGCACAGCATTCATTACCTTTCTCTTTCTTTTTACTCTTGGCCTGGGGGCTACTTGACATTCCTGGAAGGCACCAGAGTATTTCAAAGAAGTCACAGCTAGGTGTGGTGGTAATGCTAAGAACATAAGAAATTGTCATGCTGGGTCAGACCAAGGGTCCATCAAGCCCAGCATCCTGTTTCCAACAGAGGCCAATCCAGGCCATAAGAACCTAAAATTGTCTTTACTTTGTGACAACTATATGGAAGAAGCTTTAAAGAAAAATAAACAGCATTTGAAATATACTACTATGTTGAATTAATAACTGAGTTTTCTAAAGATGGGCAAGTGATTTGTAAGGTAAAAAAAAAATAATCTTTGGGACATGGATGGCACTCATCAGGAGAGATACTAGAACATTGCAGGAAAATTGTGGTCCCCAGGACCTCCATGAAAACCTTTCTGCCCTACTGGGGGGTAATTGGACATCTTTCCACAGGTAAACGGTGGCTGATTATTGTTCCTCTCCCTCACTCTTTATGTGCGGGTAAAAATACATGCACTTTTCACAGTGTACATGCTTTCAACGGTCAGGGGAGTGAAATTAATTACGTCAGTTTCCTTGTGAAATCTTCGCAGGTGGTTTTGTGGGCGTGCGCTGGGATTTCCCTTGTGAGACCTTGGCACGTGGTTTTGTGGGCGTGCGCTGGGATTTCCCTTGTGAGACCTTGGCACGTGGTTTTGTGGGCGTGCGCTGGGATTTCCCTTGTGAGACCTTGGCACGTGGTTTTGTGGGCGTGCGCTGGGATTTCCCTTGTGAGACCTTGGCACGTGGTTTTGTGGGCGTGCGCTGGGATTTCCCTTGTGAGACCTTGGCACGTGGTTTTGTGGGCGTGCGCTGGGATTTCCCTTGTGAGACCTTGGCACGTGGTTTTGTGGGCGTGCGCTGGGATTTCCCTTGTGAGACCTTGGCACGTGGTTTTGTGGGCGTGCGCTGGGATTTCCCTTGTGAGACCTTGGCACGTGGTTTTGTGGGCGTGCGCTGGGATTTCCCTTGTGAGACCTTGGCACTTGGTTTTGTGGGCGTGCGCTGGGATTTCCCTTGTGAGACCTTGGCACTTGGTTTTGTGGGCGTGCGCTGGGATTTCCCTTGTGAGACCTTGGCACGTGGTTTTGTGGGCGTGCGCTGGGATTTCCCTTGTGAGACCTTGGCACGTGGTTTTGTGGGCGTGCGCTGGGATTTCCCTTGTGAGACCTTGGCACGTGGTTTTGTGGGCGTGCGCTGGGATTTCCCTTGTGAGACCTTGGCACGTGGTTTTGTGGGCGTGCGCTGGGATTTCCCTTGTGAGACCTTGGCACGTGGTTTTGTGGGCGTGCGCTGGGATTTCCCTTGTGAGACCTTGGCACTTGGTTTTGTGGGCGTGCGCTGGGATTTCCCTTGTGAGACCTTGGCACGTGGTTTTGTGGGCGTGCGCTGGGATTTCCCTTGTGAGACCTTGGCACGTGGTTTTGTGGGCGTGCGCTGGGATTTCCCTTGTGAGACCTTGGCACGTGGTTTTGTGGGCGTGCGCTGGGATTTCCCTTGTGAGACCTTGGCACGTGGTTTTGTGGGCGTGCGCTGGGATTTCCCTTGTGAGACCTTGGCACGTGGTTTTGTGGGCGTGCGCTGGATTTCCCTTGTGAGACCTTGGCACGTGGTTTTGTGGGCGTGCGCTGGGATTTCCCTTGTGAGACCTTGGCACTTGGTTTTGTGGGCGTGCGCTGGGATTTCCCTTGTGAGACCTTGGCACGTGGTTTTGTGGGCGTGCGCTGGGATTTCCCTTGTGAGACCTTGGCACGTGGTTTTGTGGGCGTGCGCTGGGATTTCCCTTGTGAGACCTTGGCACGTGGTTTTGTGGGCGTGGTACTTCATGCCGGCTTCATGGTGTGTTTACCATGGGATTTTCAAAGGGAGACGCCACAAGGAATTTCCCTTTCAAAATGAGCTTGCAGTATGGTAGGTATCACGAGACTGCGAGTTTCATGGTCAGTTTGAAAATTGCCCTTTCTCTTGTCATCCGTGACTTTGGGATGTTCTTGTTTAGGTTTGGGAGGATGAGAAAATGATATTGGAAATTGGAAAGAAACATGGTTTTCCTATTGCCTGTCTAGCCTTGTTGAGCTGTCCGTACCTTCTGTAAAGTAATAAATAGGTGTTAGATATGTATTCATGCATCATTCAAGGGTCGCTCCCCTGCCCCCAGCGTGGCTTTCTTCGCTGGCGCTCGGTAGATGGGCTGCAATCCTCGCCTGACCGTGGTGAGAATCTCAGCAAGGAAAGGCTGCCTTAGAAAACCTCGTAGGAAGAGATGCCTGAGCCCTAGCAGCAGCTGTGCAGGGAGGTACTGACAGCGTTTGCGTTCACAGCCATAGTCAGCAGAAGCCACCGCTTGCTGTACTGTTGGGACGACGCCTGCATAATGCTTTTCTCACTCTGCCTGCCTAAACTGTCTGTTTGCTGCTTACTGCAGCTCTTCCTGACTTTTTGTAAAACACTTTTTGCAGCAGGTAGGATAAGACTGATTAACTCTGATCTTCAAGATTAGCAAAAGGATTTGATGATCTTTAGTAGAACTAATCAGAAATGGTTTCTTCTTTTGGCCTTGCCATTTCTGTCACCCAGAATAATAAAGCACATTCTTCATCGTGGGCAGAATTAAATGCTGTAAGACTAATGGGCATTTGTTGTCAAAACATAGGCTGGGTGCGTTTGCAAAAGCAGCTGCAGCTTGAAGGCGGGATTAACATCCTCCCACCCAGTGTGGTTGGGCTTTGGTACTTCCCATGCCTTCTGGGTTGGTGTAGCAGAAAGACAAGGAAGAAAAACTAAACTTCTCTGATCATTTTCTTTCCTTTCTTTCTGCTATCCCAGTCTAGAAATGCTCCGTAAAGCTAAATTTGAAAATGTAAAGTGCTATTTTAAAGACAAGTTCATGTGAAAGGTTATTTGTTTTTTTTTTGTTTATTTATTTTGGATTTTTATATACAGACCTTCTTGTAAAAATTACAAATCAGACCGGTTTACAATGAACAAAAACAAAGCAAAAGAGCGTTACATGGAACATTGCGGGAGAACGAATAATTGAAAAGGAAACCGGGCCTATTAACTTGCCCAATGTAAACGGAACCAACTCTACATAGTTTAAAACATTGATAAATACATAAATAGTTAGTTACATTCTAAAAGGCATTGATTAGACGTAATAATTTGAAGTTAACAAGGATCGACTAGGGACTGGCTTGGGGGAGGTTGGGTGGAGCACAGAGAGTTATGATTCTGGGAATGATAGTTTAAACAGCCAGGTTTTCAGTTTTTTCTTGAATGACAGATGACATGGGTCTTGTCGGAGGTCTGGCGGGAGAGCATTCCATTGAGAGGGTCCTGCTATGGAGAGGGCTCGTTTTCTAAAGGATGTTTTTGCTAGGGGAATGTGAAGTTTACCTTTATAGGCTCCTCTGGTTGGTCTGATAGAGGTGTGTGGACGAAGCTGCATGGTAAGTTCGATAGGCGAGATGTGGTTTAAGGATTTATGGATTATAGTGAGGACTTTATAGAGAATTCTGTATTTGATGGGAAGCTAGGGGAGATGTGATCTCTTTTTTTTAGTGTTTGTCAGGATCCTGGCCGCTGAGTTCTGCAACATCTGTAAAGGTTTGATGGTGTTCGCTGGAAGGCCAAAAAGCAGGGAGTTGCAGTAATCGATTTTTGAGAAGAGAATAGATTGAAGTACCAGACTGAAGTCGTGGAAAGTTTAGATATTTTGGGGAAGAAAAAAAAAGACAGTTAATGATGTACTAAATGTTCTTTATAAGCTTTCACAGTGGACTACCGGCTTAACTGCTTCTGCACATAGCACATGAGGTAGTAAGGATGTCATAAGTTTTAAAAAATAAATAAAAAAAAAAAAGTGCTCTGCCTCCATGGGCTGGGAGAAACCCTAAGCTTCCTGCAATGCTGCGGCAGACGGAAAGGAAAGAAAATCATCAGCTTCGGTTCATTTTTTCTTGGCTCCTCGTGAGCACACATCTCTGCAGATCAATTGAGATTTACCTCACTTCCAATCTTATTTGTGTTTGTTTTCTGTGGTCCTGCTCCAGGCCCGTACACAGCACCAAACAGAAATATTTGTTAAGCGATTCTGCTTTTTCCTCATCAGCCTCTACACATTCCTCAGAGTCTCACAATAACACTTTTGCACTTCCGCTATCACTAACGAATCTTGAAAATAAAAATGTTTATCCCCCTCCCGGTTCTACCACATTTGCTGTTTTTCTTCCATTTGCATCTTTGCATTCCTGACTGCTTTCCCTCTACTGCTCACCGATCCCGCCAGGTCCAGTCTTGGGTGGTGGCTGTGCCTGCGCAACCTGTCTCGAGGAATGGACCTCGAAGTCCCGAAGTTGATAGTGGTGACAACAGATGCCAGTCTCTCCGGCTGGAGAGCAGTCCGTCAATCCCACTCTGTACAGGGCTGTTGGTCCGAGGAAGAAACCAGCTGGTCGAGCAATCGCCTGGAGACCAAGGCAGTTTGGCTAGCCCTGAGGCACTTTCTTCCGCTGCTGTGCAATCAGGCGGTTCAAGTTCTGTCCGACAATGCCACGAAGGTAGCCTGCATCAACCGTCAAAGAGGCACCAAAAGTCAAGCTGTAGCCGAAGAGGCGGAACTTCTCATGGCTTGGGGGGAAAAATAACTTGCGCTGTTAGCAGCATCTCACATCGCCGGCAAAGAAAAGATAAAGGCGGATTTCCTGAGTCGGAAACGCATAGATCCAGGAGAGTGGGAACTCTCCGACCAAGCAATGGATCTCATCTCAAGCAGGTGGGGGACACCTCACATGGACTTGATGGCGACACGGGACAATGCCAAGGCCCCTCGAGGGATCACGGTGCAGAGGAAGTCGATGCGCTGGTGCTCCCCTGGCCAACCTTGGTTCTCCTGTACGTGTACCCTCCTTGGCCGTTAGTAGGCAAAGTTCTGCGCAGGATAGAAGTTCATCCAGGCAGCGTGATTCTCGTGTCTCCAGAGTGGTCCCGACAGCTGTGGTTTGCGGATCTCGTCAACCTGGCGGTGGACGGGCCCCTACGTCTCAGGCATCTTCCAAGTCTTCTGCGGCAAGGCCCTATATTTTTCGACCAGGCAGATCGCTTTTGTCTAGCGGCCTGGCTTTTGAAAGGCAGAGATTGAGGAAGAAAGGGTATTCGGAGGAAGTCATAACTACTCTTTTGCAAGCTAAGAAAACGTCTACCTCTCTCTCTTATGTTAGGATGTGGAGAGTTTTCGAGTCCTAGAGTCGTGACTGAGGAGTTTTTCCAAGGCAGGCTTCAATTGCTCATATTCTGGCCTTTTTGCAAAACGGCTTATCCAAGGGTTTATCTTTTAATTTGCTTCGTATGCACGTGGCGGCCCTGGGCTCTCTTGTCCGGTAAATCGGTGGCTTTGCATCCGGATGTTGTGCATTTCCTCAGAGGTGTAAGACATTTGATTCCTCCTGTATGCCCTGTCTGCCCATCCTGGAGTCTTAACTTGGTGCTTCGCATCTTGTGTGATCCTCCATTTGAACCCCTTAGGAAGGCAACGTTGAAGGATCTCACGTTAAAAACAGTATTTTTAGTGGCGATATGCTCGGCTCGCAGAATCTCAGAACTTCAGGCCCTCTCTTGTAGAGAACCTTTTTTTAAGAATTACTGACTCGGACGTATCTCTCAGAACAGTCCCTTCCTTCTTGCCGAAGGTGGTCTCAACTTTTCATTTAAATCAATCAGTGGAGCTCCCAGCTTTTCCAAACTTATTGGCTGACGTCCCTCACTCGAGAGAACTTCATAATTTGGATGTCAGGCGTGCCTTGTTACGCTATTTGGAGATCACAAATCCTTTCAGAGTTTCGGATCATGTGTTTGCCTTATGGTGTGGTCCCAAGAGAGGTCAGAAAGCTTCTAAAACTATGATTTCCCAATGGTTGAAAGAAGCTATTTCCTCCGCTTACATTTGTAAAAGGTGACCCGTTCCTGAGGCTTTAAAAGCACATTCAATTCGTACCCAAGCGGCTTCTTGGGCTGAATGCTAGTTGGTTTCAATACAGGAAATCTGTAGAGCTGCTACTTGGAAGACGTTACATACATTTGCTCGTCACTACCTCTTGGACGTCCAGGCTCCAGATGTCAGCAATTTTGGTAGTGGAGTTCTTCGCGCGGGACTCTCAACATCCCACCCTGTGTAGGGAAGCTTTGGTACATTCCACAGTCTGGACTGATCCGGGTATGTACAGGGAAAAGAAAATAGGTTCTTACCTGCTAATTTTCGTTCCTGTAGTACCATGGATCAGTCCAGACGCTCGCCCAGGGAGTGGGTGTTTGGAGTCAATCTTCAATGCAGAACACTAATAAAAACATAAAAATAATGCAAGTTGCTCTCAATTTTTTGCATTCTTACAGTTAGTCCTGTTACTGCTTGATTCGTTATTACTATTTTTATTGTTAATATTTTTATATGAAGAGATGCAGGTGGTACACCGGGATAAGAGAGGGTGCCCTTCAAGTTTTTATCTATCTCCATCTGCTGGACAGGAGGCTCAACCCACTGTCTAGACCATATTTCAATGGTGGGGAGGAAGGTAAATAGAACCAAGAGCTAAGAGAAACAGATAAGTATGAGAGAAAAAATGTGTGAAGCTTGCTGGGCAGACTGGATGGGCCGTTTGGTCTTCTTCTGCCGTCATTTCTATGTTTCTATGTTTCTATCCGTGGTACTACAGGAACGAAAATTAGCAGGTAAGAACCTATTTTCTTTTACATCCAAGTTGCCTTCTTCCATGACTGCCTCTAGATCATGGACTTTATTCCCCGTACTATGAGCACTAGCGTGCGTAGCTTCCCAGTTCTATTAAGTGTTTTAATATTTTACTTGACAACTTTCCCTCACTTTGGGGCTTTGTTCTCCCATCCCCAGCAATTCCGTCTTAAAGCCCTCCTCAGTAGGTTTGCCTATTTATGCTGGAAGACTCTGAACCCCTTCTTCAACAGGAGGACTCCATCTCTGCTCAGCTGACCTTGAAACATCATCCTATGGTCCAGGAAGCCAAAACGCTGTCATCTGCAACATCTGTGCAGCTATTCATTCATCTCCAGAGTGTGAACGTCCCTGCCTGGGCCTTTATCCTTGACTGGGAGAATGGAGGAGAATACCACCTGTGCACTTATCTGCTTTAATGTCTCTCCCAGACCCATGAAGACACTTTTGATACGATGTGTGTGGTACCTACAATATAATCTGTGCCAGCATGCATGACCAGCATCACATAGTGTTCAGCAGGCTTGAGGATTTTCGCTGGTCTCTCTGCAATGTCTTGGATTTTGGCACCTGGCAGGATAGCACACTTCCTTGGATGACACGTCTGACCAGCAGATGGGAGCCTCCATGCCCCCCAGGGGTGAGTCCCTGACCATCACTATCCTTAGCCTCCTAGGTGCGGTGGTTGTCGATTCCGAATCTTAGGGGTTACAGAACAGGAGATGTTCCTAATACCCGAAGAAACAATACTCGCAATACGTACAAAGAGACCTCACTGCCGTCAAGATATTAAGAGCTTATTCAGTGTTTTACCATTGATCTTTGCATAATATAATCTGCATGCTTGCTTTAACATTTCAGAGTTTGTAGTAGCATTAAGTGAGATTTTATTTTTGCATTTGTTGTTAAAGGCGATCTTGTTTCAAGAGAGAAATGTTCGGGTAGTTGGTTGGTAGCATCTTGTTCACAAACCAGTGTGGCTGAGTGAAGGCAATTATTTCAGAAGTCTCAACATATTTGTTCACATCTAGAACAGAGGCAGGTCTGCCCTAAGGATTCACACCGCAGTCTTATCCCGTGGAAGAATTCCCTTAAAAAGGGACTTTCTTTGAGAAGATCCTCTCTCTCTCTCCCTCCCTCTAAAAAGAATCAAATCCCTTTCCCCATGCTAGAAGTTGCTGTCATCTCTTAAACGGCTTAACACAGTTAAAAGGAAAGCGGACTTGAAACAGTGTTTTACACCAGGATCGATGGGAGGAACACAAAAGCCCGGAGCTGTGGGAGCGGATGAAGAAGGGAGCAGAGAGATAAGAATGTAACGATGGCATCGACGGGGGGAAGAGGAGCCTCCTTCCTTTGTAGTAGAGCTTCAGACGCTGGCTGGACTAATGCCTGAAGAAGCCTAGAAAGTGCTCCTTCTTCTCTATCTCCTTCCCACCCCCGCCAACATCGCTTCTTCAGGTTTGAACAGATGGAACTAAGGAGATTACATAGCCATAGGTCGCCTAGCCCTCATCTGTTGTATTAATTTTAGGGGAATTTGGGTCGATCGGCATCTCCTGTCATAGCTAGAGAATACAGAAGAAGGGGAAGGGTGGAAGGGGGCCCAGTTGTGGGGGGTCTGTCGGTTTATCGATCACACCTCAGTTGGGAGAGCTGCAGGCACACGGCCCTGAGCACGAGCAGGAACGTGCTTAATGTGATTGAAAGGCAGTTAAAATGGCGGTGACCTTTTCAGGCGGAATTAGATTGCCTGCCAAAAGTGGTTAGAGGGAGTGATAACGCCAGCTTGAGGAAGCTGTCCAGTCAGCTTCAAAGGGAGGAGACAGGGACAGGAAAAGCAGGCTAGCAGCAAGTACCATTTAAGCTGTGAATCCCACAGGCTGATGGAAGAGAGATTGCTGCTGTCTGCTTTAGCTAGGAAAGAGCGCTGGTGAAATTCTTCCTGCCGGCTGCACAGTAACAGGACTGTCGTGCACATCCTGTTTCTTTTTCTCTACTTGCAGGCAAAACAACTGAGGCATTAAAAAAAAAACTAGTAGCCGATTCACAAAAGTCCACTGTCCCTTAACGCGGTCTTTCTCAAACCAGTCCTCGGGACATCAGGTCTTCAGGATTTCCACAATGAATATTGATGAAGTATGCAACTCTGTCTCATGCATATTCATTGTAGTTATCCTGAAAACTTTGGGGGCGTGGCCAAGATGGTGGCGGTGTGAGTGGCGCACTTGAACAGCGTTCGTCTTGGTTTTTTTTTTTTTTCTCTTGTGCTAGTTATTTAATTCCCAGTTCTTCATTGGTATGAGAGGGAAGGAAAGGAAAGGAAAGGCTCAGGATACCCCTCGCTTCTGACATAGTCCCCTGCTCGAGCTTCGCAGTTCGGACCCCGTGGGGCTCCTGCCCTACGAATCGTTTGATTAGTGGTGCGGTGTTGAGCAGAGCGGAGGCGGCCAGGAATGCTCTGCAGGTGCTACAGAGGGGTAAGCACTCCAGTGTGGCCCATCCTGGCTCTGGGGAGACGCTGCCCCACAGGGGCTTTGATTTTGAAGAGGCCCGTTGTGGTCAGTTTTGAAGAAGCTTGCTAGTTTGGTGGTTCGGATTTGTCAGGATATAAGTGTATTCTGGTATCAGCTCCGAGTGCACGAAGTAGCGTAAGTGGGGGAAAAGTGGAGGGGTTAGAGCAGAGAGCATGTGGCACGCAGCCTTGATGTTGCGATACTTTGCAAATTAGAAATAAGGCATCAGAAAGATTTTGAATTTTCCCAAGATCATTCTGGAGCTCCCCCTTGCTCCCCTAAAAAGGTTCTTTGCTGTTGTGATCTAAGGTTTTAGAGCATCAAGGGGTGGGTGAAGGACAGAGGGACCCAGATGCCATGTGCGCTGTAACGATAGCTGGGACCTAACGCCTGTCCTGGATCAGTCCCACAGCGAGACTAGATCAACTCGTTTTTTGGTCTCGTTTGTCTTTCAGCAAGGTAAAGAGCTGATGATTCTTCATGTATATTCCTCTAATAAAGATGTTCTGTTTCTGGCTCAGGCATTTCTGTTTGTTTTCCCGGGAAATGTCTTGTGAAGGATGGGAGAGAGTGCTGTTTATTGTTTCATCCCAGCTAGTTGTTCTCGGAGAAGGCTGAGCTGAGCACGTGTGTCCGGCTGCCAGGTGCAGTTTCTTTTCACTCACGTCTGGGCCCAGTTTGTTAGCACAGGGTAGGAGGGAGTTGGGTAGGCCTTGATTCGGGAGGCAGTTAAGTGGGCCCCCAGAGAGGCCTTGCTTATGATTTTTGGGCTGGTGGAGGGGGGTGAGGATGTTTGATGGCCCCTTGCACTGGTTTTCCCAGTGTACACCCAGTAAGAGAGCCCCTTTCCCTCTAGCCTGGCTCTTTTAGCATGTTCATGCTATGCAGCTCATTAATCTAGTGACCAGGCTTGCATGCTAAAAATGTTTTGAAGACCATGTAGTGATTTGGCTCCGTACTGCTCTGTATTGGAGGCCTCTTCCAGGGTATTGTCATGAGGCTTGTTATTCTGTTTGGCGATTGCTCACTACAAACAGTAAGAGATTCTTAGACAGCCCTTGAGAACAGACCTATTCTGCCTCTATTTACAAGTGCAGAATCATAAAACAAGGAGAGAGACGTAAAATATGTACTTTTTTCACTGCTCTCTTGGCACATTAGAGGGTACTTGGTTTTCTCTCTCGATACAGTCTTGCGAAAGCCATTTATAAGTAAGAATGAAGTTTTCAAGCACCTGTCTGAGACAGATCTTGTGTTGCTTTGCCCATGATCTTCGTGCAATACTTCAGACACTCTGCACGCTTTGTGCCCAGACAGGTGTAGTTACAATGCCAGCATTTGCTGGGAGAAGCCTGGCCTGGAGGTGTGATGGGTCCTTGTTGCGTCCAGTTTGGAGAAAGTATGCAGGAATTTGGGAGTTGATGGCTGAAGCGCTACATTCGGTATTTCTGAGCACAGCTGGCCCTAAGTAACGCGTTCTTCATGTTAGGAGCCAGAGCTCTGAGCATGTTTAGAAGGCCCATTACTTCTGTTTATTTGTTCCGACAATCTATAGTCCGCAGTTCGAAAACTCCACTGTGGAGTACTGTAAATAAACATAAAAACTTTCCTTTTTACTAAGGCCTGTGCTTAATCTAATATTCAACAGTTTGATCTTATCTTTTGCTGCTTTTAATTTTGTTTTTAATATGATTTTAGTATTTTACATCTCAATTTTAATTGTATATCACAATTTTTATGGGGTTTTTTGGGGTTTTTTTTACATAAGCGACATATAAGTAAAAATAACATAAAGAGTTAAAACAAACTAACATCAGTACACAAAAGCATTTGAAAACCAAAATGTATTCAATCCTTTCTGAAATTCCCAATAATCGGACATTTGGCATAATTCAGTCAGGGCAGAATTCCGTAATTCCATTCCTAATGTAGACAATGCTTTAGTTCTGCTACTGAGATTGCTGGTGCTATCACGTGAAAATCTGCTTCCAACAGAAGGGCTCAGACTACAGTGATTTATGAGCCATGGTAAGTAACTGAAACTTCACTCTGAGCCGCTGGAAGCCCATGCAGGTTTTCCAAATGAGAGATTCTTTCATCATATTTTAATCCAAAAATGACCCTAACTGCAGCATTGTGAATAAGTGGCAGTACATGCAGCAAACATTTCGGCAATCCACTGTAGTGTGAGTTGCAGTAATCAAGGTGAGCACAAACTATAGCTTGGACAACTCATTTAAACTCTGAAAGAGGAAGAATATGCTTCAAGGGATGCAATAAGCATAATTTTAAAAAACCTTCTGTACTTCAGAATTAAGAACCAATCTGGAATCACAATTGAACTTTATTCCCACCAGGGATAAGCGGCATAGGCAAGGAACCTAACCCTGGTCTTTATTCTGCAGTCGCACGTTTGAACCCCTCGGAGTCTTGCTAAATGAATAAAGGTTGCCTGGGTGTTAGCACAGGACAGGAGGGATTTCAGCTGGAGCTGTCCAGGTTATTGCCCAGAGCGGTGTGTAAGATGTGCCCCTGCTGTGGGGTAACAGCTGACTGGGCCACTTAGTCTTTTTAACCCTTTTGAAGACGCTGGACTTGAGAGCGGCTGGGTTTAGCAGAGTGACATCACTCTCACTCGTGTCTGCGCGATGTAATGGTTTCTGTACGCTATAAACCGTCTTGGAAAATGTTGTATTCAGAGAGGCAGCTAATAAATCCAAGAAACGAAATAAATAATTTGCAGCCTTTCTCAACATTGCTGCAGTGTTCAAAGCCACAGATAAGGAAAGAGATTCTTTTAGCATCTCTGTTTTCAAACCTGCCATCTGCAGAAGGGGGTTCCAATAGGAATAAATGCAAGAGAATCTACTCTGGACAGCAAGTGTTGGGATGAAAGAAGACTGCGCGGGGACGTGATGCCTAGGCCTAGCTTGTTATGTTTCAGGGAATGACAAGTTTGAGCGCCCGAGAGAGACTGCGTTTCACATTGGGAAGTCAGGCGCCTTAAAGATTACAATTCTGGGATCTGTTGTCCCGAGAAAGAAAGCCTTGATTGCAGTTCAGCTCGGGTTACAGTTGCTAAAGGCGAGAAGTCATTCACTGCTATCTCTCTTCCTTAGATTTAGCTCAAGGCTTTTCTCCCATTCTGCGTCTGTGGGAATAATGTTCTGTAAACGCGGAAGGTGAAGTGATTTGTCCAAGGTCACAGGAGGGTCAGTGGGAAAAGTGGCTTCCCCCGGATCTCAGCCTGCTGCTCTGACCACTGCAAAAGTGGTTCTTTACGGTCCGTTGCCACGTTTGTTGGTAGTGTTACGTGGTCGGGAGTTAAGTGGGCTCCTTACTGAATGGGATGGGATGTGTGCAGTGCTGCTGTGCTCACCGTCTCTCTCTCCTCTGGATAAACAGGGACTCTCTATTCCCAGTGCTCCTTACCCTGTGTGTTTTGATAGAGAAATATTTGAAAACATTTAACATTGGGAGCCGCAAACATAAATACCTTAACGCAGGGGTGGGCAATTCCAGTCCTCGAGGGCCACAAACCTGTCGAGGTTTTAGGATATCCTAATGAATATGCATGACATAGATTTGCATACAACTGAGGCAGAGTGCATGCAAATCTCTCTCATGCATATTCATTAGGGATATCCTGAAAACCAGACTGGTTGTGGCCCTCGAGGACCGGAACTGCCCACCCCTGCCTTAACGGTACTGCTAGTTGCAATCTTTAATTTTCTAGGACTTTTTATAGCATTTACTGGAATTTGTTGCCGGAGGATGTGGTTAGTGCAGTTAGTGTAGCTGGGTTTAAAAAAGGATTGGATAAGTTCTTGGAGGAGAAGTCCATTACCTGCTATTAAGTTCACTTAGAGAATAGCCACTGCCATTAGCAATGGTTACATGGAATAGACTTAGTTTTTGGGTACTTGCCAGGTTCTTGTGGCCTGGATTGGCCACTGTTGGAAACAGGATGCTGGGCTTGATGGACCCTTGGTCTGACCCAGTATGGCATGTTCTTATGTTCTTATGTACTGATGTATTAAGTACAATTAACATGGGGAACCCTGATGATGATGATTTGGTTTCTTTCAGCTGCGGTTTTCTCTGGAATCCTGTTCTGTGTATAAAATCTAAATCTTCCCCGTCTGAGTTAGGCCCATGTGCATGTAATGCGAGGTGAGGGCTGGGAGCTGAGCCATACACAGTGCAGTGATGGCTGCGTGCCCAGGGACGGGGGCAGGCTCCAGAGTGAGAGATTTTAAATGAAGCAACCCCTCTTCCTGAGGAGGGAGCAAGGCAACGGCCAGGATTAATCACAGGGCCCCCCAGCGACGGGACTTGGTTCGTCTCGGAGAGCGAAGCTGCCAAGGCGAGAGCAGGAATGGGCCTGGAGTAGGCCGTCTGGTTATCACCGCTGCCCAAACCTGGCCTGTGTCCTGTGAAACGCATTATCAAGAAGTGCTGCGGTGGTGGCTAACTGCGTTTGACAGACGCCAACTCCCTGCCTCCACACTGGATAATTGCATTGTCAACTGTTCAGCAAAGTGGCAGGTGACAGTGTAGCCGATTGATTGTCCTCGCAGCGCAGCGCTGACGACTTGTCAGCCACCAATCGATTGAGTTTACAGAAGACACCGTGACTGTATCTGTAACTAATTTCACTTTGAAACTCGCCGCCCTGTGCTCCTGGCTTCGGCTTTCCTTTCCGTGGCTCCCCCACCTTTACTCCTCCTGCCACCCTTCCCCTTAAATAGAAAGACCTAAAAGGCCTGGAGTTAGCCCAGGTTTGAACCTTTGAGCAGTCGAGGTTTCTGCCCCAGGAAAAGAGAGTTCAGTGCTTTGAAAACAAAAGTTCGGAAAGGCTCTGGGAAGCAGAGGGTCAGCAGCCCCTTTTCTGCTTTTAAATATGGAGACCTAACCAGGCCCGGCTAAGCAACTGCTCTGATTACAGAATCAATAACCTGATCAATTGATTAAATTTAGCGCTGGTTTTCTTGCCGGGCGGGAGCTGCTCTCTCGATGCCGTTTGAGCCCCTTGCCTGTCGTCGCCTTCCTCTCGCCCCTCTGCTTAATTATTGAAAGTCGCCGCTCTGTGCCTGCTCCTTCCAGCTGCTTATGCAGGAAGAAGTCGCTCCCTCCTGGTCTCCTTATTGACAGAGCTGTGACGTTCCTCTGATCCCCTGTCAGTACTGCTTATTGATCCCTTGATGTGAATCGACTTAGAGATTCAAGATTACTTTAATTCCTTTTTTCCCTTTTGTTCCTTGTCCCAAAAGGACAGCACTTCCACCCTTCCATCACTGAAACCTAGCCAGGGCCTGCTGGTGCCGCCTTTGTTCTGCAGCCTCGGGGTCAAAGGCCAGCGTAGCCGGGTGCAGGCCCTCGGCTTCAGAGTTGCCAGCCTGCGCTCTGAAGGTGGGCCACGTTCACCTGCGGGCTGGCCCGGTGGCACGGTTGGCAGTATGCCATGCAAAAGGGCTCTGGTTTCATCCCCGAGTCCCGGGGGCGCAGTTATGGTCATCACTCCAGGGTGTCACCTTGTGGGCCGCATTCAGGCCGCCGGGTTACAAAGTGAGCCCTGGTGCATGGCGCCTGACCCTGGACTGCCACTGCAACGGTCAGGCTGGGTGCTTTACTGGTGGAGGGGGTAAAATCCCTGGGGAGCTGCGATGGAAGACTTGGGGTGCCAGACGAAAATACAAGGGAGCAGGAAGAAACTGCCAGGTTAAAAAGAAAAAAAAAAAAAGTTTAGCTAAGCAGAAGTAAAGAGAGAGTTGCTGTGCATGCCGACTTTCTGATGCCAGGACGAGAAGACCAGCTTTTGCGATGAAGGATTACACGCAGAGGACAAAGCTGCTGCCCTGGCACACAGCCTTTCTTCTGGATGTTGCTAGCAAGAAACCCTGCAGTGCCAAGGAAACGCTGATTGTCCTAAGGCTGGGATGAGTCTGGCATCTGCATTCCCAGATTCCTGTTGGCTTGCGTCAGCAGCTGCTTTCCCAGTGTCCCGAGCGTTTCTTGTCACCTGCATTGTGTTTGCTCAGTGGAGAAAAGTTACTGCAGGATGCCAGCTTCACATCTTGAGATCGGAGCATGGCAGCAGGGCCGAAGCACGTTGCTCACGATGCAGTGAGGAGGAACAGGGCAGCCAAGGAGGGAAAAGATCTGGAAAAAAAAAAAAAAAAGTAAAGTTTGAGCTGAAAGTGGGTGAGTGCTGCACACTGCCTGTAAACCGTCCTGCTAGGTTAAGTGATCTGGATAGGTACATTCTGATTGATGGGAGAGTTTGTCTCCCAAACTGTCACTGGGTTTATAGCTGTGCCACTCAACGAGCTGAAGGCTTTTTCTTATCCTATAATCGCTGCAACATGCCCAACCTTGTTTGCGGTAAGGCATTACAGCAGCAGTGGCACCTGCGCGAGGCAGGGTTTCCATTGCTTGCTGTATAATGTTATATTGTCTGTACTAGTCTGACCAGCCTTTTGTAGAAACCTTCCCAGCTGGGCTTCCGGCTATTCTGGGCCTTGCAGGCGTGGGGGGACTGTTGGCTGTCAATCCTCCCAATTCTTGCTGCTATGCTGGTGAGAGAGAGAGAACTGGGCACAAATCCCCAGCATGCTTAGGATATTGTCACCAGACCATGCTATTAGGCCATACAAGTCCCATTGCAAGTTCCTGCTGCAGCTGGAACATTCCCAGTGCTGCTTGTTTGTTCTCCGTGGCACAGCCGTTCCTTTCTCCTACTTTTCCAGTTGGCCCTTTATCTGTACTGCTCTCCATCTGGTCAGAGAATGCTGTCCTGCAGGTTGTTTCCATGCAACCCTTCTTTCATCAGCGTCGCTGGTCTCTTACTCTGAATTCTGGCCCGTGCTTCTCAGCAGGGACACTTAGTTTGTACTTGAAAACCTTTGAACCTGTTAAGTGCACCAACTTTAAATAAATTCCTTCCTTCTTCTGTAATGGAGCTCATGTACATCGAGAAAGTGCCTGTTAGCCTGGAAGCTCTCCTTGCCCTGAGAAGCAGCAGGTGCGGGGTCCTCTTCTGTCACCTTGCAATCCATTTGTAACTGAATTGTTGTCTCTGAGTGAGTGCAAGCCAGATTGTGAAAATCTGAGATGGTTCTGGCATCAGATCTTTGACCTGACTGCTCGGTGTATTATTGCAGTCTCTAAGGTGCCACCCGCCTCTGTCATCTTTTGCTACACCAGACTAACAGGGCTGCCCCTCTGAAGTATATAGTCACACCCTGAAACTGATTTATGACGCCCGCTTCGTGGCGCAGTAGGAGCACCCTTGCCACCGCATTCAGCTCCTTTGCAGTAACCCGTGCAATTAAAGGACAATGCACAAAGGGTGAGCACTGAAGGATTTTGTCACCTGCCCTGAGTGTATTATGGGAGACCAGGCCCAGCGCTGAAATCTTTACCACAAACACTCAAAGGTTGTTGCATGCCTAAAATGTTCTGTGAATCTGTCTCTGTGTGAGATAAGAGCATGTTATGATGTCATTGGGCGTTATTAAAGCTGCCCTGCTGTTGGTCACTGTCTCTTGGTGGGTCATACACTAAAGGATCTTGATAAACAGTTGCATACTGTGTGACCAACCATTTCACACAAATCTCAAGCTAAGGCAAGAGAGCTGGAAGCCAAAGTAATCTGAAAGCCTAAAAGGCCAGATAGTGTCTGTAAGGTGCCAGCAGCCTCTCTGTCAGACTAACACGGAGGTTTTCTGAGGTTACACGTGCGCATGGAAGCCGCCAGGACTGGCAGTGCTGTGTGTTGAGCTCTCTGTGCTAACGCTCATGTCCTGTTGTTGTTCCCTGTCAGGCTCGGGCTTCGTTATGTGCAGCAGTAAAGAGAATCACGACAGTGACGCTGACCTGGATGTGGATGGAGACGACACGCTGGAGTATGGGAAGCCACAGTATCCTTTTCCTTTCAGCAATTCAGAAAATGGGAGTAGGTGGGGTCCCCCCCGTACATAGCACTCTGCTCTATCTCTGGACTCTATCCAGTGCTACCTCGCTGTCAGGTTGTCCCCCTCTGCCTAGGCGCGTGCCGCTGTCATTGATGGTGGTAATATTAGTTACGTTGTGTTTCTCTCACCTCGGCCCTCTGCAGCAGGTTCATCGCCCTGTTGTCTACAGCTGTACTTACTGGTGGTAAAAAGTGCTTTATCATATTCATGGGCTGTGTGAACATTGCCCTGACTCTGTGCACGCAGAAGACCCCGCATGGCTCCTCACCTGCAGACTTTTAGCTGCACCCAGAGGAGGTGTTCCTGGGGGAGGGGGGGTTAGATCAGGGAGGAAAGGTGCACGCATGGTTTGCATTTTCAAATATCTACCCCCAGAAAAGGCAAATGCAAGCGAGCGCCTGTAGTTTATACCCGTGACGAGATTCAGAGTGAAAGTACACATACAGACTTCTCTGAAAATTAGTAAAACATGTTCAGTCTTCATCCCTCTCTGCAGCCCTGCAATCCTGCGCTTATGGCTGCAGTCCCTGGGAGTCAGGACTTAGTTCTTGGGTGCAGAAAGGGTTAATTTTCAGCCATTCATGACGTTTGCACTGACATTTGGCAGCCCTGGGTCTGAGTACATCATTGAGCTGGCCCACCCAGCCAGGAGACGGGGAAGACGTTACTGTGAGGGCCCCAGCAAGGGCCTCTGAGCTGCCCTGGGGGGGCGACAGAGATCACTGATGGAGAAAGAAGGCAGTTTAATATGAATGTTTGGGGCTTCTTTCTGGGCGGTGCGCTCCTTTGCACTGTCCCCTCCGGGAGATACGCACGGTACAGGCTGTCAGCTAGGACGTGCACTGGGGCCGAGGGCCGGGCAGGAGGGAATAAACTGAGGCACAGTCGCCCCCAAATGCTTTCATGTAAAGAGGTTCTCACAGTGCTGCCACCTGAGGGCGCAGGGCAGGCATTCTGGGGTGTGCAGCATGTCCTACCCATGGGGAGCTATAGAGAGCCGGTTGATGCCGCTGATTTCCACATTCGTGCGCTCTTTGCAGTTAAGTTGGGTCTAAAACTTGTTCAGCTTGGGCTCCTTTTGCAATCTGCTGGACAGCGCGCAGTCTCTAATTTTAAATAGGCAAGTTATCCTTGAAATTGCTGCTGTAAAAGAGCGGGACAGGACTGGAGTACGTGAGGCATGGGCCCTGGATGCCGCCGCCGCCCCCCCCATGTTGGCAGGCTCTGATTGGCTGACAGGTAGGAGGAAATGCAGCCAGTGGGAGCGTGCGGTCTGGAAACGTTCCAGAGCTTCACATCATTTGAAAACGTCTTGCACCCGGAGCACTCTTCCCACGTTCTAAACAGTCGGACGTCGAGCTCCGCTGCTGGGTGCTGCCGCTTGGTGAAGCTGTCAAATTCTGCCTTTCCCTTAACCTCCTGTCCGCAGGTACACAGAGGCCGACATCATCCCGTGCACCGGGGAAGAGCCAGGGGAAGCCAGAGAGAGGGAAGCGCTCCGAGGCGCTGTCTTAAAGTAAGCGCACACACGCTCTCTTGCCGGCCCGCCAATTTTAGTGTAGCTGGGTTTAAAAAAGGTTTGGATAAGTTCTTGGAGGAGAAGTCCATTAATGGCTATTAATCAAGTTTACTTAAGGAATAGCCACTGCTATTAATTGCATCAGTAGCATGGGATCTTCTTAGTGTTTGGGTAATTGCCAGGTTCTTGTGGCCTGGTTTTGGCCTCTGTTGGAAACAGGATGCTGGGCTTGATGGACCCTTGGTCTGACCCAGCATGGCAATTTCTTATGTTCTTATGAAAAGGTTAGGGCCTCCCCCGTTCCGAGCTGTCTTGACCTCTGTTGATCAGGGTATGGCTGGAGGTGGGGCGGGCAGAATTGTGATGCATCCTCGGGTGGGTTGGGGTTAAGGTAGTGTGAGGATAAATCCGATGAAACACTGACTGCAGGTGGCCAGGGTCTCCTGCACCATTTCTCCGCTGGCAGAGCTGTGAACAGTCCCGTTTTTTTTACTGTGTTTTTTCTTCTTCTTTATTCAGTGGTGGAACACCCAGTACCCGAATAACACCAGAATTTTCCAAATGGGCCAATGACGGTGAGTGCTGGAAGGTGTTGCATACGTTGCCTTTGTTTTGACTCTGGTTTGTTTTGCTGGGTGCGTCCTTCGGTGTCTTCCAAGAGGCTTCAACTGGGAAACATTTTGTCTGCATAAAACGGGGAGAAGGAGCGCAAAGAGCAAAGCAGATCTTGTGTTTGAAGAGAACTGGAGCAGTTGGAGGGGGTAGAGGGGATGGCGCAGGAGCAGAGAGGCCGTCGGTTTGCACGATGGAGGGCTTGGAGGAGATGGTGAGACACGGAGCTTCTCCCACAGCCGACGCAGTAGTGCGCCCCCCACCTTTCTCCCGTGCTTTTCCTGGAGGGGGCTTACAGTCTTCCTGCTGGGGGGCGGGGGGAGAGAGGGGTCGTAGCCTAGTGGTCAGAGCAATGGGCCCTGAACTCGGGGATTGCTAAGGCAAGTTACCTCTCTCTCCAACAAGAATAAATGTGGGGAAGACCCTTTTTCTGCATCAGTGGTGAGGGGAGGGGAAGGAAATTAGAATGAAAAAGCTACCAATAAGGGCCCTGAACTCGGCGGTCGGAGTAACAGATAAGTGTGGGAGCTTGCAGGGCAGACTGGATGGGCCGTTTGGTCTCCTTCTGTGAGAGGAAATGTGGGCCATGCAAGGCAAGTTTTCTTCATTCTGGAGAGGCTGCCACTTTGCCAGTGGTCGGGCAGAGTTGAGGGGGGAGGGGAGGGGAATGAAACCTTGGCCCTTCTCTCTAATAAAACGCTGCCTTCCCTCTGCCAGAAATGCCCTCCACGAGTAATGCAGAGTGCAGTAAGCTGGAAGCAATGCAAAAGACGTGCAAGAACAGCGACATTGAAAAGTAAGTGGCGCCTGCGGGCTCGGGCGCACGCTTACAGATTCTCTGCTCGCACATATTCCACCCAAATGTTTTTCTTTAACGTATTCAGGGATCCACGGGTCTCCTCCTGCTTTCCCCTCGCTACCACTGCTAGCCGTACACAGCACTGTACACTTACCCACCTGCTCTGCGCAGCTCGTACACGGAAGACAAATAGAAGGTTTCAGGAAATTGACTTTTTTTTACAGTAAAGGTATTAAAAGAAACCAGGGTTTTAAACAGTCTGAAAGATGGTGCAGGAGGCCCCCTTTGCCAGCCCCTCGTCTTCCTGCAGCAGTTTGGAGGCAGTCACGCACCTTCATGACTGTGAAATTCAGGACGCTTGTGTGACCGCCGGCGTCCTCCCTGTAGCCCGGAGACTCTGTGCTTTTTTTCCCCTGCGTGCTGCTGTGCGCTCTGCTAAACGGATCAGATCTGGAGACGGCAGCGTGACCGCCGGAGACTCTGTGCTTTTTCCCCCTGCGTGCTGCTGTGCGCTCTGCTAAACGGATCAGATCTGGAGACGGCAGCGTGACCGCCGGAGACTCTGTGCTTTTTTTCCCCTGCGTGCTGCTGTGCGCTCTGCTAAACGGATCAGGTCTGGAGACGGCAGCGTGACCGCCGGAGACGCTGTGCTTTTTTCCCCCTGCGCTCTGCTAAACGGATCAGATCTGGTGACGGCAGCGTGACCGCTGGAGACGCTGTGCTTTTTTCCCCCTGCGTGCTGCTGTGCGCTCTGCTAAACGGATCAGATCTGGAGACGGCAGCGTGACCGCCGGAGACGCTGTGCTTTTTTCCCCCCTGCGTGCTGCTGTGCGCTCTGCTAAACGGATCAGATCTGGAGACGGCAGCGTGACCGTCGGAGACGCTGTGCTTTTTTCCCCCCTGCGTGCTGCTGTGCGCTCTGCTAAACGGATCAGATCTGGAGACGGCAGCGTGACCGCCGGAGACGCTGTGCTTTTTTCCCCCCTGCGTGCTGCTGTGCGCTCTGCTAAACGGATCAGGTCTGGAAACGGCAGCGTTGAGGGCCGGAGACGCTGTGCTTTTTTCCCCCCTGCGTGCTGCTGTGCGCTCTGCTAAATGGATCAGATCTGGAGACGGCAGCGTGACCGCCGGAGACTCTGTGCTTTTTTCCCCCCTGCGTGCTGCTGTGCGCTCTGCTAAACGGATCAGATCTGGAGACGGCAGCGTGACCGCCGGAGACTCTGTGCTTTTTTCCCCCCTGCGTGCTGCTGTGCGCTCTGCTAAACGGATCAGGTCTGGAAACGGCAGCGTTGAGGGCCGATCGTCCTGCTCTGCCGCTGAGCCGTGATATATGGTGCCCCAGCTCTGCAAGCTAATTTGATTCATCTCCTCCTCCTGTTTCTTAATCTGGAGCTAAATTGGTTTCATTTTTCTTGTTTTTAGGCAGAAATCTCCCAGCATCATTTTTCATAACTCTTTAATCTGCGCGTTGGAGGTCCTGCTGTTATTGATTGGCGGGTTAAGCAACACGCAGGCCCTGATTAGCATTTTACAAGAAGTGTTTAGAAGGCTGTGGTTTATCACCTGTGTCAGCGCTAAGAGTTAACCTCCCTCGCCGTACGCTGCCACCGCGTCCTCCCAGCACTGCTCAGGATGTGCGGTTACCAGAGGACTCCCGCTCATTGCTGGAGGGGGTCTTTAAGCACCACGGTGCACCAGACGGATTCTTTTCTTATTCTCCAGCCTGTTCGGTAGATTTTCTTTTGGGGAATTTGACACTTTTTTTTTTGGAATGAAACGTGCCTAGCGGCCACGCGGCCCTGGTTGCTTTGTGTATTTTTCACCCAGCGGTTTCCTCCTCTTGTCTTGTGCCTCAGCCAGAAGCAGCCTCCCTTGAGCTTCATGCACATCCACCCGGGGGATTTTTACCACCTATTTTATCTACCCCCTCCCCCCCACCACCACTACCACGTACTACTTTGGCCAGGGCTCCCTTCAAAACCTGTAGCCGGGGTGCCTAAGTCTGACTGCCGGGTGTCGTTAGTGAGCAGCGGCTCGAGACCCGACTAAGAAGTCGCCCCCAGGTCCCCCGGAGGGCTGCACGCGGCGCTGCCAGGGACGCCCTGGCGTCGGGCTTCTTGGGCATCGGCGCGTTTTTCCTGCCTGACTTTCTAGTCAGGATTACGGCAGCAGACGGCAGAAAAAAAGGTAAGGAAGGCTTTTAAAGTGCCACCTCTATGGGGGGGGGGTGTCTGCCGAGCCCCGCCGCTGATGGCCGGGTTTCCCAGAGCAGAGCGGGGGAATGGGCCTCGCTGCTGGAAGGAGAAGTTACGTTGGTCCGCGCTCGCCTGGCACTGCTGCGTTAATCGAGTAGTCAGGAAGTCTAGACCGGACTGCGCTGGCGGCTGGGGACTGGGAGAAGCAGTTACTGCACAGATGAGGCTGCCGCCAGGTTTTTACATTGGGCTTTCTCATTCGCAGGCAGCACTGATGCCAGTGGGATAGGGAGTTGACCTTTTTTTTTTCCCCCGAAGGATTCCTCATCACGTGACGTTCTGGGAGAGGATAGGGGTGGCAGGGGTCACTAAGACAGAAGGATTTCTAACCATGTAAAGTACAGGCAGTTAAAGGGAGCCGGTGACCCTGTCCTGCTTTCTCTTACGTTTCCTTATCCCAGACTCTGTTCCTGTAAGGCAGCTCCAGAAAGCTTCCTGTAGAAGGAGTCCAGGTCCTTTTGCACCCCCTAGAGATCCCGTCCTGCCTTGACCTTACCAAGTAACCTTTCATGGTTAAGCCCCTCCGATGATTCCCTGATGTGGCCAGCATCTCCTGTCACTGCACTTGGCAGAACTGCCCTCTGCTTTCTATTTCATTGCAGTTATGCTTTTGGTGTGCATTTTAAAATGTAATTTTTGTATGGATCCTGTGATCTTGTTCTAAGTAAAACATTGATCTTTTCCTGCTAACTTTCGGGCCGACACAGTACAGTCCACTGCGGTGGAGCGCACTGTTACCCCACGTTTGGACGCGCGTTTTCGACACGCTAGCTCTACCCCTTATTCAGTTAGGGGGGGTTATAGCGCGTCAAAAACGTGCATCCAACTCCCCCTCCCAAACCCAATAGCGCCCGCAACATGCAAATGCACGTTGATGGCCCTATTAGTCATTCCCGAGCGATACAGAAAGTAAAATGTGCAGCCAAGCCGCAGATTTTACTCTCAGAAATTAACGCCTACCCAAAGGTAGGCGTTAATTTCTGCCAGCGCCAGGGAAGCGCTTTTCTGTACACCCTCCGACTTAATATCATGGCGATACAAAGTCGGAGGTCCTAAAAGTTTAAAACAATTAAAAATAAAAAAAATAAAAATTTAAAATCGGCCCGTGGCTCGCGGGTTGAAAACCGGACGTTCAATTTTGCCGGTGTCCGGTTCCGAACCCGTGGCTGTCAGCGGGTTTGAGAACTGACGCCGGCAAAATTGAGCGTCGGCTGTCAAACCCGCTGACAGCTGCCGCTCCTGTCAAAAAAGAGGCGCTAGGGACGCGCTAGTGTCCCTAGAGCCTCTTTTTACCGCGGGCCCTAATTTGCATAGGCCACCCTCCTGAATCGCGTGCCCGGGAGAGTGGCCTGTGCGTGCGCCGGGAGAGCGGGCGTTTTTCTGAATCGGCCTGGCCAGGCTTTCCGTTATTTTGTCGCTACTAAGGACACATCCCAGTTGCCAGGAAGATATCTCTTCCTGTTCAGGGCCGTCTGTTTTCCTCTTCCTTCTTTGTTCTCCACCATCTTATTAGCAGCAAAGCATACAAGATGCCCTCCAGCACCCGCCTTGCCGCGTCTAACACCACAAAACTCTGTCATAATCTAAATATGCAATAGTACTAGAGTGGCCATTGCCGCACATCCCAGCCCCCTAAGCTCCCCGAATAGTCCACCAAACACATCCGGCTGTCTGAGCGCCACTAGGACTTCGTTGCTTCTAGGGGCTCAGAATGGAAACATTTGTGAACTGCTGTGCCACAGCCAAGGCACGGTTTTGGGAACGGTTTTCAGGTAGTCCCAGAGTAGGCCGTGAATTGCGCTTGTCCTGAGCCGGCGGTTTCGGGAGTACTGTTGTAGCCCTCTGCCGATGAAGCAAAAGTGTGGCCCCGTTCCCCGAGACGCACGCGGACTCCCCTCCCCCTCCCCCTGCAGAGTTGTGGCCTGCCGCCATTTTGAGATTGAGCTTCCCTCCGGGCGGGGAGGGAAAGGCTTAGGGTTATAGGGCACCATCTTAATTCAGAGTGCCAATGTTCAATTTTGCTTTCTGCCAGCAAACAAGATTGCAGGCCAGTGAGAGAGTCTGGGTTACTGGCCCAGTGGGTCACCTCCCATTTGTTTTCCTCAATTTTCTGTTGTCATAAATTCATTCCAGCCAGCGCTGGTGGATGAGTTTATCTCAGTCAGGGCACGGAGAGCAGCAGCAGCGTGATATATGACATGAAACATTTTAGCCAGCCTCTCCATGAATCACTCCGGCCGGCTGGTGTCAGCAGGGAAAGCAAAACAGGGCCTGGGCTGGTGAGAGGCAGAGTGCTCGGCATTGGAAGAGACATGACGCACCGATGTTTATTTAATACTTCTCTAATATTCCCAGTATAATGCGCTTGTGCGGGTGCCTCCTCCAGAGCTGAAGTGGGGAGCGGGAGCCTCCAATTTGTTAGGGTGGATCATAAATCAGGAAGACAAGATCATTAATCAGGGAGGAGGTGGGGCCGGAGCTGTCATCCTGGTTGGGGGGGGGGGGGAGAGGGGGCTGCTGGTCTCGCGGCACACGAGAGCCATCGGCTTTTAAAAGAAACGTTTGCATCAGTATTGCTCCCCCGCCGACGTAGGATGCCCGTGCTTCGTTCCTTGGTCGCTCTCCCCGTGCCAGGCGGCCTTGACTGCATCGTCGCTGCGTCGGGGAAGGAAGGGTGGACGCTGCGGAGCCCGCGCCTCCGTCCTCTCCCTGCCCGTGTGGGCATTTCGCAGGCCAGGCAGACGTTCTGCTTCAGTGTCGCAAGGAAAGTTCATTCACCTTTGCCCTTGGCTGCGCTCCAGCTGGCTCTCCTGTGTTTCTTAGTTTGAGGAAAGCTGTTAACTTTGTGGAGTTAATTCTTCAGGAGGAGAAATCGATGTGTGGGCCATGGCAGTGTGAAATTCAGCTGTCACTGCTGAGCTATAGAGTTAGTAAGACGTCTCGGACCCTGGAAGGAGAGAATAAATCGCACGGCCGCGGGAAGATGAATAGCAAAGCCCACGTGCAGGACACAGAAGCTTTGTTTTCTTTCAGTTGGGTTGGGTTCAAAGCACAATTTATGGCCCCAGTTAAAGGTATTCAGTGTGTGTGAACCTGGTCTTCAGCGGACATTTGTCTGCACCATACTCTTGTGGAATAGCAGGCAGTGGTACAGGGCAGGAATGAGGTACATTTCAGATGGTCCATCAGTGCTTTTGAGGAACCTGTGCAGTGGGGGGGTCTCTGTCCTGAAGAGCAGGGCACTGCTGCAGGGCAGGAGGGAGGTGCATGGGCAGAGCTGTGTGTGAGGGTCTCAGTACTGGAATAGCAGGAGAGGCTGCAGGGCAGGAGTGAGGTGCATTGGCAGAGCTGTGTGTGAGGGTCTCAGTCCTGGAATAGCAGGGGGTGCTGTAGGGAAGGAGTGAGGTGCATTGGCAGAGCTGTGTGTGAGGGTCTCAGTACTGGAATAGCAGGAGGTGCTGCAGGGCAGGAGGGAGGTGCATTGGCAGAGCTGTGTGTGAGGGTCTCAGTACTGGAATAGCAGGAGAGGCTGCAGGGCAGGAGGGAGGTGCATGGGCAGAGCTGTGTGTGAGGGTCTCAGTACTGGAATAGCAGGAGGTGCTGCAGGGCAGGAGTGAGGTGCATGGGCAGAGCTGTGTGTGAGGGACTCAGTACTGGAATAGCAGGAGAGGCTGCAGGGCAGGAGTGAGGTGCATTGGCAGAGCTGTGTGTGAGGGTCTCAGTACGAATAGCAGGAGGTGCTGCAGGGCAGGAGTGAGGTGCATGGGCAGAGCTGTGTGTGGGGTCTCAGTACTGGAATAGCAGGGGGTGCTGCAGGGCAGGAGTGAGGTGCATTGGCAGAGCTGTGTGTGAGGGTCTCAGTACTGGAATAGCAGGAGAGGCTGCAGGGCAGGAGTGAGGTGCATTGGCAGAGCTGTGTGTGGGGTCTCAGTCCTGGAATAGCAGGGGGTGCTGCAGGGCAGGAGTGAGGTGCATGGGCAGAGCGGTGTTGAGGGGATCCCAGTACTGGAATAGCAGGGGGTGCTGCAGGGCAGGAGTGAGGTGCATTGGCAGAGCTGTGTGTGAGGGTCTCAGTACTGGAATAGCAGGGGGTGCTGCAGGGCAGGAGGGAGGTGCATGGGCAGAGCGGTGTTGAGGGGATCCCAGTACTGGAATAGCAGGGGGTGCTGCAGGGCAGGAGGGAGGTGCATGGGCAGAGCTGTGTGTGGGGTCTCAGTCCTGGAATAGCAGGGGGTGCTGCAGGGCAGGAGGGAGGTGCATGGGCAGAGCTGTGTGTGGGGTCTCAGTCCTGGAATAGCAGGGGATGCTGCAGGGCAGGAGTGAGGTGCATTGGCAGAGCTGTGTGTGTGGGGGTCTCAGTACTGGAATAGCAGGGGTGAGGGCAGGGCAGGAGTGAGGTGCATGGGCAGAGCTGTGTGTGAGGGTCTCAGTACTGGAATAGCAGGGGGTGCTGCAGGGCAGGAGTGAGGTGCATTGGCAGAGCTGTGTGTGAGGGTCTCAGTACTGGAATAGCAGGAGGTGCTGCAGGGCAGGAGTGAGGTGCATTGGCAGAGCTGTGTGTGAGGGTCTCAGTACTGGAATAGCAGGGGGTGCTGCAGGGCAGGAGGGAGGTGCATGGGCCGAGCTGTGTGTGAGGGTCTCAGTACTGGAATAGCAGGGGGTGCTGCAGGGCAGGAGGGAGGTGCATGGGCCGAGCTGTGTGTGAGGGTCTCAGTACTGGAATAGCAGGGGGTGCTGCAGGGCAGGAGTGAGGTGCATGGGCAGAGCTGTGTGTGAGGGTCTCAGTACTGGAATAGCAGGGGGTGCTGCAGGGCAGGAGGGAGGTGCATTGGCAGAGCTGTGTGTGAGGGTCTCAGTACTGGAATAGCAGGAGGTGCTGCAGGGCAGGAGGGAGGTGCATTGGCAGAGCTGTGTGTGGGGTCTCAGTCCTGGAATAGCAGGGGGTGCTGCAGGGCAGGAGTGAGGTGCATGGGCAGAGCTGTGTGTGGGGTCTCAGTACTGGAATAGCAGGGGGTGCTGCAGGGCAGGAGTGAGGTGCATGGGCAGAGCTGTGTGTGAGGGTCTCAGTACTGGAATAGCAGGGGGTGCTGCAGGGCAGGAGGGAGGTGCATTGGCAGAGCTGTGTGTGAGGGTCTCAGTACTGGAATAGCAGGGGGTGCTGCAGGGCAGGAGGGAGGTGCATGGGCCGAGCTGTGTGTGAGGGTCTCAGTACTGGAATAGCAGGGGGTGCTGCACGGCAGGAGTGAGGTGCATGGGCAGAGGTGTGTGTGAGGGACTCAGTACTGGAATAGCAGGAGAGGCTGCAGGGCAGGAGTGAGGTGCATGGGCAGAGCTGTGTGTGAGGGACTCAGTACTGGAATAGCAGGAGAGGCTGCAGGGCAGGAGTGAGGAGCATTGGCAGAGCTGTGTGTGAGGGTCTCAGTAGTGGAATAGCAGGGGGTGCTGCAGGGCAGGAGGGAGGTGCATGGGCCGAGCTGTGTGTGAGGGTCTCAGTACTGGAATAGCAGGGGGTGCTGCACGGCAGGAGTGAGGTGCATGGGCAGAGGTGTGTGTGAGGGACTCAGTACTGGAATAGCAGGAGAGGCTGCAGGGCAGGAGTGAGGTGCATGGGCAGAGCTGTGTGTGAGGGACTCAGTACTGGAATAGCAGGGGGTGCTGCAGGGCAGGAGGGAGGTGCATTGGCAGAGCTGTGTGTGTGTGGGGAGGGGGTCTCAGTACTGGAATAGCAGGGGGTGCTGCAGGGCAGGAGTGAGAGGCATTGGCCTGGGTGTGTGGGGAGGGGGTCTCAGTACTGGGATTGCAGGGGGTGCTGCAGGGCCAGGAGTGAGAGGCATTGGCCTGGGTGTGTGTGGGGGGAGGGGGTCTCGAATGCTTCCAGAACAAGTTTTTCCCATCCCCCTGGTGACCAGGATCAGGAGGTGCGATGTGAATGTGCTTTGTATTAATCGGAGCTGTTTTGTGCCCCCTTGTCAGTGCATCTTCTTACTGCACCGGAGTGTACAGGAGACGTTGGTAGGCCGTACCTTTCTCCTTTTCACCTGGCTAATAATAAATTGGATGGATGGTGATCTTGTAAAGGAAATACTGCCCTGCGAGAGTGCGGGCTGCTGTTAGAGCATGTTGATGGCCTGATCTATGGGAAGGCCTCCTCCTGATACTTTATCATCTCCCTTATCTTGTTAGAAAGAGCTTTTCTTTCCCGTAACTATGCTTGCTTACTGTCCCCGTGAATTATCCAAATCAAAGATCATACGGCAGCTGAACGAATAATCTCTGTTAGGAGACCACCCAGACAGTTGCATCTGTTCTAGGGTTAAAGCTGGAGACCTGCCTGCAAACCAGAGTGAGCAATCTCTCTCTGACCTCTACGCTTAGCGCGTGGCCCGACTTCTCCTTGATAGTTTATTGGCACAGGAATGCAGAAGCGTGTATCTGTCTTTCTGCGTCGCCTGCCTCGGAGAGTCTGCCTTTATGGATGGAGGGGATGTCGTCATTTCAGGCTGTGCACTACTTAATGGTAATGGACTGGTTTTCTCACTGACCCATGACAGCACAATCTGTTGCCCAATTCTTCAATTATTACTGTTAAAATGAACTGCAGCAGCTGAATTTAACCTTAATTTTATGGGTTAATTGTGTTGTTTTGCTGCCAAACTGAATGTAAACAAATAGTATAAGTGAATAGTTTTTAAAGAAGGAACGTGAAGTCCCAAGGGGATGGTGTGATGTGGCTAAAATCAGAGAAACATTTATTCATTTAAAAATCTGGTAGCCTGCTACCTGCTATAAATAGTTTGGTGCGGATACCCTTAAAACATTGACCTCACATACTGCACACACTAAACATGCTGCATCAGTACCTACGTCTCACTTAGGCATATGCTTTCTGAAAAAGGAAAGCTTTTCAACTTTTCCTAAACTTTGTCCCCCCTTTCTGTAATCATGATATCGTAGCACGTGAGCTGCATACGTTCCTGCCCGCTCCCGTATAAGATCAGGTCCGGCCTCGTACCACAAGAATTCACTGAATGATAACAGACGAGCGACTCCTTCTCGGGAGCCAGTGCCGTTCTGTGGTCGCGGCTCCATCTGCCACTAATGAGTCTGGCAGCGCCCGGGCCAGGCCACCCCGGGAACTATTACAAAAGTCTAGTTTGTTTGTTTATTTATTTAGATTCTTTTTTTTTTATACCGAAGTATGGCAGAATGCCTTCACTCCTTATAGTTGTCCTATAACTAAAGTCTGGACTACTCGGCAAAAGGTTTCAGTGGTTTTGCTAACTTTAATTTTAAAAATGCAGTCTTTGCCACCTCTGTAACGTGGGGGAGAAGAGTGTCTGATACTACGCCTACGTTTTTGTCTTCTGCTTGAACTAATAAATCAGTTCCATCTTAGATAATTGGCAAATGAATTGGTGGACAAACCACAGCACCCTAGGCAGTCTCAAGTTAATATCGAGGTACAAACGGAACCATTGATGTCACGAGGAATATAAAATTGTACATCAGCTCAGATAAAATTCAATGTTAAACGGCACGATGACGGGGCTGAGCCCTGCAGTACCTTCCAGGCAGAGTAATCTGTACCCAGCTGCACCCAAACCCGTATACCCGGACACTCAGTCCTACCTGCTGCAGTCGCTTCAACGTTAGGTTATGCTCGATAGCGTGGAAGGCCGCGGTCACCTCTAACTAGACTAATAATCCAGCCGGACTGCAGAGAGAGGCTAAGGATGATGATAAGAGGGTCCGTGTTCTGTCCCTTCCTGAAGCAACATTGGTTTTCATCCAAAATTACTCCCCCCTCCCCCCTCCTTTTAAGGAAAAGACCCAAATTAGTGTCTCAGCACCACATAGTATATGTACACAGGTATCTTGCTCCAGTGACACTGTCCGGGCTTCACGGCTCTCCTGGCAATCTGAGGGGCAGAATATATTTCTTTTTTGCTTTGGATATTCATAGCTTGCTGTTGCATAGTCAAGTTCACAGCTGATACCATAAATAAGCTTACAAACGCCTTTTTTTGCATGCTTGGGGGGAAAAGAGTCTCCTTAACATAAGGCTTGGGGTCACCAGGCCACAAATTCATGGCCACGTTATGGCATGGAGCAATTATTTATGAGGCGCTGGTGCCGTTGCAGACCAATCAGCCTTGATGTTTTTGACACAACTGCAACATTGCTCTCTGCTTTGACGGTGGGGGGGAAAAAGGTGAATTAGATTCAGATGGCAGCTAGCGCTGGGCATTAATTTTTACAGTCTGGGGTACCGATAAGCAGACATTAGGAAAAATGCACAGGACTGCTTCTACGGCCAAGTCCAAAAGCAAAGCACATTCAAGCAGCACTGACTGAATTATCAAGAAGGCCGCTCACCTTGTAAAAATGTTACTAGCAGTAATTTTGTTCTGGGTTTGACAGTTGCTTGGTTTGGATTGTAAATATTACTGCCCTTAACAGAAACATGGGGGTAACCTGCACGGAGCGGCAGTTACTGCCCTTAACAGAAACATGGGGGTAACCTGCACGGAGCGGCAGTTACTGCCCTTAACAGAAACATGGGGGTAACCTGCAGGGAGCGACAGTTACTGCCCTTAACAGAAACATGGGGGTAACCTGCACGGAGCGGCAGTTACTGCCCTTAACAGAAACATGGGGGTAACCTGCACGGAGCGGCAGTTACTGCCCTTAACAGAAACATGGGGGTAACCTGCACGGAGCGGCAGTTATTGCCCTTAACAGAAACATGGGGGGTAACCTGCAGGGAGCGGCAGTTACTGCCCTTAACAGAAACATGGGGGTAACCTGCACGGAGCGGCAGTTACTGCCCTTAACAGAAACATGGGGGTAACCTGCACGGAGCGGCAGTTACTGCCCTTAACAGAAACATGGGGGTAACCTGCAGGGAGCGGCAGTTACTGCCCTTAACAGAAACATGGGGGTAACCTGCAAGGAGCGGCAGTTATTGCCCTTAACAGAAACATGGGGGTAACCTGCAGGGAGCGGCAGTTACTGCCCTTAACAGAAACATGGGGGTAACCTGCACGGAGCGGCAGTTACTGCCCTTAACAGAAACATGGGGGTAACCTGCAAGGAGCGGCAGTTATTGCCCTTAACAGAAACATGGGGGTAACCTGCACGGAGCGGCAGTTATTGCCCTTAACAGAAACATGAGGGTAACCTGCACGGAGCGGCAGTTACTGCCCTTAACACAAACATGGGGGTAACCTGCACGGAGCAGCAGTTACTACCCTTAACACAAACATGGGGGTAACCTGCACGGAGCGGCATTTATTACCATAAGAAGCTTGCTGGGCGTTCTTTATGAACCATTTGGTCTTTTTCTGCCATCATTACTATATTACTATGTTAGCAGAGCTAAAACTTTATTCTAGAACCGCAGCATTTCTGCATAATCAACCAAAGAGTGAGTGAGGCACTATATTCATTTGTTGCAAGTCCCTTCTCAGTAAATTTCTATATAGCTACAATTTTTTATTTTTTTTTTTTAGCAAGTACAAAGTATTGGCTGTATGTGTCTTGTAAGACTGCTGTTAAGGTCTAACTTCCATCACACTTGTACACATTTCTAATCATCTCGTCACAAACACAGAACATGGAAATTACACGGTAGAACAAAGGTCTATTCAGCATACTTTGACAGCGAAAACTCAGGGCACTCAGCCAAGATAAATCATTCCCCCCTGATTACAGGTGAAGTAGCATCATACCCTGCAAACCAACATTCTGCAATAATAGAGGACAATAAGCTGAATGTCTGTCTAAAAAGAGAAAACAAAACATGTCTACAATATATTCTTCATCTGGGGAGCCAGCATGATGTATCAGAAGAGCTGGGGATCCTCCTGATGCCTGTGCAGAATCTGCATAGTATCAGAACATGGGACGTTGTGGCGTGTGAGAGAGGGAATTGCTAATACATTTTGTCAATATCCTGATAAGCTTTGTCAGAGCAGTGTACTTCCATCCAAATAGTATAACATACAGCAATATACCAAAACATAAAACAAACCAGATATAAAATATAATTGTAAAAAGTCAGAAAAAAAGGACTTGTGTAAATCTGTGTGAATGAGACCTACGTCCCAGAGATTCAAAGGTTAAAGAATTTCACAGAACAGGATGTGAAAAATCTTGTTATGCTCTCCACAAATTATTAATTTCCTGTCCATACCCCAGATCAGTCCAGACAAATGGGTTTTGCATCCCTACCAGCAGATGGAGGCAGAGAACTAAAAACTTTTCAGGCACTGCTACATAACCGATAGTCCAACCTGCAGTCCCTCAGTATTTCTCTGTCTCCAGCAGATGGAAGAGGTGCAAATCTGCAGTCTGGAGTTTAAAAAAAAATTTTTTAAGTAATATAGAAGCCAGACAGGAATTTATTTATTTACTTAAAAACTTATGTATTCAGCATAGTTCATAGCGGAGTACAATTGACATACAAATCTGAAATCATATAAAAAACATTAAATCATATAGACAGGAGGAAGTCAAAATAAAGCAATAAAATAAACGAGATGATAAAAGTTAAATACAATGGTAAAAATATTAGAATACAAAATAGAAATAAGAACATTACAATTTTTAGCTATCTTTAAACGCAGTGTTAAATAGGTAAGTTTTAAGTGCCTTTCTGAATGAATGTTAAGAGTATATAAGAATGAATGTTAAGCGTACATTTTCTGGGATCGCATTCCATATAATGGGTCCTGCAACTGAGAAGGCCCTTATGTGGGAGATACCAAGCCTAGATACTCTGATGGAGGGAATTTCTAATAGGTTTTTGCCTTCATATCTAAGAGCATGAGTTGCTTTATAAATGCGAAGGATAGCGTCGTCGCACAGTGAAGAAGCATTTTGCAGAGTTTTGTGTATTGTGGATATTATTTTGTAATAAATTCTTTGTTGTACTGAAAGCCAGTGTAGGGCTTCTAAAACTGGTGTAATGTGTTCCCGCATCGCCTTATTCTGTACTATCTGTAATGGTCTGAAAGTAGTATTAGGTTAACCTATCAAAACCAATCCAGTTAACACCAAAGCCTGGATGACCGATCGGAAATGTTGCAGGTCTAGTACTGGTTTTAAATATTTTAGCATATGTAATTTGAAAAGTGAATTTTTAACTAAATTACTAATGTGGTGTTTCATTGTTAATAAGCTATCAATTATGACACCCAAGTTACGAGCTTATTGTTTAATAGTTATTTCTTGGCCTTTAAAATAAAACGTTTTTGGGAAAACTGTGTTATTTTTCTGAGCAGAAAGAATTATTATTTCTGTTATATTTACATTTTAGTTGCAGTTTGTTACGAAAAAGCTTGATATGAACTGCGATCAAATAAATTTCTAATAATATCAGCGTAAATGACTGATTCTTGATACAGAAAGAAAAACTGAATGTCATCTGCATAGATCTTATAACGAACACCAAGGCCAGAAAGCAATTTGCATAAAAGGGCCAAGTAGACATTAAAAACAGTTGCAGATAGGACGGAGCCCTGGGGTACTCCGGCAGTTTGAGGGGGTACAACCGTTCCTTTACAACAGAGCCTTGGATTCCTAGTGCAGATAAACGGTGCAGTAATAATTGATGATCCTCAGTGTCCAATGCTGCGGAAATATCGAGTAGTACTAGCACATAAGTAGTCCCTTGATCAAATCCAATGATGAGGGTATTGGTGGTAGAGATTAATAATGTTTCAGTACTTAAATTTTTTCTAAAGTCAGACTGATATTGGTCAATTAACAGATGAACGTCTAAATAATCTGATAATTGCTTTAACTCAACTGATTCAATTAGTTTGGTAATGAAAGAGAGGGAGGATATTGGTCTGTAATTTAGAAGACTGGAAAGGTCTGAATTCTTTTTAGGTGCTGGATGCTTGTCCTAAGCTTGCAGGAAGTGAGCCTTCAGTTAAGGATAAATTCATTGTTTGAGTCGTAACTATTGCAATATCCTCTTTCAAAATTTTTAACAATGTTGTGGGACGGTCATTGAAAGGACGTGATACTGGATTCGTCTTCTGAATAATTTTTACAACACTCAGATTTACAGTGTCAAAAGATTCCCATTTTAAGTCAAGTGGGAGCAGGTCCATGTTTGTATTCAACTTTCAAATTTGCAAAACTATTGTGAATGTTAGTTATTTTTGTTAGCATTGCCAAGGCAAATTTATTGCATTGATCATCATTAACTCAACCTACAGTTCTAGAGTTTTAAAAATTAAAAAATATAGAAGACAGAAAGGAGTTCATGACTAACTCAGAAGAGATTGTTCCCTAAGATGTTAGCTTCCTTCGTGGGCCATCCCTCAGGTAGAGCAGAGCGAGTAGGGGGATTAGTGATCCTTGAACTGGCTTGGCCCTCAGCATCCAGAGGAGGTCCTGGTTCCCTTGCTCCCTCTGAGACCACTTCACCCTCTGCCGATAGCCAGAAGCAGGAAAGTATCCCCTTATTTGTTTGGTTCTATTATTGCACCGTCGCTTTAAAAAAAAAAAAAAAAAAAAAGTGAAGAACAGGGCTGTTAGCGACTCGGCAATAGAGTGTCAAGGCCTGAATCTGGGAGGAGAAGGGGTGCCCACAGCTCAATGGCAGCACCGGAGGACCAGACCAGTGTCAAGGAGGGATTTATGCACCGGCAGGAAACAGCGCTGTGATCACGGCTCTCAGTGCTTGGTTGGGCTGACTGCAGCAAGCACAGGAGAGATGGCACCACCTGCTGAGCGCAGGAAAGTATGTTGGGCCTGCAGCCTGAGCTGATTGCGACTCAGTGTGGCCTTGTTGTGCGCTGCCTATGTCTCCAGAGGGGAGGGATCATCCGCAGAGAAAGGCAGCAAGCGCTACACCGGGTCGGCGAGGGGGGGTGGAGAAGTCGGCAGCCAACTTGTTTGCACGTAGTGGAAGACGTGGCAAGGGAGCCTAGGGATTCCCCTCCCACGCTATCACCTATGTGTAGGTGAATGCAATGGTGTCTGCGCTGACCAAGAAGACGACCATTCCCCTGAACTGAACGATGTACAGGACTGAAATTTGAGATCCAGTTGAAGAGGATGTTTGAGATCGTGGCCTTGAGCCTTCGAGTGGCAGTCTGTGGTAGCCTGATGCAGTGAGCCTGTTTGCACTGGGTGCAGAAATCACAGGAGAAGGAGTCTGGTGCTGTGGCCAATTCCAAGCAGGCAGCTGTGACTGGTCCAAGTCACAGCTGTGTAATCTCCCCTTTAAAGGGAAGCTGCTGTTTGGTGAAGATCTCAAGCAGTTGATGAAGCATTTGGGAGAGTCAAAAGGAAATAAGTTACCCGAAGAAGACTTTCCCGCCACAATCTCGTTTACGAGATGTGAGGAGATTTCACGCCAACAGGAGTTCTTCAGCTTCATTGCAGAAGCAAGGCTCGAGAAGGCACCAGTCTTTTCAGGGGCATATAGACCTTCTTGGGATAGTTCCGGCCAAGGGGCCGGAGGTAGTAAGGCCTCCCAATGAGGCCAGGCTGGTCCACCCTTGCAAGCCGTCAGTGGGAGACTAGCCCGCTTTTACGAGGAGTGGACCAAGATCACGTCAGGTCAATGGGTTCTAGAGGTGATAAGAGGCAGCTATGCTTTAGAATTTTCTTGCCCTGTCACAGAAGCTTTTGTGTGTCCCATTGCACCTCCCACATCATGTAGAAGGTGGTTCAAGAGATGTTGCAGCGACTGTGAAGCCTGGATGCAATTGTCCCAATGCCCCCAAGGAAGCAAGGCAGAGGAAGGTATTCAGTTTGCTTTGTGATTCCCAAGAAGGAGGGTATTTTTTGGCACATTCTAGATCTACAGAAGTTCAATACGATACTGCAGGCTCCACATTTTTATATGGAGACGTTATGGACTGCGATAGCACAGAATGCAATAGGATTCTCCATTCCTTAACTCTGATGGCTTGGATTTTGAAAGTCAGCTAATTTTATCCATATATAGTTGCCTACCAAAATAAAACTAATTCTCTTTGCTTCAAAGAAGTATTCTAGCAAAAGATCCTTCAATTTTAGATGTAAAATATTCACTATCTGGGCTCAGAATTCCAACAGGATCCCGTTAGGTGTTAGGTTTCTCTCTGCTTTGAACCGTGGTGCTATAACAGCATTCCATGAGAATTGGGAAGATGTTCCTATTTCCCATCTGCCTACATTTGTGAAATTTCCAATAAAACCACTATTTGAACTTTTAGCAACAGCAAAACTAAAATTCCTTTCCTTAAGTTTTATTTTTGAAACCTCTAGTCTCATAATCTCAATTTTTTCCCAACAGAATAGATTTGAAAACTTCTCCTAAATTTATACCAAAGGGGGTTTCTCATCTTTATTTTAATAAATCCCTAGTGTTCTTTCCAGTGGGCTGCAAAGGGTGCAGATCCCCAGTCTTCACAAAGCAGTGGCGTTTTTATTTACCAGGAAAGCTCCAATCGAGCAGTACTGCAGCTACTACTTGAGCATATCTGCACTCTGCAAAGCTCCTCTCCTAACTTCACCTCTCATTACTGACTGCAGATTGCTTTGCATCAGGAAGCAGCTTTGGACAGGCAGTTCTTTGAAGCTCTTCTAGCTCCTTCAGTTCTATCCTCCATCCTTGGACAGTTGCAAAAACAACAAACTAATTATATACAACTTGCAGCTTGGGAGTTCCCATTTGTGTGGCTGATATTCTGCTTATCTACAGAGACACTAAGTTGTTCTCCATAGATACAGCAGGATAAATCAGCCACATAATCCTTCCCCGCGCCAAATCTCATGTGTTGTGTAGCATGCAATTAATACGTGTGTATTAACGGCATCGGCTGAGATCAATGACTAGAGAGGCAAAACATCCCAAGGAAGCAAGTGGTCCCTAGAAGAATAAAAATACTTGCAAAATTCTTTTAAAGTGTATCAAAATATTTTTTAAAAATTGTGTATTATTATTTTTCAGGTGTCTTAGCAACTGTTCCTTCTGTGCACTCTTTATATTTATTTATAAAACTTATGAATCGCTATAAAGATCTTATTATAAGATTTTTCTTAGCAATGTACAAGTTAATACATTACAATAAAAACAATTAATAAAATAATAATAAAAACACAAAATAAAGTCATGAGCCACTTTGTTGTAGATCAAGATAAATTCATTCATAAATCTGAGATAAACAACCAGGCCTTCAGATTATGGCAAAACCATAGTAAATAGGTTTCCTCCCTCAAATGCACTGGAAGTTCATTCCACAGCATGAGCAAAGTAAGAAAAAAAAGATCTTTTTTGTAGTTTCACATGCCAAAAAAGTTTTGGCGATGGAATCTGAAGCTGATGACTATGCTGTGAATGTGAAACCCTGGTTGTTGATCTCCAACAGAATCAAGAAAACATATGAGGTTGTTGTACATATTTATAGTATCATTGCTGTCTTTGTTGGAATATATATAATTCCCTGATACAAGTAATCTTGCCAAAACATGGCCATGTCATGTTTTTATTGATTTTTTACTTGTATAATAAAGTTGTTTTATTTAAAGTAGTATTCATGTATTATTTTTGTATTTATATTTTGATTAATGATTTATTTATCCATACAATTATATGGTTGTCTCAGTTCCTTTGACGTTTTTCTGTGGTAGACTTGTTTTTGTGCTTGCATTTGGGAAAATAACCACCAAATCTTAGCTGGTGTGCACCAAATACCTAAAAATCCTTGTGTAAAACTTAATTTAAATTACCGTTAAATTAATCTGCATCCTACGTACTTAATGCACATTGCACAAAACAACTTTTTTTGTTTTTAGGAGGAAGACTTTAGATGCCTAATTCAAGTGAATTTTCACAACTGTTCATAACTGCCGTCACACACCTATCTCTCTCTCATGTATTCTGCTCCTCCCCCTACTCTCAGCCAGGGAATCCTTCGAAGGCAATTTTCACCCCATTGGTGCATATCAAACCGTTACCACGTATCACTATTCCCCTTTCATTCTTGTGCTCCTCATATTTCCAGCAAGCTTGCCTATAATTCATGATCTCTTTCTCTGCTGCTCTCTGCCATGGAGCTTCTCTTTTCTCCCGTACACCTTGAACAGTAGGCCACGATGATAGTGTTGGACTGCTGCTCTCCCCCTCCAATAGGTTTCAACCCCTTCTTTCACCTAAATCTCACTTTTTTCTTGCTTTGAGGCCCATTCCATCCCACTACCTCTCCGGGTAGCTGTCAATTACTGATCCCCTGATAAATCCCCCTTCTCCTTTCTCACTGCCTTTGATTCCTGGCTTTCCTTCTTCCTTCATCCATCTTCCCCTCCCTTATTCTTGGCAACTTTAACCTCCATATTTGAGGATCCCTCTGACTTTTATGCCTCAGAACTCTTTTCCTTAACCTCCTCCTTTGATCTCCACTTTTCTTTACTGCCCCTACACATAGGCATGGCATTGCCTTGACCTAGTCCTTTACTCCAACTGCTGTCTCTGACTTCTTCACCTCCGTTTTTCCTATCTCGGACCATCATCTGATAACTTTCACACTAAACCATCCCTTCCCCATTGCCTTGTCCAGTCACCACCAACACCTTCAAGAATCTCCAAGCTGTCAACCCTTGTATGCACTCTACTGCTGTTTCATCTCTCCTTTCCTCCACTACATTGTTTTATAGAAACATAGAAATGACGGCAGAAAAGGACCAATCTGCCCAGCAAGCCCCCATGCTTACTTGTTTTCCTAGACAGTAAAATTCAATGTCCTTGTTGGTTTGTCTGAATCTAATTCCCCTTTTCCTCTTTTCCCCCTGCCATTAAAGCAGAGAGCAATGTTGGAGTTGCATCAACAGTATGAAGGCTTATTGGTTAAGGGTAGTAACTGCCACACCAGCAAGTTACTCCCAAGCACTAATTTCTTCATTTCCATCCTCTAGCCCTTAGGAATTCACAGTGTTTATCCCATGCCCCTTTGACATCTTTCACAGCTTTTTGTCTTCACCACCTCCTCTGGGAGAGCATTGCATCCACCACCCTCTCCGTGAAGAAATATTTCCTGACATTGGTTCTGAGTCGTCCTCCCTGGAGTTTCATTACGTGACCCCTGGTTTTACTGATTTCTTTCCAAAGAGAAGGTTTGTCGATTGTGCATCATTAAAACTTTCCAGGTATCTGAAGGTCTGTATCATATCTCCCCTGCACCTCCTCTCCTCCAGGGTGTACATATTTAGGACCTTCAACCTCTCCTCATAAGTCATTTGATGAAGATCCCCCACCATTTTGGTCGCCCTTCTCTGGACCACCTCCATCCTATCCTGTCTCTGTCCCTTTTGAGATACGGTCTCCAGAACTGAACACAATACTCCAGGTGAGGCCTCACCAAGGCCCTGTACAAGGGCATTATCACCTTCTTATTCTTCCTGGTTATTCCTCTCTCTATGCAGCCCAGCATTCTTCTGGCTTTAGAGATCACCTTGTCACATTAGCAATCTGAAGACGGCGAAGCAGACACTAACACTCCAAGGTCCCGCTCTTGCTCTGTGAACAACAGCCCTTCAACCCCTATCACATACAGCTCTTTTGGATTACCACACCCCAGATGTATGACACTGCACTTCTTGGCATTGAATCCCAGCTGCCATATATTTGACTACCGTTCAAGCTTCCTTGAATCATGTCTCATATTCTCTACTGCTTCCTTCCAGCGTGTCCACTCTGTTGCAGATCCTAATATCTGCAAATGGACAAACTACCTTCTATCTCTTCCGCGATGTCGCTTTCAAAGATATTGAACAGAACCGGTCCCAACACCGATCCTTGCGGCACTCCGTTTAACACCGTTCTCTCTTCAGAGTAAGTTCCATTTACCATTGCATGCTGCCTTCTATCCGTCAATCATTTGTAATCCAGACCACCACGTTGGCACTCACTGTCAAGCTTGTCATTTTATTCACAAGCTTCCTATGCAGGACTGTTTCAAAAGCTTTGCTGATATCCAAGTAGATGACATCGAGCGCTCTTCCTCGATCCAATTCTTTAGTCTCCCAATAAAAAAAATCAATCAGATTTGTCTGACAGGACCTTCTCCTGGTGAATCCATGCTGCCTCGGGTCCAGCAATCCTCCTGACTGTTCATAGTTCACTCTCCTTTCCTTCAGCAATGTCTCCATTAATTAATACCCCTCCTCAGGCACTCTGCTCATCAGACAAGTCACTCCTATCTATGCCCTTCTCTTCTACCGCCAACTCCCAACTCCGTGCTTTCCACCTGGCTGCACCTTGGCTTGGAATAGGCTTCCTCAGCTGATGCGTCCTGCTCCCTCTCTTGCCTTATTTCAATCCTGTCTAAAACCCCACCTTTTTGAGGTTGCCTTTAAATCTTAACCCCAGATTGCCCCGCTTACAGTCTCTCATTTATTTTTAATCATTGTCTAAATACATGAAATGCCCTGTATGTTTGTAAACTCTACTGAGCTAGGACTGTCTTTTTTTTGTACAGTGCTGTATACGTCGAGTAGCGCTCTGGAAATCTTTAGTAGTAATTACCTCTGCGTAGAACTTTGTTTTTATTTATTACTTAGCATTTTACATAGTTGGGACTTGAATGTGGAATGAGCAAGTGCTAGTAGTGGTGTAATTGTGTGGTGTGAGGATTAATAGGAGTGGCTTGTGTCTTACACAAACTGTGTGTTTTCCTCTTAGTGAGCATTTTGTTGATAAAGCACAATCTTCAGTCAATTAAGAAGTTTCAGATCTGCAGAATTGGAGATAATGTAATTAACAGAATTGCTGGTGATTGTCCATTGGGAGAGCAGCATGGGAATTGCTCAATTTAATTTGGAGAAACAAAGATTGCATCCATGTTAATGTTTGACAAATGAGCGTTTAGAGGAGAGAGAGAAGAATGGAGGCTGGCCAGGCACTTCGGTCCCCAGAGACCACCCCCTACCCTACAAGACTGGTGGGGTAATGATGCTGACAGGATCCCCGGCTGCTGCTTAAGTGCAGTTTTTCTTGCCTCCTTTGAACACTTATTATCTGTTTCTCACTCCAGTCAGAGCCTGTTGCAGCCTGCTCACCAGGTATGGGAGGAGATAGGTGCCAGGATTTCTCCTGCTTATTCTCTTGCCTTGTACTGAGGGCCACCGAGGGTCTCCTGGTAGAGAGCACTGTTGCTCAATTCTAGAAGCTCCTTCCTTCCTTCCTTTGAGGCTGCACAGCGCTCCCAGGATCTGACATGAAACTAAGCCTGTGCCTACTGCTGCTGCTGCTGGGGTCTCACTATCCTTAAACAAGAATTTAGTTGTGGTTTGTTGATGGGTGAGAGTGGTCATTCAGGAAGGAAAGAAGTGTGTGCTGTGCCTCTGCTTGACCTGCAGGACATTCAGGAACTCAATAAAAACCAGGATTACAGTGGGCTCAGGTAGGATAAGACATGTGACCCACAGACACCCATTCTTGACAGCTGGGCAGCCCACAAGTATACCCCACCACTCACACAGGACATTAAGGAACTTAATGAAAACCAGGATTACAGTGGGCTCTGGTAGAATTAGACCTGTGATGCGGAGACACCACTGTATCAAGTGCAACAAGTACAAAAAGTACACTGCAGAAGTTCTTGAGAAAAAGATTGAAGTGTTACCTCAAAAGAGAGAAGAAACCCAATGCATACAGAAATTCCAGATCAGTAACCAAAGGAAAAAGCTCATTGTGATGGATGACTCTGTCATCAGTGGCACAACTGCAAAGGGAAAGAGTGAAGTGAATAACAAAACTCAACTAAAGTCTCAAAAGGAGTCCAGGAAAAGCAGTAACCTTAACGAGAAAAGCTGGAAAGCTATGACCATAATGCTCATAGTTTGGGCAATAAATCCCAGATCTGCAAGCCCTAATGGTGGACGCGGACTTGGACGTTGTTGCTATCACAGAGACATGGTTCACAGAATCTCATGATTGGGATACGGCAATACCAGGCTATAACTTGTTAAGGAAGGACAGAGTGGATAGGAAAGGGGAGGTGTGGCTTTTTATGTCAGAAATAATATCCAAGCATCTGAGCTGCAAGGAAGATGGGGCAATGAAGAAGCACTATGGGCCATCCTAAAAAAAGATGATGGGGCATCCATTTATATTGGAGTGGTTTACAGGCCTCCCAACCAAAAGGAAGAGCATGACAGAGATCTGGTTGAAGACATCCAAAAGATGGGAAAGAGAGGAGAAGTGGTGATCGTTGGGGACTTTAATCTGCTGGATGTAGACTGGAAAATCCCTTCTGCAGAATCTAACAATAGTAGAGAAATAGTGGATGCCCTGCAAGGGGCTTTGTTCAAACAAATGGTAATGGAACCCATGAGAGAGGGAGCTATACTCGATTTAGTGCTCACAAATGGAGATAATGTCTCTGATGTCCAGGTGGGCGCCCACCTCAGCACCAGTGATCATCAAACGGTATGGTTTCATATCACACACAGGATACGTAGAAGAAGCACGAAGACCCGAGTTTTGCAGTTCAAAAACACGGACTTTGATGAAATGGGGAAGTACCTGGAGGAAGAACTAAAAGGTTGGGAGAACGAGAAAGATGTGGATAAACAGTGGATCAACAGTGGACCAATCTAAAAGGAGCAATCATCAAGGCAACTAATCTATATGTCAGAAAAGTAAAGAAAAAGGAAACCTATTTGGTTCTCAAAGGAGGTGGCTGACAAAATAAAAGCTAAAAGAACAGCATTCAAGAAATATAAAGGATCCCAAAGGGAGGAACACAAAGAAGAATATATGGTACAACTGAGAGAGACGAAGAAAGTAATCAAGACGGCAAAAAGTCAAGCGGAAGAAAGGATTGCCAAAGAGATAAAGAGAGGTGACAAAACATTTTTCAGATACATCAGAGAAAGGAGAAAAGTTCAAAGTGGTATAGTGAAATTGAAAGGTGAAAAGGATCAATGTGTAGAGAGAGACGAAGAAATGGCAGAAATATTAAACAAATACTTCAATTTGGTGTTCACTAAAGTGGACCGTCACTAGTTAGCAAGAAACTGGAGGGGATTGGAGTAGATGTAACTCCATTTACAGTGGAGAATATGTGGGAAGAGCTGAGGAAACTGAAAGTGGACAAAGCCATGGGACCTGATGAGATTCATCCCAGGATACTGAGGGAGCTCAGAGACGTGCTGGCGGGATCGCTGTGTGATCTGTTCAATAGATCCCTAGAAACAAGAGTGGTGCCGAGTGATTGGAGAAGAGCGGTGGTGGTCCCGCTTCACAAGAGTGGGAGCAGAGAGGAGGCTGGTAACTATAGGCCGGTTAGCCTGACCTCGGTGGTGGGAAAAGTAATGGAGACGCTGCTAAAAGAGAGAAAAATGAACTATCTACTGTCGGGAGAATTGCTGGACCAGAGGCAGCATGGATTCACCAGGGGAAGATCCTGTCAGACAAATCTGACTTTTTCGACTGGGTGACTAGGGAGTTGGATCAAAGAAGAGCACTCGACGTCATCTACTTGGATTTCAGCAAGGCTTTTGATACGGTCCCGCACAGGAGGCTGGTGAATAAAATGAGAAGCTTAGGAGTGAGTGCTGAGGTGGTGGCCTGGATTGCAAACTGGTTGAAGGACAGAAGACAATGTGTGATGATAAATGGAACTTACTCTGAAGAGAGAGCAGTGTTAAGCGGAGTGCCGCAAGGATCGGTGTTGGGACCGGTCTTGTTCAATATCTATGTGAGCGACATAGCGGACGGGATAGAAGGTAAGGTTTGCCTGTTTGCGGATGACACTAAGATCTGCAACAGAGTGGACATGCTGGAAGGAGTGGAGAGAATGAGACGGGATTTAAAGAAGCTGGAAGAGTGGTCAAAGATATGGCAGCTGAGATTCAATGCCAAGAAGTGCAAAGTCATGCATATGGGGTGTGGAAATCCGGAAGAACTGTATTCGATGGGGGGTGAAGGGCTGATGTGCACGGAGCAGGAGAGAGACCTTGGGGTGATAGTGTTTAACGATCTGAAGTCGGCAAAACAATGTGACAAGGCAATAGCTAAAGCCAGAAGAATGCTGGGCTGCATAGAGAGAGGAATATCGAGTAAGAAAAGGGAATTGATGATCCCCTTGTACAGGTCCTTGGTGAGGCCTTACCTGGAGTACTGTGCTCAGTTCTGGAGACCGTATCTCCGAAGAGACATAGACAGGATGGAGGCGGTCCAGAGAAGGGCGACCAAAAAGGTGGATGGTCTTAATCGAATGACTTATGAGGAGAGATTGAAGAATCTAAATATGTACACCCTGGAGGAAAGGAGGAGCAGAGGTGATATGATACAGACTTTCAGATACTTGAAAGGTTTTAAGATCCAAAGATAATGACAAACCTTTTCCGTTGGGAAAAAAATCAGCAGAACCAGGGGTCACGATTTAAAACTCCAGAGAGGAAGACTCAGAACCAATGTCAGGAAGTATTTCTTCACGGAGAGGGTGGTGGATGCCTGGAATGACCTTCCGGAGGAAGTGGTGAAGACCAAAACTGTAAAGGACTTCAAAGGGGCATGGGATAAACTCTGTGGATCCATAAAGTCTAGAGGATGTGAATGACGAGTGGGTGGCTCACGGGAACGATGGCTACTACCTGGTGATAATACCCTTATTCAATAAACGTACACACGGTTAATGCGACTCCAACATTGCTCTAAGCTTCAGCGGCAATGAGGAAATGTGGGAAAAAGGATTTGCATTCACAAAAAAGCGGGGAGTAGCTTGCTTGTTACGGCAGTTGCTACCCCAAACCAAATAAGCTGATACTTCACTTTCAATGCAAAGCCAGCATAGCTTTCTGCTTCAACAGCAAGGGAGGAAGTTTGACACTTCACACATATCCAGCATAGCTCTCTGCTTCAACGGCAGGGGAGCAAGACTGATACTTCACTTTCAATGCATAGCCAGCATGGCTCTCTGCTTCAACGGCAGGGGGGAATGAATAAAGGTGGATCTATTTTCAGGCAACAATCAACAAGGACTGAATTACATAATCTGGATAAACAGATAAAGCATGGGTGTAGCTTGCTTATTGTGGTGCTTAATTCCACTTAGATGCAGTTCCAACATTGCTCTCTACATTAATGGCGGGGGTGGAAGGGAAATAGAATAAAAAAGGTTACTAAGAGCCAAGAGAAACATATAAGTATGTGAGAGAAAAAAAAAGTGTGAAAGCTTGCTGGGCAGACTGGATGGGCTGTTTGGTCTTCTTCTGCCGTCATTTCTATGTTTCTATGTAATCATTCTTCCCAGGGTATCTCTTTCAGATACTCTCTTGCTGTGTTGTTATCCTCTCATTAAGCAGATCATGTCTTGCACTTCTTGTGGTACATTGGATACAGAAGTTATCAGCAGAGACCACAGTGTATAGCATACAGCCTTTTCACAGCAAAGGAGAGCTGCGCGCTTTTGATTAAGGGTCAAGGCTAGCAATAAATGTATATTTAACAATGTCTAGAGCATATGAAGTGATAATAACTAAATCAATACCCCCTGTCATTGATTGTTACAGGGTCCCCACAGCCTAAGGTGTGCAACTGTGATAATTTTCCAGCTAACTAGCACCTTGATCCCCAGCCCTCATATTGATTCCTCATTGTATCAAGCAGCAGGTACTGAGCATTACCTCTATTCATTCCTTTTATTACTGGACACACATGTTTACTTCCCAGGACTTTACAGAAGCGAGTCCATATACATCTTTCCAAAGACGCTGCTTGTCTAGCCGTGCTTGAGTGTATTTTTCTGCCCGGCTGGCTGGAGTAATGGTTCACAAGTGCACCCTGAGACATGCTGCCTGGTTGGTTTCTTTTCTCTCTGTACATTTTAGTTTAGGCACTCTGAGTCTGTCTATGCATGTTATGTAGACACCACAACATCACGGTCTCACTCTGGATCGAGCTCTATCCTCCCCTACTCAGCATGTTGTTCACATTGGGCCCCCACAAATAGACCCACATTCTTACCTGAGTGCTAAAGAGCGGAGCCTGTGGATTTCCAGTCCCATAACTATCCCCTTCTTTTCCAAAATGCAGCGATCAGGGTGGGGGTTCCCCTATGATAAGCAAAAAGCACGTCCTCTCCTTTCTGTATGATTTGCTTTACATGCCTCAGCTCCTGATGATTGCATCCAGTAAACAAATATCAAATGTTAATATCTGCCTCTTCTGTGGGGCTTGTCTGGCTCTGGAATGTTGTACTGATTCTCAGAAGTATTGAGGAGTCGGGGGGCCTGAACAGTTAATAGGGTGGTGCAATCATTCTATAAGTGCAATGGATGTCACTTTATTTTCTCTTCATTTCTGTCCTAATGTTTACTTAACATATTCCTTCAGGCATCCTTTCATTCTCTCCAGATCTCCTTTCGAAGCCTTTCTCATGCCATATAATTTACATTTACTTATTTATTAACAGTATTTGATATTTCACTCTTTGCCAAGTTTGGTTCCAAAGTAGATTACAGAAATTAAGACTTAGAGGTATGGGAGATCCAAGATGACGTCTTAGGAGAAAGTCGTGTGGTGTTGAGCTCCATACACTGAACATTTTTCCTGGCACTTACTATGCTGCATACCAAGCAGAAGGGAAGGTTCCTTGGCCCTTTCCTTACCTGGTCCAGTACAACAATATATCGATGACGTCTTTACTTCTGCAGACATATCTCCCGGAGGTGCATCAACTGTAGCAGCAGGAGGAGAGAGTTCTCTTACGCTCTTGGACATTCAAACATCTTTGAGTCCCAGAGCACCGGTAACTCCTTCCCACGCCTTGATTTCTGGATCGGGCCATCCACTGTAACAGTCAGAATCAGCGTCTGAGGTGGTGGCAGCTGGGGCTGATTTCATTTCTCTAGACGTAAATGCCGAAGAAGGATGCATTCCAGGTCCTCTGCTACCGTCATCGAGCCAACAAACTTCAGCGCGTATGGCCCCTAGGGGGGATGATTCCTCCAATGTTTCTGACAATCCTTCAGATGATCTCCCCTCAGAATTATCTCCTCCAGATGATCAAAGGAAGTCTCCACCAGAGGACCTCTCCTTTCCAGAGTTTGTCTGGGTGATGGTGGAGGCCATCCCATTTTAGTTGTAGACTGTAGAGGATACCAGGCACAAAATGCTAGATATCCTCTAGTATATGGAGCCTCCCAAGGAGATTGTGATATTCCCAGTGTATGAAATCCTCGTGGAGTTACTGATGAGAATGTGGAAACACCCTCTCACAGTGTCTCCCATTAATAGGAAGGCGGACATGGTTTATCTTGTCCAAAAGGCTCTCAAATTCGACAAGTGTCAGCTGCCTAACCAATCAAAGGTCAGGAAATCTGCTCTCAAGAAGGCCAAGCACTCTTGGACCCATTGTTCAGCACTCCCGAGGAAGGATCGTAGAGCAATGGATGCTCTTGGGCGGAAGGTGTTCCAGCGCTATGCTCATTGCCCGCATAGCAGTGTACCAGCTCTATGTGAGCCAATGCATGTGAGACATCCTGAAGCAGGTACAGAAAGTTTCCGGAGCAACTGCCTCAGTAGCAGCAAGACATCCTCCAGTTGCTGGTGCATAAGGGTCTGGAGTGCGGAAAATATGGGGTCTGTTTGAGCTATGATGATTTCAAAAAGGTAACAAGGGTCTCTGCAGCGGAAATTGGCGCCCACAGACTTGCATGGCTGCAGGCCTCGGATCTCCAACTGGAGGTGTAGGAGCTACTCGCTGATGTGCCATGTACAGGAGAGAATCTGTTCAGATATAAGGTGAAGGATATGATGGCCCCAATCCAGGATCACCATGCGACACTCCAACAGCTTTCCACTGGCACTCAGGATCTGTCCTCCTTAGCCAGGAGGCCATTGAGGTTTGGGCCTAGGAAGTCCTTTTTCCTCCCAAAGATGCTATCCTCAGCCCCCTCGCTCCCATCAGTAACACCAAGCCCCTCAAAGCAGACAACAGAAGTCTTAGCTGGCTCCTCAGTCAACTCTGGGGATGGAGTTCTGACTGGATCGCAGCAATCATAGCTAGGTCACCAGTATCCGGAGCAATGGACCTGCCAGTCAGGGGAAGGCTATTGGGTGTCCCCCCCCCCCAAGCCCATTTAGGGGCTTGATAGCATATCCGTAGCAGAGCTGCTCTCCCTCTTAACGGCCAGGGCAGTCGAGCCCATGCTATCAGGGCAAAGAGGATGGTGATTTTACTCCCAGTACTTCCTGATACCAAAGAAAACAGGGGGACTGTGTCCCATCCTAGGCCTAAGGGCCTTGAACAAGTTCATCAAAAGAGAAAAGTTCAAGATTGTTTCCCAGGGCACCCTGATATCCTTCTTACAAAAAGGGGACTGGCTGTGCTCCCTTGATCTAAAAGACACCTTCATTCACATCAAGATCTTCCCAGGTCACTGGAAGTATTTCCAACTCATGGTGGAAAAATAGCATTTCCAGTCACATTGTTCCGTTTGGGCTTGCATCTTCATGAAATGCCTAGCCGTAGTGGTGCAGCTCCTTCACAGACTGGGGGTTCATGTTTTCCCATATGTGGATGATTTACTGGTCAAGAGCACCTCTCAGGCAGGGGTAGAGGAATCAATGCATTTGACCATCTGGATGCTGGAGTTACTAGGGTTCGTTGTCAACTACACCAAGTCCCATCTCAGCCCATCACAACAATTGGACTTTATTGGAGCCCTGCTAGACACTGCTCAGGTCTAGGACTTCCTGCCCCAGCAATGGGCTATCAACCTGATGACCATCACAATGGGAGCGCATCAGAGCCAGCAGACATCAGCGTGGCACATGTTGAGGTTGTTGGGCCACATGGCCGCTACAGTCCACATCACTTTATTGGCACTTTTGCACATGCAAAAGGCCCAATGGACATTAAGGCCACAGTGGTAACAAGCCATTCAGGCTGAGGAGTTCATGCAGATGGACTCAGCACCCAGGATTTATGGTCCTCCCAGGGATGTCTCTGCCAAATCAATTTCTTGGAGTGCTGGGCAATCAGGTATGTGCTGTGGGCTTTCAGAGATCAGCTGTCCAACAAAATTGTATTGATACAGACCGACAACCAAGTTAGCAATATGGTATTTCAACAATCAGGGAGATATGGGATCATAGCTCCTATGTCAAGCGGTCCAGTTCTGGTCATGGGCCCTCTTCCACGGGATGGTGCTTAGGGCCATGTATCTGGCCGGAACGGAAAATGTGATAGCAGACAGACTGAGTCATGCCTTCAGACTCCACGAATGGTCTCTGGACCCAAGGAGTCGTGAATTGGATCTTCCGCTTCTAAGGAAGCCCAGTCATCGATCTCTTCGCAGCATCTTGGAACAGGAAGATTCCTCAGACACACCACAAACCAGCCTGAGGTGCCTTTGCCCGTCATTGGGGTGAAGGTCTTTTGTATGTTTGTCCTCCAGCTCCACTGATGGTGAAGACTCTTGAAGTTTCACAAGAACATAAGGACTATGAACCTCATAACCCCACTTTAGCCAAGACAGGTGTGGTTTGCACTCCTTCAGGAGATGTCCATTCAGAAACCAGTCAGGCTGGGGACTTTCCCAGATCTCATCACCCAGAATCGAGGCAGGTGCCATCCCAGTATACTGAAAAATCTGAGAAATAAAAAGTAAAAGAAAACAAAAACCTACTTGTGCCCAGTGGCACTTATTTTGGTGGTTGTTTTGGTCCCCTTTTATGTCTGTAGCTAGAGATTCACCCATAGGTGAGGACTACCATCCTGCTTGTCCTCAGAGAAAACAGAGATGCTTACCTGTAACAGGTGTTCTCCAAGGACAGTGGGATGTCAGTCCTCAAGAAACCCATCTGCCAGCCCATGGAGTTGGGTTTTCTCATTATTTCTATGATATAAGACTGAGGGGACCCCATGCAGACTCGTGATTCTAGAAAGATTGACATACGTTTTCTGTGCAGGGCTCCATCCAATTATGTCACCCATGTGTGAGGACTGACATCCTGCTGTCCTCTGAGAACACCTGTTACAGGTATGCAACTCTCCCGTATCCATGTTAAAAAGTAACAGAATCTGGTTTCTAAACTAAAAATACGTTGTTTTTTTAAATATCTTTGTCATCTGAGCTTTTTTTGTCTTTGTACTTCTCCCAGTCTGTCCTCTACTCTGATTTTCTCTATCTTCTTCTGATTCTTCTTTCCTAGTCCTCCTGTTACCTTCCATTATGTCTCTTCCTCCAGCTTTCTCTGATGACAGTCTGGTCCACAATGTCACACAAGTGGGTCACTTACTTGCAGGAGACCCATTGCCCCAAATCTCAAGCAGCAGAGAACAGCTCTCTGCTTCCTGCTACAGCCCCTCCCCTCTCAGGCAGCATGCAAGCAACCGGATTAGTTAGTTTATTCCACTTGATAGATCACATTCTTACATAAAACTAAATAGAAGCTGGCACAGTACAATCAACAATAAAACAGTAATCATAAAAAAAATAACTATAAAATAAAAGAAGCTTAAAAAACTAAGAACAAACGATAAAGATAAAAGCAAAAATTGGAGCACAAATTAAAGTACATCAGAGTAGCAAGGGAAGTTAGGCCTCAATCGTCATATGCTTGGCAGAAAAGAAAAGATTTAAGCCTCTTTCTGAAGTTGCTGGAGTCTTTTTCCAGGTGAAGTGCGAGGGGAAGAGAATTGCAGAAGCGAGGAGCTAAGAATCCCAATCTGTTTGAAGGAGGGGATGGATAAGAGGCGAGGCTGAGAGGATCGATGCGAGTGGCCGGGTACATAAGGGCTCAGGAGATTGGCAAAGAAGGATGGACTGTCCCATTGTAGGGCCTAGAACATGAGACTCCCAATTTTGAATTGTATATGAAGTGAAGCTGGTAAGCCATGAAGCACATGTAGTCATGGTGGAACCTGGTCCAATTTCTTTTATTGGCAGCTTTGCAGCTGGGTTTTGAACCTGTTGAAGGTGATGTTTAAAATGGGACGAGAGACCATGATAGCATGCATTGTACTAATCCAAGCAGTTTAGTATAAAGGAGTAGGATAAAGTTTTAAGATCAGCAATGTTCAAGAAAGAGTTTAATCACCGGATGAAGCAAAGGAAGTAGTTTGATCGTCGTATGTGGTAGAAAACCTGAGGCTCAAAACTAAGATCCGAATCGAGTTGGATACCTAAAATGATGACAGCTTCCCTGAGCAGGATGGATATACTGCACATCAGGAGAGATCTGTTTTCTTAAGAAGCCACATTGCCTCAGGGGATTAGGGGAGGAGGTAGTGAGTGTGTGAGAGCTCTTTGCTCCTGTCTGCAGGGGAGGAGAGACTGTGGTGCACCCAACTCCAGCATCGAGGGGGGAGATAGGAATTGGACATCTAATGCTGGGTCCTGACTCTTACAGTCTGGGAAAAAGTGCAGGACGGCTTCTAGGGCCAAGTCTTTAGGCAAATCACGTTCCAAGTAGCACTATCTGAATTATCAATGAGGCTGCTCACCCTGTGAAAATGTTGATAGCAGTAATTTTTTTTTTATGGTTTTGACAGTGCTTGGTTTTGAATGTTAATATTGACCACCCTTAGAAGGCATGGGGGTAACCTGCACAGAGCGGCAGTTATTACCCTTAACAGAAACATGGGGGTAACCTGCAGGGAGCGGCAGTTACTGCCCTTAACAGAAACATGGGGGTAACCTGCACGGAGCGGCAGTTATTACCCTTAACAGAAACATGGGGGTAACCTGCACGGAGCGGCAGTTACTCCCTTAACAGAAACATGGGGGTAACCTGCACGGAGCGGCAGTTATTACCCTTAACAGAAACATGGGGGTAACCTGCAGGGAGCGGCAGTTACTACCCTTAACAGAAACATGGGGGTAACCTGCAGGGAGCGGCAGTTACTGTCCTTAACATAAGGCTTGGGGTAATCTGCACGGAGTGACAGTTACTGCCCTTAACAGAAACATGGGGGTAACCTGCAGGGAGCGGCAGTTATTACCCTTAACAGAAACATGGGGATAACCTGCACGGAGCGGCAGTTACTGCCCTTAACAGAAACATGGAGGTAACCTGCACGGAGCGGCAGTTACTGCCCTTAACAGAAACATGGGGGTAACCTGCAGGGAGCGGCAGTTACTACCCTTAACAGAAACATGGGGGTAACCTGCAGGGAGCAGCAGTTACTACCCTTAACAGAAACATGGGGGTAACCTGCACGGAGCGGCAGTTACTGCCCTTAACAGAAACATGGGGGTTTACCTGCAGGGAGCGGCAGTTATTACCCTTAACAGAAACATGGGGGTAACCTGCACGGAGCGGCAGTTACTGCCCTTAACAGAAACATGGGGGTAACCTGCACGGAGCGGCAGTTACTGCCCTTAACAGAAACATGGGGGTAACCTGCACGGAGCGGCAGTTACTGCCCTTAACAGAAACATGGGGGTAACCTGCACGGAGCGGCAGTTATTACCCTTAACAGAAACATGGGGGTAACCTGCAGGGAGCGGCAGTTACTGCCCTTAACATAAGGCTTGGGGTAACCTGCACAGCGTGGCAGGCTGTCGCAATCAGTGTGGACCTGGACTCTTCCCTCACATACGTGGCAGGGCGGGACACTGTCCTGTAGGTCACAGGAATCACAGTGCACAGTACCACAGAGCCTTATGTTAGCAAAAGACGAGGGGCGAGGTGGCAGTATCCCCTTCCAGCAGTATTTCTGCCCCTTTCTCTCTCTGTCTCATCCTGCTCCCACCAGGCTCTCTGCAGCATGGGTCGCACAAGCTTCCCTGCCCTGTCCCCCAGTCTCTGCTCTGCTGCTCACACTGCGGCACCATCCTGACCTCGGCAGTGGTGTACAAGTTGTGTATTCTTCAGTGTTGGCGCTGTTAAGCAATGTTATCAATGTAGTGTGGGTGCTGTGCTTTAAAGTCACGTTTTTGGCTTTTACTCTTTGGAAATGGGGGGGATCTTGGTGATGGTGTAAGTATGAATATTATTTTTATTTTCCCCTGTCTCATGCTGCATTTTCCTGGGCAGACCTCCTCTTCTAAAGCCAGCAGCAGTCCTGGCTCGTGCCTAAAATACAGCCTTCATCTGTTGCTTCTCTGCACCTTATTCCCAGTTCTCCTTTCTTATATGCTGCACTTTTAAATTGATTGTGGTGCTTGCAATCCTGAGTAGGCTGCACCTGTGGGGCCGCAAGCACCCGTGTGGAGGTTCAGCTGGCAAGAGAATAGCGGATCACTTTATTTAAAATCATTTATAGCCCACATTTAACAAGGAACATTCATAAAATCACATATAGACCACTGCCTGGCCCCCCTCAAGATAAGTCCCAGAATGTGCCCAAACCAGTTAGCCGTCAGTAAGCAGAAGGACCCCCTTCACTCCTTTTTTGGCAGAGGTAAAAGTGCCCACATTGTTCACAGCGTGGATACTTTTACCTGGTGAGGGAATCTGTTTTCCTCAGGACGTTTTCTGCATGCAGAAAACACTTTGAAAGTAACCTCCCTAGACATAAAGATGTGCGCACTTTATAGTACTTCTGTGTCATATTATCCAGTATAAAGAGAGAAAACTACCTGTCACCAGCATTTATATCCAAAGGACAGAACCAAGCTCTGAAGCCAATTTCAATAGTTTTACAAGGGGCCATCATTTGTTGTGTGCCCAAGGGTGTAATCCTCAGTCCCTCTTCATTATTTGAGGGTGGTCATTGTGCTTGGCTTGGCTCTCCTATGTCATAGTGGATATTGACTGATTGTAAATGTTAGGCTGTGTGTGTGTGTGGTTTTTAATTGAAACTCATGCAGCGCGTTTCATTAACTAAATGATGCATAAGCACTGGCTCCTTGCTGTGAGTGTGAAAACGCACACCTCTGAAATGCTACCGAAGGAGCCCCTGGCACAGACAGGAGTCCAAACATGGCTCATGGTATCCATGGTCACGCGAGGTCACTAATGCTTGGATGAAAGTATTTTCAGATTATAAGAGTGGTCTTCACTGGTGGGACTTCAGTAATCTTTGGCCAATAGCCTCTATCACCTCTTTAGCCAAACTCATTGAATCAATTGTTTTACCTCAGTTAAACGAATTTCTCTTAGAACATGACACTTTACTCCCTTGTCAACATGGCTTTCGAAAAGGACATTCAACTGAGACACTACTTCTGTCTTCATTTGACACACTTATCTACGTGGTTTTGATTCAAACACTGGTATTCTTAGACATCTCGGCTGCCTTTGACACTTTTGATCACCAAATTCTCTTGTCCAGTCTTCTTTCCATGGGAATAAATTCAACAGTACTTGAATGGTTTAAGAGCTTTCTATCTAACTGTACCTATCAGGTTAACATTGGTCCACATTCCTCAGCTCCTTACAGCCCGTTCAGGAGTCCCTCAAGGATCTTCGCTTTCCCCAGTCCTCTTCAACATTTACCTAATCCCATTGTGTCACATACTTTCTGCTCTGAATGTTCAATTTAAAGTGTACGCCGACGACATACAGTTTTTCATATCTTACAAATCATCTTGGTCTGAGACTGATTGATAGATGGTTATCTCACAGCTGTCTAAAACTAAACCTCAACAAAACTGAAATACTATTTCTAAGTTCGATTGCTAACCCTTCAAATGGTGTCTCAGTTGTGTGCGTAGGTGTGCTCGGGTCTATATTGGATGCGTGCAAGTTAGGCGCCTCGGCCTGCCCCACGCGTACCACTGGCCGAGAAGGGAAGATGGCACCGACGACCCCCGTGCATAAGATGGTGCCCCCCCCGAGGGTCCCAACGTGTGTGGACCCTTGCGCCGGATCGGGGCCTAGCCCAAGCAAAGCTGCTCAACCCGATCGGTGCTCCCTTCCAACCTCGCCGGGAACGGATTCGGCATGGCAATCCGAGCTCTGGAGACTGGAGACCTGAATTTAAAGATTTTTTTCCTTACCTGGTCTCGGCGCTTACCGATCGTGTGCCGGACGGTCTCCAGCTGCGAGGGGAGAGGGAAATACTTTCACCGTTTTCTGCACTCGCTGCCTTTCAGCCACTCTGGGGACTAAGTCCCCGCTGGGAACCGGCTGCCAGACCAAGGCCCATCTCTGAGGGATATCGGAGATCACCTCAGGAAATCTCGACTGGGGGAGGGACCCTTAGGTATCACCGCAGGAGAGCAGGGCTCGATCTTCCTTGAGGTAAATTTTGTTTCTTCTTTGCTGTAATTCTTAACACTCTTCTAGTGTGTGGGATAGTGTCCGCATCTGCTAGGAGACGGAGAGATACTGAAGAGCTGAGGTCACTGCAGGGGTGGATCTAGAGTGACATCAGCTTTGAAATCTGACTCCGTCTCCCGTCTGCTAACAGAAGAGCACATAACCCACTGGTCCTGAGTCCATCTGTCTACACTAAGGAAAACAAATTATCAGGTAAGTAATTTCTCCAATGGTCCCCCCTGCACACCTTCTCTTAAATGGAACTTCCATACCAATTCTCACTAAAGCTCGAAATCTGGTAGTCTTACTAAACTCAGATTTGTCTATGTCACAACACATTTCTTTAACAGTCAAAAATTCTTTCTTTAAACTGCATCTACTCAAACGCCTACGTCCGCTTTTATTTTTTCATGATTTCCATTTTGTCCTCCAGTCCTTAATCTTCTCAGGATTGGACTACTGTAACGGGACTTCTTGACTCTGCAATCCAACCTTTACAGCTTATACAAAATTCTGCTTCCCTAAGTCATATCACCCCAACACTATGCTCTCTACATTGGTTACCCATCAAATTTAGAATCCTCTATAAAATATTGTCTATTACATAATCCATCCTCGATTTGACTCTGTTCCATTCTCCAGATCTACAAACCATCTAGGCATTTAAGATCTCTAAACAAAAATACACTAGATATCCCTTCAATACGTCTAGCTTGCTTTGATATCACCAGAAAAAGGGTTTTTTTCAGAAGTAGGTCCATTATTATGGAACTCTTTACTGACTCCTCTTCGTCAAATCTCAAAGAATTCAAGAAATCACTAAAAAATACCTATTCTCAAAAGCTTTTGCCATCTCCGACACAAACCTCACTTAATTCCATTATACACAGTTGTTACCACTATTCTGTTTTATTTTTTACTCTCTCGTTTTTTTTTCTCCCTTCCTTTGATTTTAATTAGTTTTTAATATTATCTTATAATGTTTGTCTATTTTATATCATTTTATGTATGTCATTTTCCTACTCTTATTTTTCATTTGTTTTGTCTTTTAATTTATTGTAAACTGTTTTGTCCAATATTTTATTGCTATATAAATAACTTAAAATAAATATATAGAATGTATATAGCCTTGGGCGTATGACACACGATTTCTGTGGCCACACTCTATTGGATTTGTCTGTTGGAGAGCTTCAGGGGTGTGGGGGGTTTCATTTGTGTTTAATCTGGAGACCGTTCTATTATATATTAGAATACCCATGAACCCACTACTTTTTTATTTTACTTTTTTTTAATTTCCTTCTTCAAATTTGCTCTTTGGCGGTTCATGCTGTATTAAATCCTTTGTGTGTCAAGGAGGTTGTGATGAAGATCTGCTATTCAGCAGTTTGTGCCTTGTGTCCGTGTTACCTCTGTATGGGGTTCAGATGATGAGCAGCATGGGAGCACCCTTTATTTGCTTTGATTCAAAATGTTGGTGGAAATTGTAAAAAAAAAAAAAAAAACAACTTTCAAGAATAAAATCTCCAATGAAATGATAGTAAGATAGGCATGAAGAAGATGGTGCCTTTTGTTTAACTACCAAAAAAAGTATACTGCTTTAATATGCTGCTTGTTGGGCTGCTGCCGCCGCCATGAGCGTGTGCCCGGAGCAGCAGGACGTGCCAGCCTGACCTGACTCTGTGTTGTTCTTGCAGAATTACAGAAGATTCCACGGTGACAACGCTTGAAGCACTAAAGGCTCGTATCCGTGAGTTAGAAAGACAGCTCTCCCGCGGGGACCGCTATAAATGTCTCATTTGCATGGTGAGCAGTGTTCCAGCCATGGCAATCAATAAGCAAACGTCTTGGTACATTGTGTGGGAGACAAAAGGAGGGGAGGGCATCTAGCAAACACCTCTTACAAAAGTGGCTTCTATTTGTGGTTTTTTTGCATTGGGAAAAATGCCCCTGACTTTTGACTTGAATAAGTGTGTCATCCTATGTGTGGTTCTTTGTGTGCTGTGTGTGTTTCTATGTTCCGAGAAGTTTTGTGCCTTCCTTTGCCCCTCGGCCTCCCGAAAGGAAGGGCTGCAGCTCCATCTAATGGCCCACAGCTTGCAAGCATTCAGCAGCCCTGAAATCTGGATCCCACATGCATTTGTTGCTGCTGCCTGTCTGGCAGCCCCCACCGGAGGCCTGCCTCTTTCAGGCACGAGGTTTGTTGAGCAGCGCATGAAGAGGGCTCTTTCACCGCACAGCCTCTGCAGCTCCCGCCCAAGGAACACATGGGGGACATCCTAGGAATTTCTGAAATTCCTACTGAGTAGGCATGGCAGTTCCCCCACCGTGTTCCTTGGTTCATTTCCTTCTGCCAAGAGGAATGGGCATTGCTTTGACCCCTTAGCATATTTGTTCTCTTTTTTGAAGGCTATTTTGGCTTTTCTACTCCATTTTCAATGTTTTTCGGGCCCTTTTGGCTTCCTAGCTTACTAGTTTTGTTTTTATTCCCATCTAGTTTTGATTTTTTTGCGGTTACTCTACTCCTCCAGGCCTCTTGGTGTATCCTATGTTTTCATACATTGGGGTTTTGTCTTTTCCTCTTCAGAATTTCTTCCTTTAATTTTACACTGTTGGAAAAGGTCAGCGACGTCCAGTTCCATCCAGATTGCATGCAGGAAATGTCCCATTACTGCTCTGATCCAGTCATCTGGGAGAGAAGTCACAGTGCATCTCCTTGTAACATCTGCTGAAAGAGCCACACGAGGCAGTTACTCCCTCATCTTGAAGATTTGAAGAAAACGTCCAGGCCCACTGAAGCAGCAGCAAATCACTGATCTGCTGGAGGCCTGGAGCAGCGTGGAAAAGGCATCAAAGCAATGCACTCTTGTAGTCTTTCCAATTCACATGTTAGCAAATGGAGGAGCTTTGCTCTCTGCTGGGACTGCGAGACTTAAGAGGCTTTCTCATGTCCTGAATAAAAACTGCAGGAAGATTGATTTCTGTACAACCTTTAGCTGTAAAAATGTATGAAGGGAGGCTTCCGATGAAGAAACCCATCAAGCCACCTCCAGTGTGGTATGAAGTTGCTTCCAGGTCAGAGGTTATCTGCTTCATACTGTTTCCTCATAACATCCAAACGCCCTGCCTAAGCTCATGAGGGATTTTCACCTCAGCCAGCCTGTCATCTTGAAACCTTTGCTTTCCAGCACCACAACCACGTGCTAGAAAACGTAAACACAAGTCCTAGGCTGGTTGGATTGAAAATAGAAAGCCTTCCCAGCTGTTTGGGCTTTTTGCCTCAACAAGCCTGGGATTTCTGGGTCTAATTGGATAACAAATCACCTACTCGTTGCCTGCGCCCTTGCTGGTCTGACCTTGGAGAGGCAAATCAGGTTAGCCTCTACTGAAAAGATCTGCAAGGCTGTGACCTGGAACTCAGTCTACTCCTTCGCAGGCGTTACTGCCTAGATATTGACTCCCCGCATGATGGTAGCTTTGATGTAGGGCCCATTATAGAGAATGTGGATTGTCTTCCTAATCTGCAAAAGTGTACATCTGCATATCGAACTATAATAAAGAGGAAATTAAGCTCCACCCCTCCCTGTACTCTCCAGTTCTGCCCTCTCTCTCTCTCTCTCTCACTTTGAAACTTGAGCCCATCCTAGAAGAGAAACATTGGTGGCAGTGGACAGCACAATCTACCCACCCATCCCCAGATCTTCTCACTCGGGAGGAGGGGCCGCGTCCTCCCTTCTCTCCTGCTGGCGCCTGAATGGCGCACATTGAGCCCCCTGGTTCATAGCATGACGTGGAGGAGGGAGGATGCACCAGAGATACTGCAAGGCCACCATCCTCCTACTACTACTGTTTGGCCAATAGGCGCTGGTGAGTGAAGGAGTCCAGGGGTGGGGGAGGGGCAGGGGCTGGGTAGGGAAAGAATGAACTGAAAGATCACAGGGTGGGGGAAGAGACCAAACCGATTGGAGGGGGTGGAGAAGTGAGTGGACCAGGAGAGTGAGTGAATGAACCGGGGTGAGGAGTTCATGGGGTGGGAAGAGGGAGTGAACCAAGAGGAGGGAGGGGTTCATGAGGGGAGGATGGAACCAGCGTGAGGGAGGAAGGGAAAGAAGGTGAGTGAAAGAGGGGAAGTGTGGGAAGGGGAGGGAACCAGGGTATGTGAGAAGATTGGGTGGGGGGAGGAAATGAAAGAGAGTGAGGGGATGTAAGGGGCTTTGGAAGGGGGTAAGGGAAACGGGATGGGGTGCATTTCCTTCACAGTATCTTCCCATCATTGGATGGGCTTTTAGTGCATGCGTGTGTCTGTGTCACTCTCGGTCCCGCTCAGAAAGCAGATTTGCACTGCCTTTTCAGGTTATGTAATGCTTGATTTTGGATCATTAAGCTTTCCTCTGTGTCCCACCCAAAATTGTCCTTTTAGAAATCATAGTTAATGTTAAAATACAATATAAATTCTTTTCACCTTTAACATGTTCCCGGCAGGTGCACAAGCTGCTTTTCCAAACACTGTCTGTCACCGTGTAACAGCATGAGGATGCCTCTCTCCCTGTCAGTCTTAGTATATTTTATGAAACACTGATCTTTTTCAGTCAAAAAGAGTTCACCACCCTTAGCAGTTCTGTTTCTTCTTTTTCCTCTTCTTGGAAGGCAACTTGTAGCTAGAGCCAAAGGTAGGCGACTCCAGTCCTGGAGTGCCACAAACAGCTCTGTTTTTCAGGTCCTCGTCAATGAATATGCATGAGGTAGATTTTCTTGCACTGCCTCCACTATATACAAATATGTCTTGTGCATATTCATTGGGGATGTCCTGAAAGCACTCCAGGGCCAGAGTTGTCTTCCCCTGAAGCAAAGTTACTTCTCTCTAACAGGTGGTCTCTGAAGACAGCAGATCACTAGTTGTGAATAATTTCCCTTCTCCTAGGACAAACAGGATGATAGTCCTCACAAATGGGTGACATCAACAGATGGAGCCTGGCATGGAAAACGTTTCTCAGAGTTTCTAGACACTTTGGCTGGTACACTGAGCATGCCCAGCATGCCACTATCCGTGCAGCCACGCGGGGTCCCTCTTCAGTCTCATTTTTTCCGCAAAGCAGTTGCCTCGTGGTCTAGGAGCTCTCCAAAATTTTTTTCAAAATACTCTTCTATCGCAGATTTTCCTCTATTTCTCCTCTGCGTGGGGGTCCCTCTTGCTATCGTTTCCCCTGGTGTATCAGTAGGTACATTTATCTCTCGTTCTTTGTGGTCAGTTCCCAAGTGTGTCGCCTCCCAGTGGCCACCAGCCATCGACCACTTGCCGGCTTCTTGTTATGGCGTCGGAAGCTGCATCAAAGTGCACTCAGTTAGGACTATGGCAGTGTCAGTGTGCACTTTCATGTGGTCCCCTTCAGATCTGCAAGGCTGCGATGTGGAGCTCCCTGCACCCGTTCACCACCCATTACTGTTTGGACAAGGATGTTCAACAAGACAGTACCTTTGGCCAGTCTGTCCTTTGTAATTTCTTCCAAGTATAAGAACCCAACTCTCCCTACCTAGGGCCCAGTATCTGGTTCTTGCTGCCTCCCATTGCATTCCACAGCACTTCGGTTATGCCCATTGGCACATGGTTTAGTACTGTTGGTCCTGTTATTGCCAAGGGCAGCGTGCAGCTTGGTATTCACCCATCTGTGAGGACTACCATTCTGCTTGTCCTAGGAGAAAGCAGAGTTGCTTACCTGTAACAAGTGTTCTCCTAGGACAGCAGGATGTTAGTCCTCAGGAATCCCCCTGCCACTCCGCGGAGTTGAGTTCGCTGTCGGTTTGTTGTTTTATTTTTCATTCGTCTTTTTCGCTAAGTTACGAGACTGAAGAGAGACCCCGTGTGGAAAGTGGCATGCTGGGCTCCATCTGATGATGTCACCCATCTGTGAGAACTAACATCCTGCTGTTCTAGAACAACACCTGTTACGGGTAAGCAACTCTGCTTTCTCGTCTTCTGGAGCTGAGATTATTAGCTTAATTACAGACCCAAGGCATTTCACACAGTCATGCTCAGTAGGAATTTCAGAAAATCCTAGAGAGTTCTAAATCATCCTTTGTGCCAGCAACAATAGCGTCATCCATGTGTAATGTGTCATCCACTGTTATAAGATAACCCTTGTTACAGGTAATCAGCTTTGCTCTCTGATGAGCATTGGCTTTAATGGGTCACTTGTAAGCAGTGAGTGTATGTTGGCAAGGTGCCCTAGGTAAGGAGGAAGCTAGACATTGATATGCACAGAATTCCATCCAGTTTGCTCTGCAAAGATTGCACAAGCATAGCCTTACCCAAGTCAGTTGTGAGGTGCATTTTGCCTGTTGTCGACCATGAGTCTGTCCATCAGTCTGCAATGTTGGAACTTGGAAACTAGTGAATGGACTTGGCTGAAATTTGGCATAGAGAATCAAGTCTGAAAGTTGTCAGGGATCAGATAACCTCAGATCAATGGGTCCTGAAGATTACTCAGAAGGAATATGCATTGGAATTAGCAAATCAAATTCAGGAAGCTTATGTGATCTTGCCATGTGGAACACCCACAAACAAATTGGCAGTCAAAACCATACTAAACAATCTGTTGATGATGAAGGCAATATGCCCAGTTCCATTTCAGGAGCAAAGAAAAGCATACTATTCTTTATATTTCATGATTCAAATAAACACTGGAACATTCAGACCAATTCTGGAGGTAAAGGGAGTGAACAGAAGCCTACACATGCCACTTTTTGTATGGAGAGTCTACATTTGGTCATTTTGTCTGTATAGCAAGATGAATTTCTAATGTCACTAGACTATCAGAGGCATATTTTCATATTCCCATCCAGGAAGATCATCTAAAATATCTTTGTTTATGTTTAATGGGAGAATATTACCAATTCAGGGCACTCCCTTTCAGATTGGCAATGGCTCTTTCACCAAACTAATGGTGGTGGTAGCAGCATTTTTAGGAAAAGGTATTATGGTTATCCATATGTGGTCAATTGGTTGATCAGAGCAGAATCTTAAAGTATCACAGTATCTAAAAGAGCAGTATGGTTTTTAGAAAATCTGTAGGCTGGGTAATCAATTATGCAAAAAAGCAATCTTATCCCACCCAGTATCTGGACATCTAATTCAATACCAAGGAAGGTTGTCTTGTGTATTACTGACTTCAAAGAGGGTGACCAAGATAATCTAACAAGTAAACAAATTCTCAACACAAATCGCTCCAAGAGCATGAGACTACTTTCAACTGCTCAGGACAATGGTAGCAACTCTAGACTTAGTGCCATTGGCCAGAGCTTGCAAGAGTCCTCTATAGAATTCTCCTCTTTTCCCTTGGTCTCCTCAGAAACTCAAGATTGAGTGTTCTCTTCTTCCTAGTCAAATGTGAGAGACTCTGATTTGGTGGTCAGAGATAAAGAATATATTAAGGGGTGTGAGCCTAGAAGCACCATTATGGATTTTAGTTACCACAGATGTGAGTCTAACAAGTTAGGGAGCACATTGTCAACATCAAGTTGTTCAGGATTAATGGAAAAGGAAAAAAGTCATTTGGTTAATCAAAAGATTAGAACCCCGAAAACCTGCTCCTGCGTGCGCCGAGCCAGCCCCGGGACGCATGTATGTCCCGGGGCTTTGAAAAAGGGGTGGGAAGGGGGCAAGGTCGTGGTGCAGGTCCAGGGGTGGGACCGAGGCCTCCGGCACAGCGGCTATGTCGAGGGATGGCGCGCCGGCAGCTGGCTGGCGTTTGCAAGATATGCCTGCCTTAAATAATTGAAACAAGGTGGGGGGGTTTAGGTAGGACTGGGGGGTGGGGGGAGCGGAAGAAAAGTTCCCTCCGAGGGAGGCCTTGGAGGGAACGGGGAAAGCCGTCGGGGCTCCGCTAGGGCTTGGCGTGCAAGGTGCACCCCCTTGCGCGCGCCAGATTTTGTAACATGCCAGGCAGCGCGCGCAGATTTTAAAATCTACCCCATTGTGAAGGTGAGAACAGGGAAAATACTATGCGACAATGCAACTGCAGTAGCACATGTGAAGAAAGAGGTGGAACTGCAAAGTCAAGGAATATCAAAGGAGACAAATCTCTGCTTCAGGTGGGCAGAAAAAAATATTTTACAGATTTCAGAACCGTACTTTGCAGCTCAAGTAAGTCTACATAAAAATCTTCTGGAGTTAGGAGTAGGAATTCGGTCAGAAGCCTTTCAAAAGATATTGAATTGAAGTGGCAGACCTCAGATGGATCTTCTGTTTCTATTTCTTAAAATGTATTGCCCACGCTCTTCACACAAAAGGTGCAAGACAAATCTTATGGCAATACGCAAAATTCCATCAGTTTTAGAGTAGGCGCAAACATTATGGAAGGGAAGGGATAGATACATTGGCCAAAATTGGATCTAATGTATGTTTTCCCATCATTTCCATTGATAGAAAGAACAATAAGAAAAATTGAAAAGGAAAAAGAGTAGCATCAGATTGGCCAAGGAAGCCATGGTATGCAAACCTAATGAGGCTACAAATCAGTCACCCTCTAAATGAACACCAAGGTCCAAGGATAATGGAAGATAATCTGTCTCTTATTATTAAGTTATTCTTTTATACTTTTATTGATTGTTCTTTTTTATTAGTAGAATAAGAGCTTTGGTATTTTGTATGACTGTAATTTGGTTTTTTTTCTTTTTATAAGAAACTGTAAACAGGTGTGAAGGTTAACACCAAACATTGGTATATAAACTTTGATTAAATAAATATATCAACGTGTATGGCATTTATTTGAGGAACATCGCAAAGATTGTTCAGTATCCCCTCAGTGGGTAGATATACCAAATATTTTATATTTTTTAAAGTAATGTTTAGGAAAGGATCTAGCAAATTCTTTAAAAGTTCAAGTAGCAGCAATATCTATAGGGATCCATTTTTTAATTTTACCCAAAATTCAGTAATAATTCATCCAGTTCCTTCATTTTTACCAAAAGTGATTTCATATTTTCATTTAAATCAATCTATGTCACTACCAACATTTTCTAAGGAGGAATATAAAGGAAAATAATAAACGTTTGAGGTATCTGGATGTACAACATATCCTTATCAAGGGCCGGATTTTAAAAGGGTTACGCGCACCGGGCCTATTTTAAAAAGGCCCGGCGATGCGCGGTTGCGGGGCCAGAGGCCTCCGACATACTGGCCATTGCCGCTGTGTCGGAGGATCGCATGCCAGCAGGCTGCCGGCACACGCAACTTGCGCCTGCCCAGAGGCAGGCACAAAAAGTAAGACAAGTCAGGGGGGGGGTTAGAGTAGGGGAAGGGGTGGGAAGGTTAGGGGGGATGGAGGAAGGCAGCGTGGCTCGGCGTGCACAAGTTGCACAATTATGCATCCCCTTGCGCACGCCGACCCTGGATTTTATAACATGCGTGTGCACCAGCTAGCGCACGCACTTCTTTGAAGCTATCTTAGCAGGATGGATTAAGGAAACTGTATCTTTCAGACCCATTGCTACATTAACATCCCTAGCTAAGCTGATTGAATCGGTAGTGTTATCTCAATTATAAAATTATCTGTCAGAAAATGACATACTACACACAAACCAACATGGATTTCGCAAGGGTCACTCCACTGAAACTCTTCTGTTGACTTCATTTGACACTATATTTCGGGCTTTTGATTCTTACACAGATCACATCATTGTTTTCTTAGATATTTCCGCAGCTTTTGATACTGTTGATCACCAAATTCTCATCTCCATTCTCAAATCTATAGGTATTTTGGGTGCTGTATTACAATGGTTTATTTCATTTTTGTCTGATCGCATTCAACAAGTCAATATAAACAATCATTCTTCTGAACCATACTCTATTGCATCGGGTGTTCCACAAGGTTCTTCTCTATCCCCTATTCTCTTCAACATCTATCTACTACCTCTTTGCCGCATCTTAGCCTCACTAAACATACAATTCAAAATCTACGCCGATGACATACAGTTTATGGTACCATACAACACCTCTTGGACTCACACATTATCCTTAGTATCTTTATACCTCACGACTATTGACACATGGCTCTCTCACAATAGACTAAAACTAAATCCAAAAAAAACAGAAATAGTCCACCTCTCATCAATTACAGATTCATCCATAGGACCCCCCCTCAATTAGTATTTAACGGTATCACTATCCCCATCTCCAAATCTGCAAAAAATTTAGGTATAACCATTAAAGCTGCCTCAGGGGCAATTCAATCGGCAGGATTTGAAAAATTGCCTGCTGGGCTGTTGTCACATGTCACACTGTAGCAAATATTAGTTCCTTAATTACAAGATGGAATGAAAAAGATCTTTAGCTTGATTTTGGAGAGGAAGACTTGCATTCACGCGCGTGAATGGGCGGCTGGCGTGAACCGCTCAACCAGGTTGCCATGGCTTTGGAAGAGTAGACAAGGGTGTGTCGGGGCTTTCGATCAACAGTTTCTGAAGAGACCACTAAATGGCATGCAAGTCTTCCTCTCCAAAATCAAGCTAAAGATCTTTTTCATTCCATCTTGTAATTAAGGAACTAATATTTGCTACAGTGTGACATGTGACAACAGCCCAGCAGGCAATTTTTCAAATCCTGCCGATTGAATTGCCCCTGAGGCAGCTCTACGAGCGAAACTCGGCCAGAGTCGGGCACATAATAAAGGGCTTCGTGTGATCATCCGATTCCTATTGTTTTCACTCTAATACAGCCAACTGGATCGGTTTCCGATTTGTTTTTTGGGTATAACCATTAATTCAGATCTTTCATTAAAACAACACATATCCATAATTACCAGAAATTGATTTTATAAGCTTCAACTCTTGAAACGGCTTCGTCCTCTACTTTTCTTTCACGATTTTCGGACTATACTTCAATCACTCATCTTTTCGGGGCTTGACTACTGTAATTCTCTTTATATAGGTCTCCCAGATAACACACTTCACTCACTTCAACTGATCCAAAACGCAGCAGCACGTATCTTAACAAACTCTTCCATAAAAAATCACATCACTCCGATACTTCAATCATTACATTGGTTACCAATTAAATACAGAATACAATTCAAGATCCTGTCCAACTCCATCTCAGCCTTGAAATACCCTTCAAACTTCATTCCTCCAATAGGCCAATTAGAGATAATCATAAAGGTACTTTGAATTACCCCCCAACTAAAGCCTCACGCCTTTCCTCGACCAAAGACCGAGCTTTTTCAATAGCAAGTCCTTCTATTTGGAACAACATTCCTTCAAGCCTCCGACTAGAACCCTGTCTCACTACGTTCAGAAAAAAACTTAAGACGTGGCTATTCCACCAAGCCTTCGATGATCCTCCAGACAACCCTTAGTCTTCTTTTTCCTCACTTGGACGTAGAAGATTAAAGTCCTACATCCATTCAAACGAAGAACTCTGGCACTTACTGAATGAAGCATATTTTGCATTAATCCAAATTCCTTTTGGACTATGCTTCTTCAATTATTTTTTGGCCTTTAACTTCCTTCCAGCTCTTAAGCTTCCCAAGTTTTTTACTCCTTGTTAAATGTAACTTTATCTTATTCTCTTTTCTTGTTAATTACTTTTATTTATTGCTTCTGTTATACCCTTGTTTTATGTAAACCGATCCGATATGGTTTATTTACTATGAAGGTCGGTATAAAAAAGTGTTAAATAAATAAATAAATAAATTATACACTCTTTCATCTACACTCCTAATTCAATTACCTTATGTTCCATTCTCCAGATTTACAAACCCACCAGACATCTAAGATCACTGGACAAAAACCTCTTAGACATCCCATCACCACGACAGGCCCGTCTTGACATCACCAGAAAAAGATCATTCTCTGTCATTGGACCAATCTTATGGGAACGCATTACCAGACTCTTTAAGATCCATAACCAACTCCAAACACTTCAAAAAATCCCTAAAAACACATTTATTTCAATCTGCTTTCCATTTATCACACACTAAATAACATAACTACTTCTCCATCACACAGGGCACAACATTATTATATATTGATATATTTTTTATGTAAACTATTCATTGTTTTAGATTTTTATTTTTATTATATATTTTTGTAATTTTGAGCTTTTATAATTTGATAATCTTTATGTTCTTTTAAATTTAAATCTTTATTTACATTTGTTTTTTTATTTAGTTATGTAAACCGTTTTGATTAAACACTGTTTGTAAAGACGGTATACAAACACTTTAAAATAAATACAAATAAATATATTGAAGTGATGACAGTCACCAGAAATTATCAGAGACCGTTCCACCAGAGCTCAGTCATCTTCCTGGGCGGAGGTGGTGGCTGTACATCCTGTAGACATTTCTAAAGCTGTGACCTGGTCGTAAGAACATAAGAAATTGCCATACTGGGTCAGACCAAGGGTCCATCAAGCCCAGCATCCTGCTTCCAACAGAGGCCGACTCCGGTTTTTATAACATGCATGCGGCTGCGCGCACATGTTATAAAATCAGGCGTAGATTTGTTCGCACCAGATTGCGCAAACAAATCTACGCCCGCGCATAAGTTTAAAAATCTGGCCCTTAGTGTTTGGGTAATTGCCAGGTTCTTATGGCCTGGATTGGCCACTGTTGGAAACAGGATGCTGGGCTTGATGGACCCTTGGTCTGACCCAGTATGGCAGGTTCTTATATTCTTATGTTCTGGCTGATCCAGGCCACAAGAACCTGGCAGGATCCCAAGGGGTAGAGAGATTCCAAGCTGCTTATCCCAAGAATAAGCAGTAGATTTCTGCAATTCTACCTTAATGGCTAATGGACTTTTCCTCCAGGAACTTGTCCAAACCTTTTTTAAATGCAGCTACACTAATAGCTTTCACCACAACCTCTGGCAACGAATTCCAGAGCTTAATTATGCATTGAGTAAACAAATATTTTCTCTTATTTTAAATGTATTACCCAGTAACTTCATTATGTCTCCCCTGGTCTTTGTACTTTTCGAAAGCGTAAACTGATTAATGTTTACTCGTTCCACTCCACTCATTATTTCATAGACCTCTATCTTATCTCCCCTCAGCAACCTCTTCTTCAAGCTGAAGAGTCCTAACTTTTTAGCCTTCCTTCATAGGGGAATTGTTCCATCCCCTTTATCATTTTAGTCTCCCTTCTCCGTACCTTTTCTAAATCTGCTATATCTTTCTTGAGATATGGTGACCAGAACTGCACACAATACTCAAGATGAGGTCGCACCATGGAGCGATACAGAGGCATTATGATATTCTCTGTTTTATTCTCCATTCCTTTCCTAATAATCCCCAGCATTCTGTGTGTGTATGATATATGAACACAAGATGAGGATGCACCATGGAGTGATACAGAGGCATTATGATAGTCTCTGTTTTATTCTCCATTCCTTTCCTAATAATCCCCAGCATTCTGTTTGTGTATGATATATGAACACAAGATGAGGATGCACCATGGAGTGATACAGAGGCATTATGATAATCTCTGTTTTATTCTCCTTTCCTTTCCTAATAATCCCTAGCATTCTATGTACTGTCTTGGCTGCTGCTGCACACTGAGCAGAAGATTGAAAGGTATTTTCAATGATGAGGCCTAGATCCTTTTCCTGAGTGGTGATTCCTAATGTGGAACCTTGCATTATGTTATTATAATTTGGGTTACTCTTCTCTAAGTGCATCACTTTGCATTTGTCCACATTAAATTTCATTTGCCATTTGCTTGCCCAGTCTCCCAGTTTTGCAATGTCCTCTTGCAATTTCTCACAATCCTCTTGGGATTTAACAACTTTGAATAATTTGGTGTAATCGGCAGAATTAATCACCTCATTTGTTGTTCCCATTTCCAGGTCAGTTATAAATATATTAAAAAGCTGTGGTCCCAGAACAGCATTTCACAGTGAGGTAGCGGAATAACAACACATACACAAAGCAGGAAGTCACCAAGAAAAAGCAGAATTGCTTATTTTTTATTATTTTCTCACAATTAAGTTTTAAATTAGAAAGACAGTTAATCGTAAATGGTAACCACACCCATTCCCCATTTAGAGTATATTATTGAACTATGTAACCGTATAATAATGGCACCCTATGGATAATTGAGAAACCACATATTTGTGCCTAACTGTAAACCGTTGTGATGGTGCACTACTAAGCGACGGTAAAGAAAAGTTTTAAATAAATAAAACAGATACCTGGAGCACTCCACTATTCACCTTTCTCCATTGGGAAAAGTTACTATTTGGCCCTCCTCTCTGTTTTCTCTCTTTTTAACCAGTTGTCAATCCACAAAAGGACACTGCCCCCTATCCCATGACTTTTTAATTTCCTAAGAAGTCTCTTACGAGGAACTTTGTCAAATGCTTTCTGGAAATCCAGATACACCAAATCAACTGGCTCACCTTTATCCACATGTTTATTTACCCCCTCAAAAAGAAGTAGCAAATTTGTGAGGCAAGACTTCCCTTGGCTAAATCCATGTTGCTTTGTCTCATTAAACTATATCTATCCGTATATTCAGCAGTTTTATTCTTTATGATAGTTTCTACCATTTTGCCTGATTCGCTGGTCCATTGGCCCTCCAGTCATAAGAACATGCCATACTGGGTCAGACCAAGGGTCCATCAAGCCCAGCATCCTGTTTCCAACAGTGGCCAATCCAGGCCATGAGAACCTGGCAAGTACCCAAAAACTAAGTCTATTCCATGTCTTTACATTTTTCTTACAAAACATAGATTAGATGTTCTCGTGAAAGAAGACGCTTCTTTTGGAACAAGTGTTATCAGAGCAGGTTTAATATCATCCTACCAAGAATAATTGGGCTTTGGTACTTCTCAGTTGTTCTGGACTGGTGTACCAGAATGTGAAAGGAAGGAGAAATTTGTACTTACCTAATAATTTCCTTTCCTTTAGTCCTGCTACACCAAACCAGAAACCTGCCAGCTAGGGTAAAATGTTATTCATTAAAGATCTGCATTAGTTATTCAGCAGACAAATATAAAATAAAAACAAACAATATTTGGTGTTACAATGTTTATTTCAGAAACATTAGAGAGATTCCTCTTCTAAACTTTTCTAGTTCCTTTAAAAAAAACCCATTTAATTATCCATTTTAATATAAGGTTAATTAAACCAATCAGCCTTGATGCTTGTGATACAATTGCAACATCGCTCTCTGCTTTGACAGCAGGGGGAAAAGGGGAATTGGATTCAGAAAACAGCCAATGCCAGTTCCCAACCTTTACAATCGAGGTACTGATACGCAAACATTAGGGAAAAAGCACAGGACTACTTCTATGGCCAAGTCCAAAAGCAAAGCACGTTCAAACAGCATTGACTGAATTATCAAGAAGGCTGCTCACCCTGTAAAAATGTTGCTAGCAGTAATTTTGTTATGGGTTTGACAGTTGCTTGGTTTTCATTGTAAATATTGCTACCATTTACCGAAGGCCTGGGGTAACCTGCAAGGAACGACAGTTACTCCCATAAGAAACTTGCTGGGCAGTCTGGATGGACCATTTGGTCTTTTTGTGTCATCATTGCTAAGTATGTTGCTATGTTTATGATTTTAAGTTTCATGGACTGCTCTATCAGGGGAATTGTGGCTTTAATTGCCTTGCAGCACATGGACATAGTGATGATGTCACAGAAAAAGGTCATGTGATCTGCTGGGAGGGGAGATAAACCCAGTTGTTCTAGACTGGTGTAGCAGGACTAAAGGAAGGAGATTCAAGCAAGAATAAGTTTTTCCTCTTATGGAAAATTCCCCACTTGTGATTTATTGAAGTTTGTCAAATATTTATATGTTCCTATCACATCCTCCCTTTCCCTTCTTTCCTCCAGCAAGTACAGTTTGTCTCCTGCCTCTCTTTGAAGGGTTTGTGTTGTAGGCCATGTAGCATTTTTTTTAGCCCTTTTCTAAACCATTTTCATCCTTTCACTGTCCTTGTGTAGCCTCCAGAACTGAAAACATTACTCAAGGGTGGGTCTCACTAATGCTTTTCAATATATTTATAAGTGATCTGGAACAGGGAACGACAAGTGAGGTGGTCAAATCTGCAAACACAAAATTATTTAGAGTTAACACTAGAACAGCCAACTTTTTTTTATATCCTAGAACAGCCACCAGTACGTTTTTAAGCCGCTTCTATCTTAGACTCTATCAGTGAAAGAAAACAAATTTTTATGGTTAATGAATTGATGCTCTGTTAGACACAAGTGTCAGACTGCAGATAGAAGTCAAAGCACCTGAAAAGATAAAGCAGGATGAGCGGAAACTTAGAAAATTCACCAGCACGAAAATGTGCAGCTGGCTAGTCTAGGGTGTATGAATTGTGGAGCAAAAACCGAAGAGGGTGGGGCAGCTAATTTTCAGGAATGAAAGATCATCAGAAATGATGAAAAGTCACCAATTTCAACCTATTGCAATCATATATGTGGATTGTGCAAGCCTTTAAAATGTTCACCAACGCGAAAATGTGCTGTTGGCTGTTCTAGTTAATTCTCAAGCGGATTGTGATAAATTGCAGGAGGACTTTGCGAGACTGGAAGATTGGGCATCCAAATGGCAGATGAAATTTAATGTGGACAAGTGCAAGGTGATGCATATAGGGAAAAATAACCCTTGCTGTAGTTACACGATGTTAGGTTCCATATTAGGAGCTATCACCCAGGAAAAAGATCTGGGCGCCATAGTGGATAATACTTTAAAATCGTCGACTCAGTGTGCTGCAGCAGTCAAAAAAGCAAACAGAATGTTAGGAATTATTAGGAAAGGAATGATGAATAAAACAGAAAATGTCATAATGCCTCTGTATCGCTCCATGGTGAGACCGCACCTTGAATACTGTGTACAATTCTGGTCGCCGCATCTCAAAAAAGATATAGTTGCACTGGAGAAGGTACAGAGAAGGGCAACCAAAATGATAAAGGAGTTGGAACAGCTCCCTATGAGGAAAGGCTAAAGAGGTTAGGGCTGTTCAAGGAGAAGAGACGACTGAGGGGGGATATGATAGAGGTCTTTAAAATCATGAGAGGTCTAGAACGGGTAGATGTGAATCGGTTATTTACTCTTTTGGATAATAGAAGTACTAGGGGGCACTCTATGAAGTTATCAAGTAGCACAAATTGGAGAAAATTCTTTTTCACTCAACGCACAATTAAGCTCTGGAGTTCATTGCCAGAGGATATGGTTAAGGCAGTTAGTGTAGCTGGGTTTAAAAAATGTTGGGACAAGTTCCTGGAGGAACTGCTATTAGTCAAGCTGAGATAGGGAATAGCCACTGCTATTACTGGCATCAGTACCTTGAGATTTATTTAATGTTTGGGTACTTGCCAGGTACTTGTGACTTGGAAACAGGATGCTGGGCTTGATGGACCCTTGGTCTGACCCAGTATGGCAGTTTCTTATGTTCTATGTAGAGATAATATTACTTCTGTCTTCCTATTGCTGATACCTATCATTATGTAGCAGGCCATATTAATAGCTTTCTTACATTGATTGGCTTCCTTGAGGTCATATGAACTTATTATTCCTAGATCTCTTTCTTGTTGAACAGTTTTCAGATTTGGTATGTAGCTGTGGAATGTCTGATTTTACACATTTTAGCTTGGGCTGACAGAGGAAGATAGGATCTTGTAAATACAGCAGGGAAGGAGCCTTGTATGTAGACGACAGTAACCTTTCTTTTCTCGTTCTTGGCAGGACTCGTACACCATGCCCCTGACGTCCATTCAGTGCTGGCATGTGCACTGTGAGGAATGCTGGTTACGGACACTGGTGAGCCGTGCTGCGACGGGGGCTTGCATGCCTTTCTCTTCTCCATTTAGAAAGAAAGGGCTCTTAACTCTTTCTTTGCGCTGCATGATTTCTGACCTCACTACAAATGGGCAGCAGGGTACGTGGAAGGGGTACAGACTCTAAAAGCTTGAGATAGTCAGTGCCATAAGACACAAAGTAGGCATTGGCTCACAGCACAGTATCACTCTCGGGAGATGCCTTTGACCTCCACGGTTGCAGAGCTGTGTGAGATTCTCCATACTGGAATAGGGGGTGCTTCAGGCCAGGACTATGTGCCTTGGCGGGTCTGTATATTGGATCTCTGGTTCTGGATGCCGCCAGGCTCAATGACTGAGGTGTATTGCTAGAGCTGTGCATGGGGCGGAGGGAGGGTATCAGTACTGGAATAGCAGGGGAGGCTGCAGGATAGAACCACTGGCGGCGCAGTGGATGTGGGGGTTACAGTACTAGAATAGCAAACGGCATTGCAGGGCAGAAGTGAGTGCACTGGCGAAGCTGTGGGGGGAGGAGGGTCTCCATATTGGACTAGCAGGAGCTGCTGCAGGACGAGTGGGAGGAGCATTGACAGAGCTGTGTGTGGGGATATCTGTAGTGGAATAGCAGGAATGCAGAGCTGTGGCAGGTGGGGTCTCAGTACTGCAATAACAGGGCAGAGGTGCATTTTTTTGTCTCTCAGTACTGGTAGCTACCTCAAGAGGCAATGCACAGAGAGCAGCCACAGGAAAAGAAAAGACAGAATGGGTAACCGAAACCAAGTGCAGTACCATATTTTTATGTTCTTTTTGCTTTTCACCACTGCCTGTTGTGTAAACCCTGTCTGTCCATGCAAGCTACTCTGCATTCCCTAATCAAGGGGCAGAAACTGTCCCAGCTACCAAAAAGAGCAACCATTAATAAGCTGCTCCTCCTCTCCCAGGTAGCAGAGGTCCCTGCTCACAATCTCCCTAACCCGCAAGAGAAGCCCTGCAGCTTTAGTTCTTGATGACAGCCTGGGTGCAACCTTGCTAAGGCTGCCCTTCTGCTCTTCTCAGCCTTGTTCCTTTAACCCGCGAGAGGCTGATCCTGCTGCCGATGGCACGCCGGGGTGTGCAGGCAGCGCTCTCCTGCAAACATTTGCTGGTGAGAGGCAAAAAAACCGCTTTCTTTCTCCACAATAAACAATTTGTTGAAATTTAACAGGCGCGACGGGGAGCAAAGCACTAAACGCGAGGAAGGTATTGATAAAGAGAGGCAGAGGCCCCAGGAGCTTGAAACAGGTGTGACTGCATTGTAAAACAAGCCTATAAGCTTTCATCTGGCAGGGGAGGGAGTGGGAAGACCAATGTACATCTAGGGGAGGGGGAGATTGCACGGCCGCCCCGAATTGAGTTTTCACTTCTGGTTGTCCCTACTTTTGCTTCTTAATCACCGGCGTTTGCGAGTTTATGCATAGGTAGCCCCGTATTCAGCCTTTCTTCCTCCGGCTGCCTCACTCATGCCACGATGATGGACACTTTCCAAGCCATGTTCTTCTTTTCTTAGCCCTCTGGAGTGGAGATTCCTACTCTTAATAGAGATCATGGGCGTAACCTGCACAGTGCAGCAGTTACCACCATGAGCCACTTGCTGGGCAGACTGGACGGACCACTTGGTCTTTATCTGCTGTGGTTACTATGAGATGGAGTGCTTTAGATGTGTTGGCATGTTATACCCTGGTCTGGGGTTTTATTCTGAAGCAGCCTCCCTTCTCACCACTTGTTCTACACTGGCCTTTGAAAATGTGATCAGGAAAGAGTTGACAATTGAGAGAGAGGTAACAAGGATCATGTTGCCGGTGGTACGGTAGCCTTGCCTGCAAGGCAGAGTACTCCGCACCCTGATCTAAAGAGAGCCAGATCCCGACTCAGTAACCATTACCTCCATTCTTCCATTGCTAGTAACCTAGAGAACATTAAGTTTCTTTTAGTCACTAGAATACATATGAAGGTTTTATATCTGCTTTCCCAGTGCCTGGGAGCAGAAGGGATTACTGGGGATCGTGTGATATCACACCCTTGCTGTACGAGATTTTATAAACAAAAACCTGACGGGTAGATTTTCCACATGCATGCATTTTACTGGAAATGCGTGTATCTATATAAATGGATGTACATTTGCATATACTGAATATGATTTTGCCAAAGAAGCTTCAGAAGTTTATCCAAATACCTGCACCCTAAAGCAGAGGGTAGGTGTTTTGCTTTGCAGTTTGGGCCTATCCCTTTCTTTCATGGCCACTCAGGAGACTCCACTAACCAGCGAAAGGGACAGCAGAAAGAGCCAGACCAGGCAGAGAAGAACAGCTTTGTCCAGTCTGTACTGCATCTCTTCTAGACCTGGAAACCGCTGCCATGAATTAGAGGGGGCAGGAGATGGATCTGTGTTTGTGAGGTTCATTCTGGTCACTCTCAGACCTCGTATCTCTCTTTAATGGGAGCTGGAAAAGGTTACAAACTCCTCAACACTAGTGGATAAAAAAAACCTCCACAGACCACACTAAGCTAAAGAAAAGGAAATATTCACTGCTGACGGGTTTACAATGCCCTGGCCCCATGCTCCATTGGACATCTGTCCCTGCCCTGTGAGAGGTGGGCAGATGATCTTCCTACTCCTGAGGCTTCCTCCTGGCATGTCATCTCATTTTTCTTTTCAGTTATTTGTCACATGTGCCAATCAGCCCATGACATCTTGCACTCGCTGCTCTGAACTTGAGGCTTCTTACTGCCACCTCTGTGTCAGCATGGGTGATAGACGATCCGTCACCATTACTTTATATCACTGCTGAATGCATCGCTCCTTCATCGTTTTTTTTCAGCAGCATTGAAGTGCATTAGCTAGTTAATGTCTAATGAAAATTAAGTTAATAGATTTGATTAGCAGTCATTGGGTTTCATTTCCTAGGTGAAGCGGTTGCTTGTCAGCTGACTATGCAGTGATGCTCATAGCTGAGCTCACTCTGTATAGTGATGCGGCTCGCTCCCCGTAGCTGTGCTCACTCTGTATAGTGATGCGGCTCGCTCCCCGTAGCTGTACTCACTCTGTATAGTGATGCGGCTCGGCCCCCGTAGCTGTGCTCACTCTGTATAGTGATGCGGCTCGCTCCCCGTAGCTGTGCTCACTCTGTATAGTGATGCGGCTCGCTCCCCGTAGCTGTGCTCACTCTGTATAGTGATGCGACTCGCTCCCCGTAGCTGTGCTCACTCTGTATAGTGATGCGGCTCGGCCCCCGTAGCTGTGCTCACTCTGTATAGTGATGCGGCTCGCTCCCCGTAGCTGTGCTCACTCTGTATAGTGATGCGGCTCGCTCCCCGTAGCTGTGCTCACTCTGTATAGTGATGCGGCTCGCTCCCCGTAGCTGTGCTCACTCTGTATAGTGATGCGGCTCGGCCCCCGTAGCTGTGCTCACTCTGTATAGTGATGCGGCTCGCTCCCCGTAGCTGTGCTCACTCTGTATAGTGATGCGGCTCGCTCCCTGTAGCTGTGCTCACTCTGTATAGTGATGCGACTCGCTCCCCGTAGCTGTGCTCACTCTGTATAGTGATGCGGCTCGCTCCCCGTAGCTGTGCTCACTCTGTATAGTGATGCGGCTCGGCCCCCGTAGCTGTGCTCACTCTGTATAGTGATGCGGCTCGCGTAGCTGTGCTCACTCTGTATAGTGATGCGGCTCGGCCCCCGTAGCTGTGCTCACTCTGTATAGTGATGCGGCTCGCTCCCCGTAGCTGTGCTCACTCTGTATAGTGATGCGGCTCGCTCCCCGTAGCTGTGCTCACTCTGTATAGTGATGCGGCTCGCTCCCCGTAGCTGTGCTCACTCTGTATAGTGATGCGGCTCGCTCCCCGTAGCTGTGCTCACTCTGTATAGTGATGCGGCTCGCTCCCCGTAGCTGTGCTCACTCTGTATAGTGATGCGGCTCGGCCCCCGTAGCTGTGCTCACTCTGTATAGTGATGCGACTCGCGTAGCTGTGCTCACTCTGTATAGTGATGCGGCTCGGCCCCCGTAGCTGTGCTCACTCTGTATAGTGATGCGGCTCGCTCCCCGTAGCTGTGCTCACTCTGTATAGTGATGCGGCTCGCTCCCCGTAGCTGTGCTCACTCTGTATAGTGATGCGGCTCGCTCCCCGTAGCTGTGCTCACTCTGTATAGTGATGCGGCTCGCTCCCCGTAGCTGTGCTCACTCTGTATAGTGATGCGGCTCGCCCCCCGTAGCTGTGCTCACTCTGTATAGTGATGCGGCTCGCTCCCCGTAGCTGTGCTCACTCTGTATAGTGATGCGACTCGCGTAGCTGTGCTCACTCTGTATAGTGATGCGGCTCGGCCCCCTTAGCTGTGCTCACTCTGTATAGTGATGCGGCTCGCTCCCCGTAGCTGTGCTCACTCTGTATAGTGATGCGGCTCGCTCCCCGTAGCTGTGCTCGCTCTGTATAGTGATGCGGCTCGCTCCCCGTAGCTGTGCTCACTCTGTATAGTGATGCGGCTCGCCCCCCGTAGCTGTGCTCACTCTGTATAGTGATGCGGCTCGCCCCCCGTAGCTGTGCTCACTCTGTATAGTGATGCGGCTCGCTCCCCGTAGCTGTGCTCACTCTGTATAGTGATGCGGCTCGGCCCCCGTAGCTGTGCTCACTCTGTATAGTGATGCGGCTCGGCCCCCGTAGCTGTGCTCACTCTGTATAGTGATGCGGCTCGGCCCCCGTAGCTGTGCTCACTCTGTATAGTGATGCGGCTCGGCCCCCGTAGCTGTGCTCACTCTGTATAGTGATGCGGCTCGCTCCCCGTAGCTGTGCTCACTCTGTATAGTGATGCGGCTCGGCCCCCGTAGCTGTGCTCACTCTGTATAGTGATGCGGCTCGGCCCCCGTAGCTGTGCTCACTCTGTATAGTGATGCGGCTCGCTCCCCGTAGCTGTGCTCACTCTGTATAGTGATGCGGCTCGCTCCCCGTAGCTGTGCTCACTCTGTATAGTGATGCGACTCGCGTAGCTGTGCTCACTCTGTATAGTGATGCGGCTCGGCCCCCGTAGCTGTGCTCACTCTGTATAGTGATGCGGCTCGCTCCCCGTAGCTGTGCTCACTCTGTATCGTGATGCGGCTCGGCCCCCGTAGCTGTGCTCACTCTGTATAGTGATGCGGCTCGCTCCCCGTAGCTGTGCTCACTCTGTATAGTGATGCGGCTCGCTCCCCGTAGCTGTGCTCACTCTGTATAGTGATGCGGCTCGCCCCCCGTAGCTGTGCTCACTCTGTATAGTGATGCGGCTCGCTCCCCGTAGCTGTGCTCACTCTGTATAGTGATGCGGCTCGCTCCCCGTAGCTGTGCTCACTCTGTATAGTGATGCGGCTCGCTCCCCGTAGCTGTGCTCACTCTGTATAGTGATGCGGCTCGCTCCCCGTAGCTGTGCTCACTCTGTATAGTGATGCGGCTCGCTCCCCGTAGCTGTGCTCACTCTGTATAGTGATGCGGCTCGCTCCCCGTAGCTGTGCTCACTCTGTATAGTGATGCGGCTCGGCCCCCGTAGCTGTGCTCACTCTGTATAGTGATGCGGCTCGCTCCCCGTAGCTGTGCTCACTCTGTATAGTGATGCGACTCGCGTAGCTGTGCTCACTCTGTATAGTGATGCGGCTCGGCCCCCTTAGCTGTGCTCACTCTGTATAGTGATGCGGCTCGCTCCCCGTAGCTGTGCTCACTCTGTATAGTGATGCGGCTCGCTCCCCGTAGCTGTGCTCACTCTGTATAGTGATGCGGCTCGCTCCCCGTAGCTGTGCTCACTCTGTATAGTGATGCGGCTCGCTCCCCGTAGCTGTGCTCACTCTGTATAGTGATGCGGCTCGGCCCCCGTAGCTGTGCTCACTCTGTATAGTGATGCGGCTCGCTCCCCGTAGCTGTGCTCACTCTGTATAGTGATGCGGCTCGCCCCCCGTAGCTGTGCTCACTCTGTATAGTGATGCGGCTCGGCCCCCGTAGCTGTGCTCACTCTGTATAGTGATGCGGCTCGGCCCCCGTAGCTGTGCTCACTCTGTATAGTGATGCGGCTCGGCCCCCGTAGCTGTGCTCACTCTGTATAGTGATGCGGCTCGCTCCCCGTAGCTGTGCTCACTCTGTATAGTGATGCGGCTCGGCCCCCGTAGCTGTGCTCACTCTGTATAGTGATGCGGCTCGGCCCCCGTAGCTGTGCTCACTCTGTATAGTGATGCGGCTCGCTCCCCGTAGCTGTGCTCACTCTGTATAGTGATGCGGCTCGCTCCCCGTAGCTGTGCTCACTCTGTATAGTGATGCGACTCGCGTAGCTGTGCTCACTCTGTATAGTGATGCGGCTCGGCCCCCGTAGCTGTGCTCACTCTGTATAGTGATGCGGCTCGCTCCCCGTAGCTGTGCTCACTCTGTATCGTGATGCGGCTCGGCCCCCGTAGCTGTGCTCACTCTGTATAGTGATGCGGCTCGCTCCCCGTAGCTGTGCTCACTCTGTATAGTGATGCGGCTCGCTCCCCGTAGCTGTGCTCACTCTGTATAGTGATGCGGCTCGCTCCCCGTAGCTGTGCTCACTCTGTATAGAGATGCGGCTCGCTCCCCGTAGCTGTGCTCACTCTGTATAGTGATGCGGCTCGCTCCCCGTAGCTGTGCTCACTCTGTATAGTGATGCGGCTCGCTCCCCGTAGCTGTGCTCACTCTGTATAGTGATGCGGCTCGGCCCCCGTAGCTGTGCTCACTCTGTATAGTGATGCGGCTCGGCCCCCGTGGCTGTGTACACTGTGGAGTGTAGTAGTAGTTGCTGCTGGCTGCACAGTTTGGGCTTCTCTTGACACATAAAGAACATTATAAGGTTCACTTTGCCTCAAGTGTCTAATCTAGAAGATTTGAAGCAGTCCTACCGCTTTCCATGCGCAGAATACCCCACAGGAGGGACTTCCCGGACTGTTCTTGTTTTACTTTCTGTGATATTCCCATATCTTAGCTTTAGGCATATGACCATTCTTGTTGGCCTTGCAGCTTCTTTATTTACGTAATGTCTGCACGACCTTTTCTTGGATGCATTAAGTTGATGCTTAGTTGGTTAGTTATTTAATAAACTTATAACCTTGCATTCCAATCCAATGACAGCTCATTGTAGCTTCCAGAATAATGCATTCATAAAATAGCCACATCTCGGACATAAACAATTAAAACATACACATAACGTGATAGATATTTAAAACCTTCATTATCTTTCTCCAGTGCCATAAAATTGTTTTTAAATAAATAAATCTCTACTTTGATCACAAGGAAAATAAAATTAAACATTTAACTTGTAGTTCTTTTGTTGTTCCTGTTGCCTCCTATAGTTGTCATTGTTCCATGTAAGGGCTCTGCCTAAATATAATTAGCTCTGCTTATATGTTCCATGTTGTATGTAAACCGATACGATGTGCAAACGGCTATCGGTATAGAAGAAACTCCAAATAAATAAATAAACATCAGCCATGTACATAAAATATTTAACCTTAAAAGCCCTTAATATTTTCTCAGATGCTTGAAGTAAATATTTAGTAAAATTGCTGAAAGGGGCAATCCTTGCAGCACATGGACTTGTTCTCCCCATACCACCCCTGCTGCTCTCGTCCTGACAGAAATGAGCAAACCACAGAGATGATGCCTGTAGATTGCACTACATGTTCACCGAATTGAATGCGGCCGACACGTCAAGCTACCAGCTGCACTGTCTCGCCTCTCTGCATCCCATAAAACCATCTAAAATCAAACTTGTTAATCGAGAATATTATTTTCATCCAAAAAAAATCTATTTGTTGCGTAAGCACCCATTTCTGTAGGATCGTACTCAAAATTGGCAGGTTAGAAATTGGACGAATATTAGCCACATCATCCATTGGAAAGGCTAAATTCTTCTTTACTGGTGCTCTAGTTGCTTTTTTCAAAGAGAGGCATGGATAATCTTAACTATAAAACTATATGTACTTTGCATCATGCAAAACAGCAAGGATCAATGAGGGCATAATGACCAGTTCTCCTGCAGTTGTGTGTGCAAAACGCGAACAGTTAGTTTCATTATTATCATCCTGTAATCTTTTACACTTTTCCCACAAAGATAATAAGATTCTTCACAATCAGCTTCCAACCTGTCCCAGCACGGAAGCTTTCATCACATGAAATAACTCCTGAGGTCTATTGATTGCTGCATTTATCTGTTTTTGAGTGATAAGATCTTTTCCTTATGAGCATGCCTTTTATATAGTTTTTAAGATAGCAACTACAATTCTTAATCCAGCACTTGCTCAGATCTCCTGCGTTCCCAAGGCTTGCAATGTCTTGTGATGACAAATATTGGAGCTGTGTCCAGCAGCTGTTCTGACTCAGAAAAGGAGGAGAGCTGGGGCTTTTCTCCTCAGGGAGGTGGGAGAGGCTCACGGTGTTTATCTTTCTGCTTGCAGGGCGCTAAAAAGCTGTGCCCCCAGTGCAACACCATCACATCCCCAGGAGACCTGCGGCGCATCTACTTGTGAAGAGGGGAGGAAGGGAGGTGGGAGCCCACGCCACCCGGCTCGGTGAGAGGAGGGAGCGACACAATACAAGGACATTCAGCTGGGAAGGTGGCGCCCTCTGGGGGAAGCACACGCAGCAGCGGCCCCAGCCTCCTCCTCCTCCTCCGTTTTGGGAATGCACTTGAGGACATTGTGCAGGAAACACTGTGGACAAAAGCAGCCCCCTCTCTCTCTCTCTCAGGAGCCCCTCGTCTTTCCTTTCTGTTTTCATGTGCCCGGACCTGCAGGACATTGCCTGGACCATGGTGGACAGCCTCCGAGGAGTGTTTGTATGTGTGCGTGCTTGTGTCTGGGGAGGGAGAGGATCCTGAACAGGAACGCCTGACGCTTGGAGCTGTGCTTTCTTTCCTGTCGTATCCGAGCGGCAAAAAAAGAAAAACAGGAAAAAAGCCCCCGAAGCACATGTAATATAAACTATATATGTTTACAATGTTGTGTATAAATGGATAGACTCAAACATTACATACTAATATGTTCGGGGGGGGGGGGGGGTTGTGTTTAAACAACAAAAGATTTGAGCAAAGAACATTAAATCCATATTTTTCTCAGTTCTGCAAAAAGTTTTGGCATTAAAATCATTAGTTTAAAAAGAAACAAAGTTTATATATATATATATCTATACATATATATAATATAAATGGTTTAATGTTCTGTGGTGTATATTTCTTCATTCAGATATGAAGTCACTTGGAAGACAGACAGCTTTCTGTCACTGTTTCTGAGAGCATGGGAGGGAGGGAGGGGTGGCCGCCATGGGAAACCGCCCGTATGGTAGAAGCAGGGCCTGCTCTCCTGGTGTTCCCGTGTCCCCCTCCGCCTTCACGGTGCCCTGGGCGCTCTGTCTGCCGCCATTTTCTCAGAGAGATGAGAAGGCAGTGTTACCTCTGGAAATGTGCATATAGCTGAGGGGGAGGATGGGGCAGCAGGGATCTGATACTCTCACTGTTTCTTCATTTCTGCTTTCCAGGTGACTCGGGGCTCCTGACTGGAGGTGCTCTCGCTCTTTTACAGAGCGGTCCCGTCAGGAGCCCACAGTCCCAGCTCTAAAGCGCTGGAAATGAACTCCACAAGAAAACCAGCAGCGCCAGCTTTTAGACCTTAATCTGCTCGGGCCAGCTAGTTGTGTTTCTTTCCCCTCTGATTTCTGGGCTCTCTGAGTGCTTGCTCATGTTCTGCTTCACAGTCTGCCACAAGGCAGAGAAAATCATTGCTACCAGAGGTTAACAGTCCCGCGAAGCCATGGTTTTCCACAGTATTGGTGCCAAAGATGTATCCAGAGGGAGCCTGGAGCCAGGTCACCCTTCACAGGATGGAGTAGAGAATTGGGGTCGTAGGACGTGTCTGTGCTGGCGGCAGGAAAATGCCTGAAAGCCTGGGCAAACGCTCTCCTTTTACTTTCAGGACTTCGTGTGAGAAGCGTATGGGAGCTCTGTGTGCTGCTGAGATGGTAGCACTGCATCAGAGATCCTCTTCCCGGCGAGGAGGCTGCTAGAGAGCCTGGGCTTTCCTTAGGATTTGATTTGTGTAGGAAACTGAATTGAACCTCACTAGCTGGTGCTGACCATGGATGACTACAACGTTTTGGTGCAGTCTTTCTTTTTGCTTTGCCTAACTGGCCGCTCAGTTCTGGTCTGTTCATGAGTTAACAGTGAAGTGGCAGTCTGGTCGTTCTAACCCTGGGCAAGTTGCTTTATCCCTATGCCTTGATTTAGATTTATTAAAATTCATAAATCACCTACATGCATAGCACTAGGCGATGTGCATATTAACACACACAAAATCTACAACTACTATTGCGCTTAGGTACAGGGACCCTTTTGCAGTCTTACGTGCAGCCATGGATGCCAGTGGAATAGTCCCTTTTCCAAGTTATTGCAGTGAAAAGGACTTACAGAGCATGGGCTGCTGCTGACTGTCACCATGCATGAGGCACAGGTTTCTACGCTGTGATCGGAGCAGGATTAGAAGATTTTAGCAATGAGCACTCTAGATTTAGGATGCAGGAAGCTCGTTCACTGGCTCTGTCTGTGCTTCCATTGAGGTTGGGCCATGTGGTGTGTGCACAAGAGCATCTAACCAGCTTCTAGGTAAAGCTCACTCATAGACTTAACTCTACCCCACGGTTGTGGTTTGGAACACTAAATATTAAGGGGTACATTTGAAGCCCCTAGAATGACAGCTTTACAATAGAATAAACAGAGCTAGCAATCCAGTCAGAAGTACTTTTTATTGGTAGCGGATCTGAGTGCCGGATAAAGCATTGCCGTAGCAGTATATCAGCGTAGCCGTCGTATTGATGGCTGTTGACAGCTATTGGAGCCATTTTTCAAGATGTGCTGATGAGGTCCTGCTGAATGCTTAGTACGCCCCTGGCCAGACGCCTCACAAATAAGGCTCTGGAGAATCAAGATGCGCCCCCTGTAGAAAGCAATCGATCAGATTGCATGGGGCCAGCTTGAACCCTCCTGTACAGTGACCACACCACTCATCCTAGAGTTTTTGTACAGTGGTCAGTCTGTGACAGCGTCCTAAACGAGCAGGCACAAAAACGTAGTAAAGTTCTCCTGCTGAAGGGATGCGAGGCTGGATAAATATTTTCTATAAATCCGTGCACCAGCTGTACCTGTATAAGAGAAGTGAGATGGCAGCTGGAGAAGCCGATTCCTCTTCACATTCCTGGACAGGAGGCGATGGAGCAGGCCTTTTGTCCACAGGCCGTTCTCAAACGTGGCGTGCATTCTCTTGTAACCAAGTAACAGGGTTAGCAGATGACGATACCAACTGATCGTTCATAGATAGAAAAGTGTTTAAACAGAAGTATCCCAGGGGCTGACTCGAGATACACTGAAGCACCGCTCTGCAGACTGGAGGATCCCATAAACAAGGCCAATATCTTCTGCTCTTCTTCCATTTCAGGACTTCATACTTTGTGCTGAAGCCTTCACGTGTCAGCGAGTAGGAAAAGAGAAACGTTGTAGGGGGAAGCTTTTGGTCTCGTCCCGAGGGTGGGAAGCGGTATAACCCCATGGGGGAGGAGGATTAAAGCTGCTGGTCTGGGGTCTTCAGAGCTGGACAAGTTACATTTATTCTGGGCTGGGAGCGACTTCAGTTTCATTTCCTTTCATTTTATGGTTCCTGGCAATTTATTCCAAAATTGAGAGAAAATCCATGGAAACACCAGGTCATTTTTTTTCATTAATATTCTTTTATTTATTTATTTATTTATTTTAAAGTAATAAATGCTGAAAACTTTCCAGGAAACCTAAAATAAAAGGAACTGGAAAAGAAGGTCCCTGCATATAGTGAGAACTGGTTAAAAGTTATTCAGAAAGCAAAAAACCTGTTCTCCTCTTAGTTCTGATATAAGCACAAAGCAGTGAGATGGATTTAAGAAACTGCACTTGGGTTTCGGGGCGGTCTCAACCAAGGGGGCAGCTCTAGGCACTGTAATCCCATTGCAAATACTGGGCACATTTTCACTGTTAAATCTGCTCCTCTGTTACCCTAAGCACACAAAAATTAGGTCAGCAAACGTTGGTAAGTGTCCATGTGGTCAGCCCATGTGATGGCGAGGGGGTAGAGGAGCGGGGGTGCCTGCGAGAGGCCCTCCCTGGGCTATGTTATCGGACCCCTCCTGCTGCCACTGGGTACAACTGCATTGTCAGCACCGCTGCCTCCTATTCCTCTTCTGCTCTGCCGAGTCCTCCTGGCGCCTGCAGGGCACTAAAATTATTCTACAAAAGGAGTAGGTTTAAGCATCCCTGCTCTGTTTTGTTGTTTGTGAGCATTGTTCATTGCTGTTTGCTGTGTTGCTTCTCCGAGAAGGAAGCACGGGACCAAGAAAACAGCTCAGGATTGTTGCATCTCTTCTCGCTTACCAAACCTTTTTTCAGCATTAGGTGTGTGCCTTGTAGAAAGTTATGGCCAGTGACAAAGGACCTCTTGACCCGCCTAGTGGCCCTCTCCTCCACTGCTGTTACCACAGACTCTCCTCTCCCTTCTTTGCCCTGACCCCACGCTCTCAGTCTGGAGCTTGCACTGACTCTCACCTCACAGTAAAAATGTACTTCCTTGCATTTCCTTTCATACCATAACTCCGTCCTCGAGCAGCTTCTCTGGAAAATGCCTCCTTGTATTTTATTGAAGTCAGATAAATAGATGAGTTTCTGTCCTTGAATTTGTAGGACTGACTAGACTAGGGTTTGATCTCCCTCTTCTAAAATTCTTTCATCCCTCTGAAGATGAAGGAATACAAACCTGAAACTCACTAGTGTTGGTCCATAAACTCGGCTTCCATATATGCTGAGGCCACATTTTGTCCTTAATGGTACAGTGAGTCCCCTAAACGACTGCTGAGGAACCAAAAATAACAATGTAAGAAGTTGCCATACTGGGTCAAACCAAGAGTCCATCAAGCCCAGCATCCTGTTTCCAACAGAGGCTAAACCAGGTTACCAAACAGTAAATAGATCCTATGCTGCTATTGCAAGTAATAAACAGTGGTATACTCCAAGTCTACTTGATTAATTCCAGTTCATGGACTTCTTCTCCAGGAACCTGTCCAAACCTTTTTTTAAGTCCAGCATGGAGTTAGCAAGTAGCATCTTGAATTATCTGAAAGAGTAAATAGCCAATTCCCATTTACTTGTTCTAGTCCTCTCATGATTTTATAGACCTCTATCATATCCCCCCTCAGTCGTCTCTTCTCCAAGCTGAACAGCCCTAACTTCTGTAGCCTTTCCTCATAGGGGAGCTGTTCCATCCCCTTTATCATTTTGGTAGCCCTTCTCTGTACCTTCTCCATCGTAATTATATCTTTTTTGAGATGCGGAGACCAGAATTGTACACCGTATTCAAGGTGCGGTCTCACCATGGAGCAATACAGAGGCATTATGACATTTTCCGTTTTATTCACCATTCCCTTCCTAATAATTCCTAACATTCTGTTTGCTTTTTTGACTGCCGCAGCACACTAAGCCGACGATTTCAATCTATTGTATGCTATGACGCCTAGATCTTTTTCCTGGATGGCAACTCCTAATATAAAATCTAACATCGTACAACTACAGCATGGGTTATTTTTCCCTATATACATCACTTTGCAATTGTCCACATTAAATTTCATCTGCCATTTGGATGCCCAATCTTCCAGACTCGCAAGGTCCTCCTGCAGTTTATCATAATCCGCTTGTGATTCAACTACTCTTAATAATTTTGTGTCATTGCAAATTTGATCACCTCACTTGTCGTTTCCCCTTCCAGATCATTTATAAATATATTAAAAGGCACCGGTCTAAGTACAAATCCCTGAGGCACTCCACTGTTTACCTCTCTCCACTGAGAAAATTGACCATTTAATCCTACTTTCTGTTTCCTGTCTTTTAACCTTTTGGCAATTCGCAAAAGTACATTACCTCCTTATCCCATGTATTTTTTATTTTCTTAGAAGCCTCTCATGGGGGATTTTGTCAAATGCCTTCTGAAAATACAAATACACATCTACCAGTTCACTTTGATCCACATGTTTATTCACCCCTTCAAAAAAATGTAGCAGATTTGTGAGAGAAGACTTCCCTTGATAAATCCATGCTGGCTGTGTCCCATTAAACTATGTCTATATGTTCTATGATTTTGTTCGTTAGAATAGCTTCCATGATTTTTTCTGGTACTGAAGTCAGGCTTACCAGTCTTTAGTTTCACAGATTACCCCTGGAGCCCTTTTTAAATATCGGGGTTACATCCAATCTTTAGGTACAATGGATGATTTTAATGATAAGTTAGAAATTACTAATAAATCTGAAATTTCATTTTTTTAGTTCCTTCAGAACCCTGGGATGAATACCATCTGGTCCAGGCAGTTTGCTACTCTTCAGTTTGTCAGTCTGGCCTACTACATCTTCCAGGTTCACTGTGATTTTGTTTCAGGTCATCTGAATCATCACCCTAGAAAACTGTCTCTGGAATGGGTATCTCCCTAACATCCTCATTAGTAAACACTGAAGCAAAGAATTCATTAAGTCTTTCTGTGATGGCCTTATTTTCCCTAAGTATCCCTCTAACCCCTCGATCATCTAATAGTCCAACGGGCTCCTTTGCAGGCGTCCTACTTTGAATATATTTTTTGAAGTTTTTATTAGGAGTTTTTGCCTCTATGGCCAACTGCATTTCAAATTCTCTCTTCGCCTGTCTTATCAATGTTTTACACATCTTGACAATGCTTATGCATTATCCTATTTTCTTCAGATGTGGATCCTTCTTCCAATTTTTGAAGGAAGTTCTTATGGCTAAAATAGCCTCTTTCGCCTCACCTTTTAACAATGCCGGTAATGGTTTGGCCTTTCTTCCCCCTTTTTTTAATGCATGGCATAAATCTGGACTTCACTTTTGAAGTGGTATTTTTAAACAGTGTCCATGCCTGTTGTACACTTTTAACCTTTGTAGCTGCTCCTTTCACTCTTTTTCTGTCTTCCTCATTTTATCAAAGTCTCTCTTTTTGAAAGTTTAGCACGAGAGCCATGGATTTGCTTACTGTCCCCCTTCCAGTCATTAATTCAAATTTGATCATATTATGATCACTATTGCCAAGCGGCCCCACCACCGTTACCTCTCTCTCCAAATCCTGTTCTCCACTGAGAATTAGATCTAAAATTGATCCCTCTCTCATCGGTTCCTGAACCAATTGCTCCATAAAACTGTCATTTATTCCATCCAGAAACTCTCTCTAGCATGTACCGATGATACATTTACCCAGTCAATATTGGGGTAATTGAAATCTCCCATTATTACTGTGCTGCCAATTTGGTTAGCTTTCCTAATTTCTCTTAGTGTTTCATCGTCCATCTCATTAGTTTGGCCAGGTGCATGGTAGTATACTCCTATCACTATATTCTTCCCTGACACACATGGGATTTCTACCCATAAAGATTAGTCTCTTGCAAGATCTTAATACTGTTGGACTCTGTGCCATCCCAGACATAAAGTGCCACCGCCACCCCAACCAAGTTGATCCATCCTATTGCTGCGATATACTTTGTACCCCGGAATAGCACTATCCCATTGGTTATCCTCTTTCCACCATGGATCTGAGATGCCAATTATGTCTATCTCATTCACTGCTATACACTCTAACCCTCCCATCTTACTTCTCAGACTTCTGGCATTGGCATACAGACATTTCAAAGTGTGTTTTTTGTTTGCATTAACAACCTGCTTTTCAGCTGTCAGGGATAATTGGGAATCTTTACTTAGGGGGGCCTACGGTGGTAGTTATGGATAATTCGAGTAACATTCAGGAGCCACAGCTGGTAACTAATAGAGCAATATCCCACTGCCCTTCACACTCACTAACCAGAGGTATCATGAAGAATTCCTCACTTTTTGAAGCAGAAGTAGTGGTGACCAAGTGGCATTCTCAAAATTTGTTCTTGCTTAAATTTGGGCGAGGTTGATGCTGCAGAAGTAAAAGGATGAGAAATTGGCTCTGTCTGGCTTACTGGTCTGTTCTATTTTCATACCCTGCTTTGGAGGACCTTGTGTACAGAAGTAGAGAAGAAATGGAATAGCTGGGGGAGCAGTGGTTGTGATCGGGGCCAGCTCTCTCCTGCAGGCTGTGCACAGACCAGGATCTCAGTTGCTCAGTCTCAGCTGTTAATAATATATATTAATGTGCAGAATAGAGCTGAGGTGGAGTTTTAAAAGCTGGCCGGTCGCCCCAAGACATCCACCCCTTTCTGCAGAATATAACTGCAAGAAGCTGGGCTCTCTCTCTCTCTCTTATTATAGCAATGCTGCCTAACCACAAAGGCAAAAAAAAAATTGTTTTGTTTTTCCTGGTCCATTCTGCTCAGGTCTGAGATTGCCAAGCATTTTCCTCTTTCAGCCCTGGTGCATCAGTAATCTCCGTGCATGACTCGTCCTTGCTATGTCTACAAAGGAAGGTCCTGTTTCATAGCAGCAGATTGCAGTGTTCCAAGGAGTACCCATTGGCCTGGTTTAAACTGGACCCTAAACTAAAAGTCCTTTTATTTTTAATTCTAAGAACCCTAGGCATGTGCAAAGTGGCTGCATTATGTCAGAAGAGGGATAGATTGCTGTCTGTCTCACTCACATATTTGTGACCAATGCTGCTTGGCAGGGACTGGTTTAATGAGCATGGAAACACAGATGAAAGTTTGTAGCAGCAGGGCTTCTGGCTCTCAGCCTAGGATCCAGTGCTTCCCTGCCCTGTAGTACTTCTCTGGGACCATCTTCTGAGGAAGGAGTTTTGTAGTAGTTTGTGGAACAGCTGTGTGCTTTGTACGTATTTGTAAAAGAATATGTAACCAGTAATGTTTTATTTGACATGTAAAGCAATCCCTATTGTTAAAAGAAAGGCTACCCTGGAGCGAGGAGAGACTGCTTCTGGCCATTTCAGCTGGTTACAGGGATATTTTTGTTTTATTTTGCTTTTTAATAAACTCTTATTTTTCCTCTCTCATGATAATTAACAACAAACAAAACTCTTTTGCCCAAAGATGCCAGATTGCACACGGTGATATTTCAGTTGTGTCAATGATGTGTGTTAATGTATATTATCTAAAAACAAAAAGGTACTTGTCATTCCCGTTTGTAAACTATATTTGACATTAATTAAACAAGTATAAATCTTTGTGGTGAGCCTTCTTGTCCTGACCTTCAGTCCTGCGAGCCATCGGGACTGATTGATCTGTTTAAACTATTGGTATCCTGCACCCTCCAATCTGCCTGGGCCCCTGCAGCCGTAAGGGAGCTCTGGCGGCAGTTCCAGCCTCTGCCCACGGGTGGCTCTGCTCTGATCTTCCTCCTTTTAAGCAGGGCCTGTTGGAAGCTGTAATGTTGGTAGTGGGTGGTGCATTGCACTAAGGCCCTTTCCCGTTGCACAGCATGGCTGCTCCTCTTCTCTTATTATACAGCACAGCAGGCCTATGCAACTCCGGTCCTGGAATGCCAGAAGCAGGTCTGCTTTTCAGGCTACGCATACTGCACCCACCCACCCATTGTTTGTAACTCTATCTCATGCATACTTAGCGGGGATGTACTAAACAATCCAACCTGTTTGTGGCAGTCTAGAACTGGAATTGCCTACCCCCTGTTACAGAGCCACACTGAGCCCACAGTAATCCTGAGCACACAGCATCGATGATGCTCATGTTCTCTCACATCAGGCAGCAGCAGTGATGATTTCCATTCCTCCTGCAGTGCTTGGAGTGCTGCTGTCGGGCATTGAAGAGAGACCCCAACCCAGCTCTGCTCCAGTCCCATTGGATCTGAAGTGGCTCCTGCTTAAAAGATAGTGAAGACCACTGATATAGGTGATAATGCCCAGTCACCCAACCCCATGGGGACAGATTCAGCTACCACTGCCAAAGCAGGAATAAATCTGCATTTTTTTATTATTTTTCTGTCAGTATTTTAATTATAAATTCATATTTAATTAGCTTAAAACTAGTTTTATTTTAAATAACATCTTTTAATACACAAAAGTACCCACAGGGTTGACCACAGCGTAAATGGCATGCAGGGGTGCGGACAAAGTGTCACGCAGTAGACTGATTTGCATGCCATGGTGAGAGCTGAGGCCACTTGTGCAGCACTAGTTGCAACTGGAAGCCGCTCTGTGTCTGCACAGTACTCCAGTGTGGAATTAGGTTTTGTAAAATGATATTCCCAGCACATTGTGGTATGTGTAGGTCGGTTTCTTCCATTTCCAATCAGTACTACGGCTACCACAATGTGACAGTGGGTGTGGAAGACAGAGAAAGCCAGGCGAGGCCTGAATTCTCTCTCCAGGAACAGTCGCTTGGGCAGCAATTGATGGAAGCTCCTCACCTGCCCCCTGCTGCTTATTGTTCGTGTAAATGACAGAAAACCCACACCTAAAGCAGGCTGCAGGCCGCTTTCTCTAAAGGCATTTGGGCTGGGGGCAGGAGTAAGAGAGGGACGCGTTTGCAAGCTCGCCCAGTTATCCCAGCTCAGCCCTGTGCTCAGCAGCGCTTAGGATGCAGCAGTGCCGGTCTGAGCATCAATAAGAGACAGGAAAAACTGAACTCTGCTGAGCAGAATAATAAATGGACAGCTCACAACAAAAGAAATAATTATTTAAAGGAAGAGTAGTCTCCAGTGGCTGCCAAACAATGAACTTAGCACTCTATTCTGCAAGTACACAAGACTCTAAAGCCTTAATTGCCTGAGACTTATTGCCTGGGCTTTTTTTTTTCCCCAGCAACATAAAATGTAAGCAACAGCTGTGTGTGATGCATTGCAGCTCCTGCTTCTTGAGCCGCTCGCAGATGTACATGGGCTACCGTTTGTTACCATTGGAAGGCCTGAAGTGGCAGCAGAGTCCTGCCTTGTCTGCTGCAGGTGCTTCTGGCTGCTCTTCTTGTGCTCGGGAAAGGGCTGATAAACGTGCAGCATAATTTTCCTCCAGTACTCATCATCATCATCATCGTTTTTTTACCTCTGGCATTTCCAGCCACAGAGTTCACAGCCCTGTTACAGCAGAACGTCAGGTTTTGTGATGAGCACAAGGTGCAGTGATCAGAAAGATACATCAAGGGGAGATTACAGTTTACAATTGTAAATATTCTAGGCACAGACATGCAATGCAAGTCAGATCAGAGTTTAAATGATTAAAAATGCAGATATCACACCAAATGTAGGCTAAGCAGTAAGTGTGGCGCGCATCGTACATCAGCAAGAAAACCAGCCACGCCCCTGATTTCATTCCCTGGATTCTGTTTTCCTCTCTGGCAATCCTCCACCTGTCTGCTGAAGTACTGTCAGCTTCTACAACACTGGCATTCAGGGTCCGGTGAATCACAGGACTGCAGAGCCGCAGTCCCCACAGCAGGAGCCTCCCCCAAAGCTCTCCACTCACTCTTACCTCCTATTTCTCCCTCCCTCTCTCCTCAACCATCTCCATGGTGGCTCCTCGGCCCACTCCCCTCAGATCCTCCCTCCCCCTCACCATGGCAGCAGCTTCTGGGCCTTTTCTCAGACTTCGTCCCCTGACTCCCATAACTGCAGTATTGGCCTCCTGCTACCGCCACACACATCCCCGCCCTGCCTCTCCCAGCGAGAGGCAGTCAGCAGACCTCCACGGCCTCCTAACCGCTGGCTCACATCCTCCCACTACTCTCTGCCGCTGGACTCCTCACGCTTGGCCCAGCAGAAGCTAATAATAATAAAACTGGTTCAGTAGCTTCCAGCCTGCCTCTTCCCACATCAAGGGAGTCATCACCTCTAGAGCGTCAAGAGGCAGCCCACCCAGACCCTACTCTTCTAGGGCTCTGCCTGCACCCCCCCAGACACCAATGTAAGTATATTTTTTTTTACCTATTCACAGGCTGCAGCTGCCATTTGTGCCTAATGGAAGGAGAGAAGATTAACTGTGAGCGTCAGAGAGTGTGCGAACAAGTCAGTGAGTTTGTATGAGCAAGGAAGAGAGTGTGTAAGCAGCTCTGAGCATGAAAGAGAGTTTGTGTGAGAAAGTGAGAGCGTGAGCAAGTCAGTGAGCATGAGAGAGAGTGTGGGTGAGTCAGCTTGTGTGAGCATGAGAGTATGAGTTAGCATGAATGAGAGCATGCGAGTCAGTGAGTGTATGAGAGTGAGAGAATGAGTGAGTCATTGAGCTTGTGTGTCCGAGGGAGTGCATGAGTTAATCATGTGAGAGTGTGAGTGATTATATGATTGTACAATTGAGAGAGCATGTATGCATATAGTGAGTGCAAGTCAGCGAGCATGTGAGAGAGAGTACAAGTGAGTCAGTGATCTTGTGAGCAAGAGAGTGTGAGCAAGTCAGTGAGCAAGCATCTGAGCATGTGTGTGCAAGTCAGTGGGTGTGCATATGTGTGAGAATAAATATTGCATGCTAGAGAATGTACTGCATGTATAAAAGAGGAGAAAGTTTATGCACACTGCTCAACCCAGACTAATACACTGGTATCTCAGGGTGACTGGAGTCAAAAGTTCCCAGATATGGTGAGCACGGGATTTTTTAAAATTTGATGTGTCTGCTGTTTCGAAATATTTTATTGGTGTTTGGGAAATTAAAAATTTGAATATAATTTTTTTTAATAATTGGATGTTCTCTTTGTCAGCTGTTTTGAAATATTCTTTTTATTAGTATGGTTTTCTTATGATTTTATTTTATTTTATTATTTGATGTTTTAGGAGGAATGATGGTGTTTCTGGTTTTCCATTGTTGCGCTGCACACAGAGTCTGGTTTGTTGCAGTTTCCAACCAGATTGTGATAAATTGCAGGAGGACCTTGTGAGACTGGAAGATTGGGCATCCAAATGGTGGATGAAATTTAATGTGGACAAGTGCAAGGTGATGCATATAGGGAAAAATAACCCTTGCTGTAGTTACACAATATTAGGTTCCATATTAGGTGCTACCACCCAAGAAAGAGATCTAGGCATCATAGTGGATAACACATTGAAATCATCGGTTCAGTGTGCTGCGGCAGTCAAAAAAGCAAACAGAATGTTAGGAATTATTAGGAAGGGGAATGGTTAATAAATCGGAAAATGTCATAATGCCTCTGTATCGCTCCATGGTGAGACCGCACCTTGAATACTGTGTAGAATTCTGGTCGCCGCATCTCAAAAAATATAAAGTTGCAATGGAGAAGGTACAGAGAAGGGCAACCAAAATGATAAAGGGGATGGAACTGCTCCCCTATGAGGAAAGGCTAAAGAGGTTAGAACTGTTCAGCTTGGAGAAGAGACGGCTGAGAAGGGATTTGATAGAGGTCTTTAAGATCATGACAGTTCTAGAACAGGTAGATGTGAATTGGTTATTTACTTTTTCTGATAATAGAAGGACTAGGGGGTACTCCATGAAGTTAGCAAGTAGCACATTTAAAATTAATCAGAGAAAATTCTTTTACTCAACGCACAGTTAAGCTCTGGAATTTGTTGCCAGGGGATGTGGTTAGTGCAGTTAGTGTAGCTGGGTTTAAAAAAGGTTTGGATAGGTTCTTGGAAGAGAGGTCCATTGACTGCTATTGATCGGTTGACTTAGGGAATGGCCACTGCTATTGCTGCCAGGGGTAGCATGGGATCTATTTGTTATGGTTATTGGTGTTTGGGTGGATCCTTGGACACTGTGGCAGCTGACCACACCCACTGGAGACAGTCCCGTGAGGGACCACAGTGTCAGGCTAAACTCCGGACAGACAAACACAGATTTGAATCTTTTATTAAACAGTATATGGAACCACCAGATGTGGCAGTAGTGAGTAGTGGTTGTAGAGCCCGGCTGGGCGCGTCTCTCACAGAACGCTGGAAACGGATCCTCTTTAAGCAGTGCTGTAGTGGAAAGAGACTGAGCGTTATGAGCACACAGTAGAATTAGCATTCAGAGTCCCAAGTAGAATAGGAGAGCTCCGAGACAGGGAGAGCAGGCCCTCAAGGAGCGAATACCTGATCCCTTAGAGCAGAGAGACTCGGTAGCATTGTACTCACTAGCAGTAGCATGAGAGGACTTGAACGAGTAGATGTGACTCGGTTACACTTTCGAATAATAGAAGGACTAGGGGGCATTCCTTGAAGTTAGCAAGTAGCACATTTAAGACTAATCGGAGAAAATTCTTTTTCACTCAACGCACAATAAAGCTCTGGAATTTGTTGCCAGAGGATTTGGTTAGTGCAGTTAATGTAGCTGGGTTTAAAAAAGGATTGGATAAGTTCTTGGAGGAGAAGTCCATTAACTGCTATTAATCAAGTTTACTTAGGGAATAGCCACTGCTATTAATTGCATCAGTAGCATGGGATCTTCTTAATGTTTGGGTAATTGCCAGGTTCTTGTGGCCTGGATTGGCCTCTGTTGGAAACAGGATGCTGGGCTCGATGGACCCTTGGTCTACCCAGTATGGCAATTTCTTATGTTCTAGTTCAGTTTTTGTCTGCATATTTCTATTTATACTTTTATAGTCACTTTTTCTGTATTTGGTGAGGGTCCTATCTGTGTTCTGCATGTGTGACGGAGGTGAGGTATTCTGCTAGCGTTTGATATTCTGGTGTAATAGTTGTAGTGTCTTTTCATGGGTCATGTTGTTACTATTTGAGTGCTGGCAGTTAGTGCTGTTTTGGTATGGAAAACAGTCTCTCCAAGGAAAAGGTTACAAGACAGGCTAATGTGTGTTTAGGATCTGCAAATAGGGTCTCTGTCACAGGAACTTTCCAATATTTCACAGGCTTTAATAAAGTATGGGAAACGGAAATCGTCCATAGAAGAGGACAATTATTATTACATTAATGTATTGCCTTCCAATAAATCTCAAAGCGATTTATAAGTACAAAAACTACAATAAAAATAAAAACAGTCTCTATCCCACCCCCAAACACACAAACTAAAATAACCAAAAGCCATCATTCTCTTCTATACCGCTTCTCACATTAACCAAAAGCTTGCGAAAATAACAGAGTCTGTCATGATTTTCAAACACACACTAAGTCCCCCATACTTCTCAGTTTTAAAGGTAATGCATTCCAGATTTTAGGAGAACATTCGGGAACGGGGTCATTCCAACTTCATTTCTTTGACTGTTGGGACCACCAAAAGTTCCTACTGAGAAGAACGGAGCAAACCTCAGTTTTACATAAGAACATAAGAAAATGCCATACTGGGTCAGACCAAGGGTCCATCAAGCCCAGCATCCTGTTTCCAACAGTGGCCAATCCAGGCCATAAGAACCTGGCAAGTACCCAAAAACTAAGTCTATTCCAAGATGCTGCAATGCCTGAATGTGCAGGGCCTTAGAACACAACTCTGGTAACTTGGAGCGTTGGAGAAAGGTGGAGCTCCATATTCTGACGTTGTACGACTCAGCTAACTTAGGCCTAGATTTATCACAAAAAGAACACCCATGATAAATTTTGGGCTGCTGGGGGGAGGGAGAGAGAGGGAGAGAGAGAGACTCTTTCTAAGGCTGTCATATAAGTAAACTATTTATACCACTGTAAGAGGGGCAGCTGGTAACTTAGGGTGAGGTTTTGGTGGTGGCCTAGGTTTTGGGGGGCAGTTTCACGTGCACAGTCAAAGGTACAAACAGCACAGTAGACATCAGTAAAGATTTGATGTGATTTGGAGTGAGGAAAGGTACAAAGATGAGATGTGTACATTGTACTCTCAACCTTGCTTGATAGCAGCTAGGTAGAGAGTGCATCATGTTGTGACACAAAATTATGAATTTGCTGAATGACTCTCAAGTAAAAATACACAGTCTTTGCCATAGTAGATATATGATCAGACATTGATAAATCAGACTCAAGCCAAACCTGCAAATTCTAAACCACCCTAATGGGTATTAACTGATGGGTAAGCAGTGAAACAGAACAATCTGGTTTTAGATCAGAAAAACCAACCCGTAAGATTTCAGTTACATTGGGATTTGGCTTGAGTCTAGACGTTCCAATTTTAGACAAGTTTTTGTTAATAAAAGTTTCTTCCTCTTAATTCAAGGTCATGGGGGCATGATGTAAAGTTATAGGGAGGAAGGTTCAGAGGAAACATGATGAGGTACTAATTTACTGAGAGGGTAGTTGATGTATGGATCAGCCTACCAGTAGAGTTAATGGCAACAAAGACCGAGACAGAATTTTAAAAGTTTGGGACTGGCACAGAGCATGGTGTACAGGGCTGGTGGGGTAACAAGCAGAAGATACAAAAGAAAGAGATGTAGATGGAACAGTTGTAGAGAACAGAGATGGAGTAGAGTGGAAGAGTTGGCTGAGAGACATGGGGAGGGAGCCAATGTTGGTTTAGGCAATGGGGGTATGGTAGAAAGTGATAGAATGAGCCAGTTGATCATTTCTTATGACTACAGCCTGCTGTGGGAATATCCCAATCATAGGATGCATTGCACCTCGATATCCTGGGCCAGGTTCTCCATTGGAACCGCTCTGGCTGGGATTCTCTTACCCAGACTATGAGAATTCTTTACCTCAGTATTTTCTCAGGCACATTTTGATGATTTTCTCATGAATGACAGCATGATTCTGCCTGCTTTGATCTGTAGGCCACAGAACTATTTTAAACTCTTTCCAGTGTAGGATGTAAATCCTAAACTCTTCCCCAAGGACCTCATCCCCTTTCTAATAGACACAGGATGTCACTTCTGCATAGTTCTTTATCCCTCCAGGTGCCACTCCAGTCTCCAGTGAAGAACCCCATGCATATAATCATCTCCTCCTCCCAGAGAAGGCCACTGATCGTGCTAGCTGTCTAAGACCCTTTCCTAACTCCATGAACACCTCCTACCCTAAGTTTGTCCTTGACATGTTCATTTATCCCCTTGTCAACAATAGTATTAGGCTCAGCCTCCTATCCTGATGCCTTCGCAATCCCCTTTGTATCCTCATAGCCACTGAGCCCAGCCGGCACTCAATCACTCTGTCACCCTGGGATCTGCCGGGTACTTGTGACCTGGATTGGCCACCACTGGAGACAGGATGCTAGACTCGATGGACCTTGGTCTGACCCAGCATGGCACTGCTTTTGTTCTTCTTTCTTGGTCCCAAATCTATTTTTCTAATAATGCAGCCCTCAACAGAAGACGTTTTCCTTCTCTTCCAGGGTCCTCTGCCATCCCTCTTACGTTCTCCTTTACGGTGGACTGCCCCACCCTCTCCACCTGCTCTGCCTCCTCTATAACATCCTCCTTGAAATGGTCCTGCTGCCGTCAGTTCCAGGGGTGGGCTGACAGTGATCTGGGACCCCAGACAGCAAGGGTCATTGGCCCCCTAACCCCTCATCCAAGGCTAGGAGAGAGTGCTGTGGTCATTCCTCCCCTGGTCAATCCCATGAAGGTGCTGTGAAGTGGCACCACTGGGAGATGGGCCTCAGATTCACTGCTCCTATTTCTGAGTTCACCGTAGTCCAAGTGCACCTCAGCTTAGAAGGCAACAGGACCTGGAGCTGAGCACTCCCGAGAGGTGGACATAGTGCAACATCACAGGCTCTAGAAAGTTTCTCTAAAGACTGCATTGGCCCACAGTCACTGCACTGCACTGCCTGCTTAGTACTTTAGACCCACTCAAGAAAGAAGTCTCCCTCTTATATCTGGGTGATGTGGCTGTGAAACGGGAAGGAGAGGCTCAGTCAAGCTTCGGCTGCCTTGCCTTGCCTGGCCTGAGTCCCCACCTCCTATCTCGCAGGAGCTCCCTTTTGCTCATCAGTCACTCTCCCTTTCTACCAGCCATAGAAAATGGTATTTACAAATTACCATTGCTTTGATTTAAATTGCTCCCTGATCCCAGGCTAGATATGAAAAACCAATTAAAATTGAGCGGTTTCTGCATGTGTATGCTGCCCTCTGACCTTGTCAATATGGTTTTGAAGAGGTCAGAGGTTACTGTCACACTGGAGGACTAGGGTGGGGGTTAAGAGGGAGAAGAATTGGGTGTCAGGTTTGTTAAATCCAGCAGTAATGAAGTCAGGAAGCTGCATTATTTTGCAATTTTCCTTGACAAGTCAGCTTTTTTTTCATGCACAGCCTAAACAGATCCATATGCTCTGCATTACCAGGGCAGAGGGCCTGGTGTTGGGTTACAGGAGGCTCAGGCCTAAGTGATTCTGTACCTGAGAGCAGGGTTAAAGTCAGGTGCAGATTCATGGCCAGCGCTGATGGGGGAATTCGACTTCTGGCGCCATTAACGCTGGTTTACAAACCCTTTATAGACTGATCAATATCCCAGGCCTTCCTTCCCCTCTTCTCAAACTCCTTCGGCACAGCTTCTGCCTCTTCCAGTGGTAATTTACACCTTCGCCTGGATTATGTCCTCTCCCATTTTTCATCAAACCCCCCCCCCCCCCCGGTGCCCACTCACGTATAGAAACATCTACATGACGTTTGATGATGGGACCTGTGCAGTCTCAAGAGCTCCAGAACATTTTCCAAGCACACCTGCACACAGCAGGGTCGGTGGTCAGTGGTGAGACCGCACCCGGAATATTGTGTCCAGTTCTGGAGGCCGAGTCTCCAAAAGGACATAGACATAGCTGAGGTAGGCGTGGGCCTGAGAATGGTGCAGAGTCTGTCACAAAATCCCCATGGAGAGACGAAGGAGGGAGGGTATGACAGAAACGTTCAGATACTTCAAAGCTATAAATAACACACAAGAGGCAAGACCTTTTCAATGGTAAGGGACTTCTAGCACAAAAGAAACGCAGGAAATATGTCTTCACAGAGAGGGCGGTAGATACATGGAAAGACCGCCCAGGGCAGGTGGTGAGGACAAAAAAGCAGTACTAGAATTTTAAAAAGCCTGGGATAGGAACAGAGGATCCTTATTTGCAGGGACATGAGAGTAGAGCTGGACATTAGATGGGAATGAGGAGAAGTGCCTTCCAGTTATATCTACCGTCATATCAACGTGTTAGGCAGGAAGGCACGGGGATTGAAAGCACTTTGAAGAAGAAAGCGCCCTCAGCTATTTGTCCTGTGTAATATAATAACTTGTGCTAAACAGAAACTTTCTCTAGCCTATTGTGAAGTTTCACCAGCTGAAATATTAATCAATGATATATAGCATTCTATGCCCTCAAGAGAAGAAAATAACTTAAACTGAAGTGTGTAGCATAAGAGCATGTTTCTCTTCCCCTGCAGCAGGTAAGCTCCTCCGAACGTCAGAAGACCTGCGGGAAGGCAGCTGGGTAGAATAGATCTCTACTACCACCAAGTGGAGAGAGGTCAGAACTGCAGCTTGAGAAGAAGTAACCTTGTGGTCCAGACTCGAGCTCTATCAATCAGTGAAGAGCGCCTTACACCTCACCACATCAGCAATAAAACTAACACAAGTGCACAAGGCCTGCACACACTGCCTACACAGACACAAGTTGCTGCAGCAGGCTCAGATATGTTAGAATTCACCTTGCACCCAGAACTAACCTTTGTGATGGGGCTTTGCCAGTCATTAACATTGGCTCCCAAGTAGTTTTCTAGAAAGGGGCAGTGGGAGGGTTTTTGATGTATGGGATTCCTCTCCTTGCTGTACCCCACCTTTTGGGAGTGGGCTTTTTCGGCAGTAGATGCTCTGCTATTAAAACCGCATTCCATGCTGGACCTGAAAGAGCTCTGCAAGGGTCTAAAGCATTCCCTTTTTACTCAAGCAGTTGACAACATTTTATTACACTGCTCGGTGTTTATTTTATGTGTTTAAAGCTACATTTACTGTTGGGGTTTATTTTTATGAATAAAGAGAGGCAAAGTGTGTTTAGGATCTGCAAATAACTTAAACAGAATCCAGATGAAGGTGTCCAAGCAAATTTAATAAAGCAAAATTCAAAGTCTCAGGAATTCAGGGCAGCAGACATGTAAACTTCAAAGTATCGAGGAGCAGTCTGATTTAAAGCCCAGAATGAATCCCCAACACATCGGGAGGCACAACGAAGACACAAGGATCTTTAACAATTAAATCTTCAGGTAAACATTGCATTATGTATCTGGCAACTTTCTCACATTTAAAAAACTCCATCAGGTTCCCAAATCCCTCCTGAGCACTGGGACAGGGGCTGCAGGACAGAACTTGAGAAAGCAGGAGCTGAGGAAGGCAGGCGAACACGAACAAGCTCAACTGAAGTGGAGCCAGGATGGGGAGTGGGCACTGAGTGCATGCTCAATGCCAGCTACAGAGCCTCCCAGAACTGGTTCTTGGTTAACTGAGACCCTGTATTGGGTATTGGGCACCCTAGGTGACCCTTGCGCTGCCACCCCCCCTGTTTCGGTGCCAACTGGGTACTTCTCAGGGCACCGAGCCATAGGGGGCTAGTTCTCTTTGCCACGAGAGGGATAGGCCCCGTTTGCGGCACTACGTGGCTGCTCTTTGGCACCCCCTATGGCTCGGCGCAATAGGCGACTGACGAACCTCGTCTAATGGATGCGCCGGCCCTGTGTATAAGTTAGGAAGCATTTCAGACTCATCCTCTGTAGTGAATTCACTGTATCTCTGTACTGTGCTGTGTAAACGCTGTCGCTGCATCGTAAAGAGAAAATTAAGTTTTCTGCCTGATTAGTTATAAATCTGTATGCAATCAGAGGCTTCCTTCAGGACTCTTGAGCATGTAGGGCTCTTCTCACATCTTAAACTTTACATAAATCCTGTGCCAGGCAGAAATGATTGCATGTTCTGGAACGGACACTGAAAGCAGGCCTGGGCTTCCACAGTACTGGGCCCAGGCTGCGAGGGGGCCAGCTGAGGAGAAGAGTGCACAGACATTTTCATCACCTTTCTGTGAATTCAGGAAATTCAATCCTTCTGCAAACATGCACTGTTTCAAAATCGTGCGAGTAAACTGATTTGCACTAAAACTTAAATCTGACCCTAAATGCAATAATGCATCAGGACAGCCCAGCTAAGGTGATATTCCTGGCCTAAGGCACTGAATAATGCCAAATATCACCATATTCACCACGTTCCTCTCTGCAGCAAGGGTCCATCTAGGGTTATTGCAAAGTGTGAATGTGATTTTTAATAGGAGTTGAGCTTTATTTCCCGAGACTGATTTCAAATGTACCCCGACTGTTTGTATTTTCCATTGTAAAGGGGGCAGACAAAAGAAAAACCGTGCAGACAAAGGATTACAAAACTTGTTTTCAAAGGCCTTAGCTGAATGGAGCAAGAGATGCCAGACCTCTCCCCCAAAACCAAACTGTCAACGCTACAACGATCCTTTCATTTTAGGATGAAAAATCCAAATCATTTCCCAGCTCCCAAAGGCCCCGATTTATTTCACAGCTGCAAAGCTCCCAAAATCCTAACTTGGCAAACGTTTGGCAGATAACTGCCTGGAAAGCAAGATGATCCCCACTCCCCCGACGCGAGCCAGAGCCATCCAGTGGCTGAGCTCTGACACGGTTGGCGCTCCCCAAAAGCGAGCCTGCGATGGGGGCAGGTTATGTGCATGGGATGGTCCCCATTTAATTGGGTTTTTTTTTATTGTGGGTGTACTGTAATTATAAGAGGAGATAACTGGAATTTTTTTCTGTCAGCTTTATTTTTTTATTCTTTTTGAAAATGAGCATAACGGACGTGTGCTAAAAGTGAGCACAGTCTGGATTCCCTTTCCAGGCTAAAACCAACACTGGCTCTGCTCCCCTCTCCAGGGGGAGATCCATTCTGGAAGGGTCTGGGTGGGGGGCAGGAAAGGAGCCCCGTTAGGAAGGCAAATGGCTGGCGCTGAAGAGGGCAGCCCCGGTCCCCGAGGAAAGGGGGAAGACGTACAAGGCCCGCAAGAACGAGCACTAAATGCCCATCCTGGATCGCGCCAGAAACAGAAGTAAATAATTAACTAATCCAAACCTAGGCAGAAGATTTCAGGCACTTCAAAAGGCATAAATCTGCTGAATGGATTGCTAATATTTTATTTAAAATATCTTCCCCCCAAAAAGTAGAAGAAAATGATGTATTGAATTTATTGAAAAAATGCTAATGTGCAACAGTCAGTGTCAGAGGCCTCATTTATCAAAGAGGGAAGGGAATCCATATCTAATTACCAATAATGAATGAGGTATAGGGGCCCGACCATCCAGGCAAAGTTTGTTATGCAAATGAGGCAAAACGCTTAATTAAACAAACCACACTGCAGCAAACCAGCTCTCCCAGTGTACACAGCCCTGCACCGCTCTTCTCAGCTTTCCTGCAGTGCAGGCAGACTGGGAAGTGCAGGTATAAGGGACGGCAGAGCCACGAAGCGCTTTCTGAAGCTAGAGCCACCTTTTCCTGCTTCCTGCAGGAGCTGCCGCTGCTGACTCTTAGCCCTCCAGTCTGTAGGTCTCCTATAAGTTGTCTAGCAACAAAGTCTTTCCAAACAAGGCTCAACAGCTTCCATGGGGCAGGCAGTGCGGACAGAGAGGCCCCCACCAGCCTCTCTTCCAAAGGAGAGAGGAGGCAGAGACAAACATGAAGCCATCACTAGGTACCGGCTCCCTCCTCGTACAAGTGCAGGAGAAGGAAGAGGTCAGGGTGATGCAGGTAGCTGGCTCGGTTACTTATCTTGGTTGCCGCAGGTGGCTGCCAGAGCTCCTCCGATGCTGCTGCTCCCAACTCTCTGAAAGTTGCCTCCAGTGCTCAGTGCACGCTCTCCCTACCTCACTCAGCCTGGGGAAAAGACAGGGGCTGGAAGCAGGGGCATAGCCAGAACTACAGGTTGGCTGCAGCGTAGGAACAAGGCGAGATGAGCACAGGTTCCAGAGGACCTATCCCATGAATCTGCTTCTCTCTATGTGCACTGTCACCCGTCAGGGCATGCCCTATGTATGTCTTCCTACCTACTATTACTTAACATTTCTGTAGCGCTACACGACATACGTAGCACCGTACAAAACACACAAAAAGACAGACCCTGCTCAATACAGCTTACGATCTAATAAGACAAACATGCAGGACAAGAGACTTGGGGCATAGAGCAAGACAATATTTAAAAAGAAAAGAAAGTTAACAAGAGGTTTCAAAAAGGTGGGTCTTTAGATGGGATTTACACATGGCGAGAGAGGGAGCAGGACGCACCAGTTCAGGAAGATTATTCCACGCACTCGGCCACTGGCCTTTCCCTGACTCTGAATCTCCTGTGGCTCTTCTGCAGCTTCCTGACCAGGGGCGGATTGGCCTATTGGGTGATCAGGCATCCCCCGGTGGGCCGATCGCTCCAGTCACGTGGTCTGCCGTGCGCGGCCGTGACAGAGCCACGCTCAGCAGCCCACATGATGTGTTCTGGGCCGGCCTGGGCGGCGAATACCCGGGCCGGTCTGACATCATGAATCCACCACTGTTCCTGACCTCTGCCTTCGAGGGTCACCAGTTCAAGCCCTGCTAATCCCGACAGTTTACCCTCCTCTCCTTCTAGGCCTTCCTGGAGTCTCAGAGCCTGGTTTATCCGTATGTTCTTGACGGAAGCATATAAATAGGTTACTGACATATATGGTCTGAACTGGATCCTAACTACATTCTTAGCTTATACCCCTTCCAATTTAATAGATAATGCAATTGTCTTTGGATGAACTTCAAGTCCAGAATCATTTGACAATTAATTCTTATTGTCCCTTCACCATTACTGACTGTAGGGGATGTGTCCCTCAACTTGGAAAACAGAGTCATGTGAAGATTGGCAATCGTATCCTGAAGGTCACTGGATTTATCTGTCTCTGGATGATTAAAAAGCCCCATGCTAGTGGGTCTTCCTTGTCCATATGGGACTTGATCAGACTTTACCTCTCTTTGGACATTATTTCGGCACGTTTGACTAGAGCATGCACCTCTTGCAAATTCTGGGTTCACACTGCTGCAGCTGGGGCTTCCGAGTGAAATTGAGGATGAAACCTGCCATTTTTAAGAAGGGTGAAGTTTTTGTTGAAGAGTCTTTACAATTGTTGTATTCCGCAGTTGGAATTAACTGAATGCAGTTACAAAAGCACTGAAGATATTGCTCCCGGGACTGAGTTACTCATGTGGCCTATTTGTTGAATTAAGTATAATACACTGATGATAAGTGGACCTAGATGGCCAGTAGTCTGGTTATCTCTCCCCAAAATTGTGCTTTAAACTGGATACCTCAATCAGACATGACATGTGATGGTAAACCATGGGGTCGTACTACCTCTCCTATCAACATATTTGCAGTTTTCTGTGCTGAGAGAAGGTTATTTGCTGCAATCAAGTGGGCCATCATTAACGATTAGTCCACTATCTTCAGAATCATGGATTTCCCTTGGGATAGGGGTAGCTCCATGATGAAATCCAGGGATAGTCTGGACAGGACTGTTGGTGGCATCAAGAGTCATGGTTGGGTTTCCCAAAGTATCTTGGTTCTTGTGCATATTTCACAGACATAGTGTATGCCTTTACGTCCTGACCACCCCAAATAACAGCTGCCAGCTCTCTTGTTCTGCGTATGCTGGGGTGTCCTGCTCGTTGGAAGGCATGGCCATAACACTTCTAGACGTAAATCCCATTTTAGCACAGGCAGTTTGTCTCCATCACAGAGGCAATCCCCTTGCTAGCTCATCTCTTCTTCCTCTCCAGACTCTAGCAAATTGGTCTCAGCTCAGTTCTTCCTTAATTTCTTCCATGATACTCTGCTTTCTAATGCCCATGAAAAAGTTGTTGGCTTGAAATATAGTCATTGGTGTCTCTTCCCCTCCTCTCCAGGACAGAGTGACTGCCTTGCTAATTTGGGACCCTGGCAAAGATGAATGGTGAAAAGAACAATGAAATTCATATTTTAGGTGGTCTTTAGAAATGCTAGGTTCGTTATTTATGAATATTTAGATTTGGTAACATGCCCCCTCCTGAAGATGGTGCTATTCCTCAAATACTGTCTTCAATGCCAGCAGCTCTTTATCATAAATGTAGTAGTTCTTCTTATGTGCTGTCAACCTGTGGAAGTAGAAGGTGCATGATGCAGCAAGTTCCCTGGTGCCTTTCTCTGGGACAGAATGGCCTCTAGGGCTGCTCTTCATGCATCTGCTTCTACCATAACCAATTGCTCTGGATCAGGGTCTACCAAAATCAGGCCATAAGTGAACATTGCCTTTCACATACAAATGCCTATTGTTGCTCAGAGGGCCATTTGAATGGGATTTCCTTTTTCAAAATTACTGTCAGGGGGCTGTCAACTTGCAGAATCCTTGGATGAATCATTGATATAAATTTCCAGATCTCAAGGAATTTTGCTCCTTTTATACGTTCCTTGGGATTGGCCAATCCATCATTGCTGAAATCTTTTGTAGGTCCATATGTAAGTCTTCTGGTGATATTATGTAGTCTGGGCATTCTATGGACCCTCAGTCTAACCCAGAATGGCAACATCTTTTGTTCTGGAAGACTGAAATCAGCTAGCAATATCACCTCCCCATTCATGGCAATTTTGGAAATATTCTCCATTAAATCTCTCTCCATTTCGTCTGCCTGCAATGAAGGCCTGTATATTACATACCTAATTTAAATAAATATTTAAAAAACTTTATTCATCTAATTACAGTATTTCAAAATTACTTCAAAATACATTATTTAAACCACCCAAATATCACAATATACCTATGAAATATAAAAAAAAACCCCAAAAACTAAGGCCCACAACAGAAAAACAAACCAAGGATGAACAACCAAACAAAAAACAAACACAAAATACACATAAATCATACTTGCTTCAACAAATGCGTATCACTGAGCAATCATATAAAGGTTCAGTATCATTTCATACAAAGTACATTGACCTAGACCACCAATTAACTGGTCATCACAACGCATGAATCTCAACAAGAATCTTTCAATTAAAGGGAATAAAGTTCCAAAATAACACCCAACGTGTCGCCAACTATCGGCTTCAAGGGCATAAATCACCTCTCTTCTCAAAACGCTGCTTAACTTACAAATCTCCTTGTTCAGACGGATCTCAAAAAGATAAATCATGTGTTGGAACAGTTGCTTTCACATCATATGAACCTCATGAACAAGATGTACCGACATAGTACAGGTCATGTCTCCTTCAGAGTAGTTTCAAAGTCTCAGTTATCACAGACATACTTCCCCAAATGACCACATTAAAGATCTTAATCAGACACGAAGTGGGACCCAATAAACCTTCACGCAGAGGTGGTTTATGTTCTCCTACCAGAGAAAGAAGACACCTTAAAACAAAACAGAGAGCATTTTTCTGTGTAGGCCCAAGACTTGGGAACAATTTGCCTCCTGCTATTAAGTCTATAGATGATTTTTCAGTTTTTCAAAAGATGTGTAAAATGTAGCTGTTCAGATTAGCCTTTTGTTGTTCAATTTTATTTCCCACTGTACTTTATATTAATTATGTTTGGTCTTGAATGACATAAGAACATAAGAACTGTCATACTAGGTCAAACCAAGGGTCCATCAAGCCCAGTATCCTCTTTCCAACAATGGCCAATCCAGGTTACAAGTACCTAGCAAGATCCCAAACAGTAAATAGATCCCAAGCTGGTAATGCCCTGGGATAAGTAGTGGCTATTCACTAAAGCTGCCTGGTTAATAACAGTTTATGGACTTCTCCTCCAGGAACTTGTCCAAACCATTATTAAACACAGTTACACTAATAGCTTTCACCACATCCTCTAGCAATTAATTCCAAAGCTTAATTGTGCATTCAGTGAAAAAATGTGCTTGCATTGTAAACTGCTTTGTAGACTACTTTGGGGAGAAGTGGTCAACACATTTGAAAATAATGAATAAATAGAATATTGTGTGCAGTTAAGAACATAAGAAGTTCCATGCTGGGTCAGACTAAGGTCCATCGAGCCCAGCATTCTGTCTCTGACAATGGCCAGTGCGGGTCACAAGTACCCGGCAGATCCCCAATAGTTGATCTATTTCTTGTTATCTCACTCCTAGGGGATAAGCGCTGGCTTTCCCAAGTCTACCTGGCTAATAACTGTTTATGGACTTTTCCTTCAGGAACTTGTCCAATCCTCTTTTGTTAGTTGCCTTGACCACATCCTCTGGCAACAGATTCCATGGTTTGATTATGCACGGAGTGAAAAAATGCTTCCTACAATTTGATTAATATTTGCCAGTTGCTTGTTTCATGGAGAGTCCCCATGGCTTAGTATTGTTTGAAAGGGTAAATAGCAGTTTCCTATCTACCCATTCCACCCAACTCATGATTTTATGAATCTCAATCATATACCATGGATCTATACAAAGCCATTATGATATTCTCAGTTTTTTACTCTATTCCTTTCCAAATAATTCCTACATTCTGTTTGCCTTTTTGACCACTGCCGCACACCGAGCTGAAGATTTCCAAGGTCCTTCTGCTGGGTGCTGACTCCTAACACAGAACCCGACATCGTGTACTCTTGTGGTTGGGATTATTTTTCCCTGCATGCATTAATTTGCACTTGGTCCCCATTAAATTTCACCTGCCTGTGAGGGAGTGTATAAGAAACTCCCTCAGAGCACCTTAGAGGAGCAGTCACAGTTCTCTGGCCCGGTCATCCTTATGAACTCACCCAGCAAAGGATTCGGGGTCAGGGAGGATCCCTTCAGCAGGAGATAAGAGAACAGGGCCCAAAGGGAGGAAGAAGGAAGCCTCGAAAAAGAGAATTGTTCTGAATTTTAAGTGGCATTGTCATATTTTGTTTGTTGAACTGCACAGAATAGCAAAGTTGCTTTGGCTGTTATTTGCTAGAAATAGAGATCTATAGAGTCCAGCCTGAAGTCTGTTCTCCGGCTACCTTCTGACCGCTTGGTACCACACTGCCATATAAATGCCCAGCCTCCGAGTACCACAAGTCTTCTGCACTTCTTCCCAACCCGCCGCCGTTTCAGTAATAGAGTAAATGTCTGCAGAAAAAGACCCAAGTGCTCCATCCTGTCTGACCAGCAAAGTTTTTCTTTTCTTTTTTTTTTTTAAGGGCAGTAACTGCTGCTCCAAGCAAGTTACCCCACACCTTCTGTTACCCTTTTGGTTCTCTAGAAGTTCAGGACTAAACCAGTTCTTACTGGGGAGGAAACGTAATGATAGCGTGGGTGATTAGCTCCCCCCTGTGGCAGGAGGGAAAAGCTGAGCTCCTTTGATAAGTAAAGAGTCACTTTTTTTTTGGAAGGACCACGTTTAAGAACATTTTCTTTGCTGAGCCTGGAGTTTTTCCATCCTCCTGGACTCATGTGTTTTTCCCTCTTTTTTACAAAAGGACTTTTGTTTTGCTTTTTTCTGGGTTCCCATTAATCAGGAGCTCAGCCCGTTGTCTGGAGGGGTTCCCTTCACAGTGAAGGATCATCTGCCTCCGGAGAAGAGATGACATCCGGGGGGGAGGAGTTTTAGTGGACGAGTAGAAGGGCTCCCGTGCATCTGTTGACAATGCTGGGAGAGGAGGAGTATCCTTCGGATACTGTGAGGAGAAAGAGAGATGCGACAGAGAGCTGGGAGATACAATCTGACCGACTGGACACTTAACTCTCCCACTTTATGGGAGGGAAATTTGCAACTGCCCCTTCCCATGGAAAGGAGAGATGGGATGCATTTCAAGAATTTGGATAATTGGCTTTTTACCACTACTAATAAATTAAGGAACTGAAGAAATCATACATTTATTAACAAATTTGACAATATAGTTGTAAAGATCATTTCATCATTGCAATCCATATCAGCTTTCGGGGCGTTTCCTATTGCATTGGCAATTCAATACTCATTTCTCGTGAATATCGTACAGCGAGCTGCGGATACAATCCATGGCAATGCACAGGGCCCAGCTCAGGGAATCTTGGATAGCAGGAACATAAAGGTCTGTTCTTGGCAGAAAAAAATCCTCCGTTTCATATGGAAAAGGAGGCCTCTCAGAGTTGTGAGAGGGGTTAGGTATAAACCACAAAACAGGTGGTGGGGGGGGGTGCTAGGGTTTCCCCATCTCCAGTGGTATTATGTGGCTGGTCAATCACGGGCGGAGACGGATCGAGGCTAAATGATGGGTGCAGATAGCGAGTAATGTGGCGAGGGGGGTTTCCATCGGCTGTGGCTGCCTACAACAGTTAGGTACTCTCTAGACAGGACATCTCCCACCTCCAGCTTAACTGCTGAGCTTTCTCTTTCAGGGGATAGGGCGCATCTGTGCATGTGAAAAAGCATGTGTGTGCATGTGTGAGAGCATGAATATGAAAGCATGTGTGAGTGTATCTGTGAGTGTGTGTGAAAGAGCATGTGAGAGCATGAATATGAAAGCATGTGTGAGTGTATCTGTGAGTGTGTGAAAGAGCATGTGTGTGCATGTGTGAGAATATGAATATGAAAGCATGTGTGAGTGTATCTGTGAGTGTGTGTGAAAGAGCATGTGTGTGCATGTGTGAGAGTATGAATATGAAAGCATGTGTGAGTGTATCTGTGAGTGTGTGTGAAAGAGCATGTGAGAGCATGTGTGAGAGTATGAATATGAAAGCATGTGTGAGTGTATCTGTGAGTGTGTGTGAAAGAGCATGTGAGAGCATGTGTGAGAGTATGAATATGAAAGCATGTGTGAGTGTATCTGTGAGTATGTGTGAAAGAGCATGTGTAAGAGAGAGCATGAACATGTGTGGGATAAGAGGAGAAAATGCTCTCTCCCTGGCCCCTTACCCCTCCTCTCGCAATAATCCATGGAAATTTCAGGGTGACTGGAAATCAAAAAGTTTCCAGGTATGGAAAGCAGGGATTTTTTTAAACCCTTATTAATTATTGGTGGTTATTCTATTCATCAGCTGTTTTGAAATGTTCTTTAGATCAGAATGTTTTTACTATTATGATTAATGTTTTCTATTCCTTGATTTTATTGTTTTGAGGAATGGCGTTTCTATTTGTCCATTCTTGCTCTGAATACACTTTGGCTTGTTGAGGTTTGCAGTTCCTTTCTGTTTATACTTTATGGTCACTTTATTCTGTATTTAGTGAGGGTCTGTCTGTTCTGCACGTGTGACTGAGGTGAAGCATTCTGCTGGCTTGCAGTTTCCATAGCAGCCTGGCTGGTTCTGTTTTTCTAATAGGAGGTGCATTGGTGTTTTAGGGTCTGGTGCATTATTTTTCATAGTTAGGAGGAGTTTTACCGTTTAAGGGCTGGTAGTTAGTGCTCTTTAGTATGGGAGGTTTACAAATATTATAATTGTAAATCAGTTTATTCTTGGCTTTATGAGGGCAGAGCCCATACCCGACATGCATTACTAGAGGCTTAACATCACATGCATTCCAAGGCAGTTTTTGCAGGGCTGTGATATTTTGTGTTTTTCCTGAGAATCTCCTTTTTCATGTTAAATTATTAGAAATGCAGGATGCATCATGGGCACAAGGGGGGTCATTTATCAAAGTGCTATAATGGCGTTTTTGCAATCAAAAAACGCCATTAACGCATGCAAAAGCACCATAACGCATGGTGTGATACAAATAAGAAAAAGGGGAGGATATTGGGGCGGGATTTTTGGCCAAGTGGGCTGGGTCACAGTTTTGCAAAGCCCTATCGCACAGCTTTAACGTGAATTTTAATTAACTACACCTTTTTCATTTGCGTAAAGCTGTGTGATAGGAATTTGCAAAACTGTGAGCCCACAAATCCTCCCCTCTTTGTTATTTGCATCGCATCATGTGATATGGTGCTTTTGCATGTTAATGGCATTTTTTGCATGCGAAAACACTATTATAGCACTTTGATAAATGACCCCCAAGGTTAGAAAAACTTGCCTAGGGTGCCTAATGTCCTGGCACCAGCCTGGAGAGAGTGAGCAGCAGTGCCAGGGGACTCTGACCCCTTCCGCAGCATTTCAAATCCAGCGACAGGGCAGACTGCCCCCCCCCTTTGATGATTTGCCCGTGCCGTGCTGGGGGGAGGGAGGGGGCAGCAGGTTGCCTTCGGCTGTCCCTTTCCACTAGTCTTTCCATGAAGAAACATTTCCTGCAGTTCTTCCTTGGAGTTTCATATCATGACCCCTGGTCCTACAGCTTTCTTTCCATTGGAAAAGGTTGGATTCCTGTGCATTATTATTAATTCCTTTCAGTTATTTAAAAGTCTGTATCACGTCTCCCCTCCTCCAGGATATGCATATTCAGGTATTTCACTCTCATCTCATACGGCTTTTGCTGCAGACCCCACACCATTTCGGTCGCCCTCCATCCTGTCTCTGTCCCCTTTGAGATGAGGTCTCCAGGACTGAACGCAGGACTGCAGGTGAGGCCTCACCCAGGACCTGTATAAGGGGGGAATTAGCAGCTCCTCTTTCTTACTGGTTATTACTCTTGCTGTGCAGCCCAGAATCCCTCTGGCCATAGCCACCACCTTCTCACATTGCTTCGCTGCCTTCAGATCATCAGATACTATCACCCCGAGGTCTCTCTCCCTCTCCGTGCATGTCAGTCAGTCACTCCCACCATGTACAGCTCCTAAATGCACGACTCTGCAGTTATTGACAATGAATCCCAGCTGCCAAACCTTTGCCCACTCCTCGCGTTTTCTTAGATCACTTCTCATTCTCTCTACTCCTTCAGGTATCTACACTCTGTTGCAGATGGGTAGTACCTAGGTACCCCACTAGAATTTACCCAGATAAAAAAGAGGTGTAGGTTTACGCTTCCAGCGCTCTCTGTTTTAGAACAGCATGGAGGCACCAGGATCAGGGCAAAGGGCTCCTCATTTCCAGCAAGGTATCGGGGGTGGGGAAGGGGGGATTGCAAGGGTCAAGAGAAGGGAGTTAGGACCCGGCTATTTAGTATCCCCTTGTGGTTGGATGGGTGGGAGGGGAATCCAGATGTTAATATTGCCAATACCTGGGGATGGAGGGTGATCTGGTTAACATTTTTAGGAGTGAGATGGTGGAGGGTGCTACCGCGTGTTAAGGATGGTACACAGTTAAATAGGATTAATGTCCTGAAGAAGACAAAATGCACTGTGGAATCTCTATGGATACAAACTCCAGGTGTGATGAGGAAAGGTATAGCAGTGGGTGTATACTAGTGTCCACCTGGCCAGGATGAAAGCACAGACAGTGAAATACTAACAGAAATCAGGAATAAATTAAGCAACATGAGAATAATGGGAGATTTCAATTACTGCAATATGGACTGGGTAAATGTCCTATCTGGAGGAGGTTGGCAGAGCCCACTACAGGCTAATTTGCATTTGTTTCCTTGTTTATTATTTATTTATGAATGAACATTGGATATTCTGCCTTTTCCCAAAGTTGGCCTCCAGGCAGACTACAATAAATGTAAATGAACAGAGGCCGTAGAACCTTTGAGTACGTTAATGTTAACGTGTACCTGCTAACATGGCAGGGGACTGGTGTGGCGTACATGGAAACTGAATGAGATTTTGTTATATGTATGGGCACTGCCCAATGGTTTTTTGTTCACTGTGAACCGATACGATGTGCGAACGGATATCGGTATAAAAGAAATGTTAAATAAATAAATAAATAAAAATAAATTTTAGAGGAAGGAGAATATATTAGTGAGTGTGATGGTATTGCTACAGTTAGGGAACGGGAAAGGGTTAATCTCGTAGTTCAGAACCCATTGCCCTATTTGGGTTCAGGAAGGAATTTTTTTTTGCTGCACAGTTGGCTACAGCTGGACAATATTTTATTTCACTTCCCCCAGAGAGAACTGTAACCCTCTAGCAAGCGCTCTTGCTCCCAAAGCTGTCAGGCGAGCAGAAGTTTGGATTTGATAGATGTTGGGTCTTCTTTCAACCCAACGAACTCTGTAAATATCAGCTCCTTCCTGCTCTCTCCTTCATTGCATTCCTGCACCCAGCAGCTTGGGAAGGGAGATACTTAGCTATTCAATCAAATGCCTGTACTTGGCTCCTGGTCTATTGACACTGAAGCTGGCAGAGCTCAAGGTTAATTCCTTATCAATATTGTGCTGTCACCTCGTTAATCAAAGCACTGGGTCAGAAGCTGGAGCATTCCAGAGTCTGTGGGCTAGAAATGTAGGCTGAAACCCCAGGATACAGGAGGGAGAGGCTGAAACGAACGCTGCGCCGACACCGAGATCTGAAACACCCTCTAACCTGTAAATGGGGTTGATGAGATTATGGGATGATCTGAACATATTCAGGTTAAAACACAGGCAGGTCAGGAGGAACTACAGAAGAACTGGGCATCTCATTGACAGATGACATTTTAGGAGGATAAGTGCAAAATGATGCACAAAAGGAAAATTCACTCATTTTCGGGACAGAATGCTGGGTCTGTATTGGGACTCAGCACCCAGGATCCTTGAGGAGAATATGTTGAAATCTTCAGCTCAGTGTGCAGAGGCAGTGAAAAAAGCAAACGGAAAGGAACAGAGAACATCTGAGTGCCGCTGCATCGGTCTATGGGGCCCCCGCACCTTGAGTCGCGTCTTCAGTTCTTGTTGCCCTTCCAGGGACAGATTTAGTATTTTGCCACCCTAGGCATTATTGGTGCTGTTGCCCCCACCCTCCCCAGTAAGATCAGACAACAAGAGGTAGAAGGTGTAAGGCACAGTCCCACAGTTTCCTTTGGCAGGCTCAGGGGTAGATTCTGAGGCAAGAATTAGAAAATTCTACAGCACATTCACACATTTTCCATTATAAACATTTTCTTATTTGTGTCTGTATAATTTCTTTTCTTTATACTGGGTGAGGAAAAGTGATCAGTGTTTGTAACAGTACAGGGAGATCTTGGACATGGGGAGTGGACAGGATCAGGAAAGGGGTGAGAAGGTGAGAGGACTGGGGATAGAGAGAATGTGAAATTGAGAATTAGGTAATACATTTAAAACTAATAAGAGAACATTTTTTTTACTCAATGCATAATTAAGCACTGGAATTCATTGTCAGAGGATGTGGTGAAAGTTACCAGTGGAGCTGTGTTTAAAAAAAGGTTTGGACAAGTTCCTGGAGGAAAAGTCCATAAACCCTTATTAAGGTGGAGTTGCAGAAATCCCCGGCTTATTCTTGGAACCTCTCTACCCCTTGGGATCCTGCCGGGTACTTGTGACCTGGATTGGCCACTGTTGGGAACAGGATGCTGGGACGGATGGACCCTCGGTCTGACTCAGTATGGCAAGTCTTATATTCTTATGAGAAGATCGAGGAAGCAGGGATGGGAAAGAGGAAGGGAGGTAAGGAGTGCGAGGGGTTATGGGGTGGGTTCCAGAATTTGGGAACAAGGGAGAGGTAGGAAGTATGGAAGGTCCCATGATCTGAAGATCGAGGGAGAGGAGATGTGAATTGCAGACTCTGGTCCTGTTCCCACTTGCTTACCTTTGCTAATCCAGTGTTTCCCACCAGCGTGCTTTCAGGCGTGATCAGGTGTGCCACGGAAAACTCATCACTGCCTCGTGCTCTGGTCCAGGGCAGCACCAAGAGGCACTACGTGATCATCCATGGTTTGAGCCCTGGAGTGTGGTAATTAATGGGCAGCACGCAGGGCATGGATAACTGGGACCCGCGTGGTGCGGCACTCACAGTGCACACTGCACTCTCTCATCTTCCTCCTCGTCTCTATCCTGTCCCCAAGGTGAGTTAGGATGGGGAGAATGTGCACTGAGCACTGGATATGAAGGACTGAGCCAGCTACCCTTCTGCATTTGTGTGCATCTCTACTCCCTCGCTCTTTGAGAGCGCCTGGTGGGACTTTCAGTGCTTCCTTAACTCCTTTTGACCATACGACTCCTTCATGTCCGCCAGGTGCTGGAGGTGGCGGGTGGGGGGAGTAGCTGCACTGGGTGTCAAGTGTAAGGGGCTGTCATCATCACGGCTGATTTTACAAGGCTCTGCCTTAATAAATCTATTAGCCAATGCCCTGAATCTCAGGCAGAAGAGAACAGGCCTCAGCTTCCTGCTCCAGCCCCTCCCCTCCTAGGCAGCAGGCAAGGGGGTGAGTCTAGTGCAAAGCAAATAAAAGTCTGTTCCCCCCCTATTCCCTAATGCAGTCCCTTCCTCTTCTCTTCTTCTCCCACTTCCCTTCAGTCTGCAAGGAACAGGAACCAAGAACTTTGGAGAGGGGGAGTAGGTGTGTGTGAGAAGCTGCCATGCACAGCAGAACAAAGAACTGAGTTTGTGTCTGCATGTTTCTATTTCTGATTTGTGATCCTTAATTGAAATGTAAGACATTCTGCTAAAATATAGGTTTTGTATTGGACCTGTAGTAGTCCAGCCTTTTCTGTTTACCCACAGGTGTACTGATATTTTAGGGCCAGGAGGAATATTTGCAGAGTTGTTGCTGTTTGAGTTCTGGGAATTCTTGCAGTTTTGGGATTGCAGGTTTGCTATTCTGAGTGAATTTTTACAGGGTTTGTGTTACTTCACAAAGTACATGGTAATGGAAGGACTTTGTGTCACTGTTACTGAAGTGACAACATAATTTTAATGTTTTGTCTGTGGTGACCAATAAGGTGAAAAGATTCCAGTTCAGCCCCGTGCTGCCAACTATCTGAGATTACGTTCACCCAGTGTAGTATGGATCTTTTCACTGATAAATGTAGATATTTCTTAAGATTTATTTTTGCAATCTACCTCCAAAAAGGAGAAATTACTATTTACCTGATGATTTCCTTTCCTCTAATGAGGGCAGGTCAATACCCACCATTGGCTTATACACCTCTGCCAGCAAATGGAAATGGAGCAAAAGCTGCCGTCACGGATATATAGTCCCGCCCAGACATCAGTCCGCCAGTATTCTCTGGAAAAGTCAAACTGTGGGCAAAGTGATTATACTTGAACATTATCATTACCAATCTACCACTTAGGTCAGACAAAAGAAGTAACACATGCAAAGCCACTTACCAGTCTTCAATGAAGAGCAGGAATCACAGTCTGCAACGTTCACCCTGAAAAGGCTAACCAAACAGTAAACCTTGACAACCTAGGGCGGGTACGGGATTGACCTGCTCTCATTAGAGAAAAGGAAATTATCAGGTAAGTAGTAAATTTCTTCTTCCTCTGTATTCTGGCAGGTCAATCCCCGCCAGTGGAATGTACTAAAGCTAATCCCGAAAAAAGGCAGGAGGCCGCCAGTGGTCCAGTCAAAACCACCCACGTGAATGCGGCATCCTCCCTAGCCTGAACATCCAAGTGGTAATGCTTGGAAAAGGTAGGCAAAGGTGACCATGTCACCGCTCGGCAAACTTTGGCAAGCAACAATGAAGCTCCACCCACGATACCGCCTGAGCCCTCGTGGAATGCGGTCCAATCTGTTTCAGCAAAGCAACCTCAGCAGCCACATGGACTGCCATAATAACGTCCTTAACCCAGCGGGCTATCATTGCCCATGTCTCTGGTGCAGCCTGTTTACCGCCACCATGGAGCACAAACAGATGATCAGACTGCCGAACAAATTCAATCACCTCTAAGTACCGCATTAAATGACGCTTGACGTCCAAGAAACGCAAAAGACGGTACTCACTTTTATCTCTGTCTCTGTCCAAGGTGGGCAGGGAAATGGACTGTTTCAAATGAAACTCCGAAATCACTTTTGACAAAAAATAAGGGCACAGTCCGAAGATGTGCCACTCCCGGAGTCATACACAGAAAAAGCTCACGGCAAGAAAGAACCAGCTGCTTGGAGACCCAGCATACCAAACAGATTGCTACCAGAAATCACAATAAAAAGAGCACGCAACCAAGAACTCCAGGACCACAGAGGCACCAGAAGCTGCAGCAGGAGGTGAAGATGCTTAACTCCATTCAAGAAACGGGACATGGTGGGATGAGAAGACAAAGGCCTTCCATTGACTTTCCCCCATAACTAGCAAGAGCTACAACTTGAACTTTCAGGGTGTTAAGGCCAAGCCCTTAAGAAAGCCATCCTGTAAAGAATTTCAAAATTAAAGGAATATTCACCTTGAGAGGTTGAGAACCTCACTCAGGACACCAGGCCTCGAAAACTCTCCAAACTCTAACATAGGCTAGAGAAGTAGAAAGTTTTCTGGCCCAAAGTAAGGTGGTAATCACAGCAAGTGAATAACCCTGCTTCAACAACAGAGTCCTTTCAATGGCCAAAGCATAAGACAAAATCGACCTATAACCTTGTGTAGAATGGACCCTTGCCATAACAGATCCTTCTGAGATGGTAGCCTGAGGGGACTGCCTACCAACAGTCCTTGGAGATCAGCATACCATGGCCTCCGACCCCAATCCGGAGCCACTAAAAGGTCGGTGTTGGATTGACGTGCAATCATCCAGACAACCCTGCCTACCAGTGGTGACGGCAGAAATACATATAGCAGGGCGCCGCATGGCCACTTCTGAACGAGAGCGTTGATGCCCAACACTTTGGGGTCCCGTCTGCGACTGAAAAAGCTTGGAACCTTTGTGTTGTTGAAAGTTGTCAACAGATCTAGGGCTGGTAGGCCCCAGTGGGCCACAAGGAGTTGAAAGGCTTCATAGGCCAGCAACTATTCTCCTAGGTCCAAGTTTCTTCTGCTGAGGAAGCTGGTTCTGATATTGTCCTTTTGGCAATATGAGAGCGGATATGCCTAGATGTTGCTCCGCCCACACCATGAGCACATCTCCTCTGACACCTGTTGACTCTCAGTTCCACCCTGATGACTGATGGAAGCCATCATCGTCACAATGTCTGACATTATTTCGACTGCCTGAGCATCTAGATACTCGGCGAACCACAAGCATGTGAACCGAACCGTCTGGGCTTCCTTTTTTTAATCTTTTACTCATATGCAATCCCCTGCAGGGAAATGCATGGAGACAGAGAATACTAGCGGGCTGATGTCAGAGCGGGACGATATAGTCGTGATGTCAGCTTTTGCTCCGTTCCCATCTGCTGGCAGAGGTGCATAAGCCACTGGCGGGGATTGACCTGGCAGAGTGCAGAGGAATCACAGATTACACATTCATGAGACACTGACATGATTTCTAAAACTGTTTAATACTTAAAAGGATGATTATGTCATTTTACAGGATTGTTCTGGGAAGGGATGTAGTGGGTCATAATGATGGCTAGGTTTAGCTATCAAAATCTCAGGGGGTGGCTATGGGCCTAAAAATGTCATTGGTAAGAGGGTACAAGGCTGAAGGGCCTAAGGATACTGCACTGAATAAGCTTGTATAGGAGCGGAGGCTGCCCCAGGGCCTATGGATGCAAGATTTACAGCGTTGCAGCCCAAGGAGTATAGGAGCGAAGAGAGAGAAAGGGGGGAGATGGGGGGAGCCAAAGGGGCTGTTGCTAGGTAGAAGATGAAGAGGGGAAGCTTCTAGGCCTGGGATGGCTGGGAGAGATGAGGAATGTTACTGTATAAAGAGTGGGTGGGGAATGCTGGACAAGTAGAGAGAAGGACCATGCCAAGTGAGGGGAGAGAGAAAGAGGAGAGATGCAAGGGAAAGATGCTGGATGGGAGAGAGAGGGGGCCTTGCTAGGGCTGTTGCCACTAGAGGAGAAAGTGACGTGCCGGAGCAGCCACTGAGTATCTGCCCTGGGCGCAGTAAAAGACAGGCCTGGCGTGGAAGTTGAGAAACGCTGCTCTAACCTCCCAGACATACCCGGTAGCAATCCCTTCTCCCCCTCCTCAGCAGATTCCCTTCCCAGCCCCTCCTCCCCTCCTGTCCCTGAGTGACTAAGGAAAGAAGCTGGATTAGGCAGCAAAGCAGCTCTTCTTTACTCTGCTCTGTGTGTTCCAGGATCCTTCCTTCTCCTCCTCTTCCTTGTGAACTACCGGAGAGGGCTGCTCTCTGCTGGGTGAGATTTCTGCTGCCAGAGGCACAAATGCAAGCCTGGCCCTGTCTCAGAACAGATGGCGTGGACCCGAAGAAGGTAGAGGACAAGAATGGTAACGGGAATGAAAGAGCTCCCTTCTGAAGAGAGGCTGCACTGGTTAGGGCTCTGAGGATTAAAAGGCAATATAATAAAGGTTTATAAAATCACGACTGGGGTGGAACAGATAAATACCAGGACCAGGGGACTCTCCTCGAGACGAACAGTCAGCAGATTTAAAACTAACTGGAGAGAAAGTACTTTTCATGGAATGCACAATCACGCTGTGGAATCGCGGGATTCAAAACGGGTTTGGGCAAGTTCCTGGAGGCCGAGTAACCAGGTGACTCCCGGAAGCAACAATGGACCATGCACGGCAGCTCTCATGCTGGGCAGTAGGGGCCATTCCTGCCACTGTTCTGCAGCTTCCCCACATCAAAAACCCAGGAAGATGCCAGAATTCAACTGGGGTTGCACGTAAGGGAACACAACGCAAAAATTCCAGACAATAATAAAAAGTACTTTCTTTAAAACGTGCACGGCTGCGTCTCCCAACGGGAAATCCTTCTTCCATTGCGAGCACTGACATTTAAAACGTGCACGGCTGCGTCTCCCAACGGGAAATCCTTCTTCCATTGCTAGCACTGAAATTTAAAACGTGCACGGCTGCGTCTCCCAGTGGGAAATCCTTCTTCCATTCCTAGCACTGAACTTTAAACCGTGCACGGCTGCGTCTCCCAATGGGAAATCCTTCTTCCATTGCGAGCACTGACATTTAAAACGTGCACGGCTGCGTCTCCCAATGGGAAATCCTTCTTCCATTGCTGGCACTGAAATTTAAACCGTGCACGGCTGCGTCTCCCAGTGGGAAATCCTTCTTCCACTGCTAGCACTGAAATTTAAACCGTGCACGGCTGCGTCTCCCAATGGGAAATCCTTCTTCCATTGCGAGCACTGAAATGTAAAACGTGCACGGCTGCGTCTCCCAATGGGAAATCCTTCTTCCATTGCGAGCACTGAAATTTAAACCGTGCACGGCTGCGTCTCCCAATGGGAAATCCTTCTTCCATTGCGAGCACTGAACTTTAAACCGTGCACGGCTGCGTCTCCCAATGGGAAATCCTTCTTCCATTGCGAGCACTGAACTTTAAAACGTGCACGGCTGCGTCTCCCAATGGGAAATCCTTCTTCCATTGCGAGCACTGAAATTTAAAACGTGCACGGCTGCGTCTCCCAATGGGAAATCCTTCTTCCATTGCGAGCACTGAAATTTAAAACGTGCACGGCTGCGTCTCCCAATGGGAAATCCTTCTTCCATTGCGAGCACTGAAATTTAAAACGTGCACGGCTGCGTCTCCCAATGGGAAATCCTTCTTCCATTGCGAGCACTGAAATGTAAAACGTGCACGGCTGCGTCTCCCAATGGGAAATCCTTCTTCCATTGCGAGCACTGAAATTTAAACCGTGCACGGCTGCGTCTCCCAGTGGGAAATCCTTCTTCCATTGCGAGCACTGAAATGTAAAACGTGCACGGCTGCGTCTCCCAATGGGAAATCCTTCTTCCATTGCGAGCACTGAAATTTAAACCGTGCACGGCTGCGTCTCCCAGTGGGAAATCCTTCTTCCATTGCGAGCACTGAAATGTAAAACGTGCACGGCTGCGTCTCCCAATGGGAAATCCTTCTTCCATTGCGAGCACTGAAATTTAAACCGTGCACGGCTGCGTCTCCCAATGGGAAATCCTTCTTCCATTGCGAGCACTGAAATTTAAACCGTGCACGGCTGCATCTCCCAGTGGGAAATCCTTCTTCCATTGCGAGCACTGAAATTTAAACCGTGCACGGCTGCGTCTCCCAATGGGAAATCCTTCTTCCACTGCTAGCACTGAAATTTAAACCGTGCACGGCTGCGTCTCCCAATGGGAAATCCTTCTTCCATTGCGAGCACTGAAATTTAAACCGTGCACGGCTGCGTCTCCCAATGGGAAATCCTTCTTCCATTGCGAGCACTGAAATTTAAACCGTGCACGGCTGCGTCTCCCAATGGGAAATCCTTCTTCCATTGCGAGCACTGAAATTTAAACCGTGCACGGCTGCGTCTCCCAATGGGAAATCCTTCTTCCATTGCGAGCACTGAAATTTAAACCGTGCACGGCTGCGTCTCCCAATGGGAAATCCTTCTTCCATTGCGAGCACTGAACTTTAAAACGTGCACGGCTGCGTCTCCCAGTGGGAAATCCTTCTTCCATTGCTCCCCCAATGGGAAATCCTTCTTCCATTGCGAGCACTGAACTTTAAACCGTGCACGGCTGCGTCTCCCAATGGGAAATCCTTCTTCCATTGCTGGCACTGAAATTTAAACCGTGCACGGCTGCGTCTCCCAGTGGGAAATCCTTCTTCCATTGCGAGCACTGAAATGTAAAACGTGCACGGCTGCGTCTCCCAATGGGAAATCCTTCTTCCATTGCGAGCACTGAAATGTAAAACGTGCACGGCTGCGTCTCCCAGTGGGAAATCCTTCTTCCATTGCGAGCACTGAAATGTAAACCGTGCACGGCTGCGTCTCCCAATGGGAAATCCTTCTTCCATTGCTGGCACTGAAATTTAAACCGTGCACGGCTGCGTCTCCCAGTGGGAAATCCTTCTTCCATTGCGAGCACTGAAATGTAAAACGTGCACGGCTGCGTCTCCCAATGGGAAATCCTTCTTCCATTGCGAGCACTGAACTTTAAACCGTGCACGGCTGCGTCTCCCAATGGGAAATCCTTCTTCCATTGCGAGCACTGAAATTTAAACCGTGCACGGCTGCGTCTCCCAATGGGAAATCCTTCTTCCATTGCGAGCACTGAACTTTAAAACGTGCACGGCTGCGTCTCCCAATGGGAAATCCTTCTTCCATTGCGAGCACTGAAATTTAAAACGTGCACGGCTGCGTCTCCCAATGGGAAATCCTCCTTCCATTGCGAGCACTGAAATGTAAACCGTGCCCGGCTGCGTCTCCCAATGGGAAATCCTTCTTCCATTGCGAGCACTGAAATGTAAACCGTGCCCGGCTGCGTCTCCCAATGGGAAATCCTTCTTCCATTGCGAGCACTGAAATTTAAACCGTGCCCGGCTGCGTCTCCCAATGGGAAATCCTTCTTCCATTGCGAGCACTGAAATTTAAAACGTGCACGGCTGCGTCTCCCAATGGGAAATCCTTCTTCCATTGCTGGCACTGAAATTTAAAACGTGCACGGCTGCGTCTCCCAATGGGAAATCCTTCTTCCATTGCGAGCACTGACATTTAAACCGTGCACGGCTGCGTCTCCCAGTGGGAAATCCTTCTTCCATTGCTAGCACTGAACTTTAAACCGTGCACGGCTGCGTCTCCCAGTGGGAAATCCTTCTTCCATTGCTAGCACTGAACTTTAAAACGTGCACGGCTGCGTCTCCCAATGGGAAATCCTTCTTCCATTGCTAGCACTTTTCAGGTCAGCTACAAATGGCTGCTTCAGTTTTTCTGGCTGGAGGCAGGATAACTTCCCCAAAAATGCACTGACTAGGTTCAGATTTGGGGGGCAGTGTAGGTGGGAGTTGACCTAGATTTGGTAAGTGTTACGACTGTCGCTGCCCGACGTCTCCACTCCGCCCTCCTTACCTCTTTGGCGACTCCTCCCGCGGTTGACGGACGTTTGGCTGCCGCGGCGTCTGCCTGCCGTCCTCTCCGGTCCGGCTTGGGCGCTGCCTCCCGCCGTGCTGTCCAGCTGCCTTAGGGCATGCGCGCCACGAGGTCCTGCTTCAAATACTTTCTTTGGCGCGAACCTCAGGGGCGCCCCCTGTGATGACGTCACGCATCCCGGATATAAAAAGCCTACGTTACTGCCAGCTAATCGAGTTAGCAAGAGTAATGGGAAAGGGACTCCTTACGGATGGGATTCGCTCTCCGTACCCAGCTACTCTGCCTCGCCATTATTGGACTTACTCTATATGGGTACCCGCTCCTCGGGGGCCTCTCTCTCTTCTCTTTCAGGTCGCTGTCTGGAACCGGTACTCGCTCCTCGAGGGCCCATGTTCCCGGACTCACTGCCTGGTCTTCACTTCTGCCTGGAAGACACCGCTGCCTACACCATCAGTGAGTTACCATCTACTTCTCTCAGAGCTGTTCCCTGGAACCAGGTACTCGTTCCTCGAGGACCTGCCTCTACTCCAGCTCCTGTGATTCCTACAGAGAGAAACCGCTGTGTGAGTACTCAACCAGAACCCTGCATCACTTCATTGTACTCACCATCTCAGTTTCTCTTCACTACAGCACAGCTATAGAGGGATCGCTGTTCCAGAGCCCTGAGGGACTACAAGCCCAGCCGGGCTTCATCTCTGCTCACTACTGCCACCTCTGGTGGCTCCTCAATACTGTTAATAAAAGATCTATCTGTGAGCCTGACCTGTGGCCCCTCACGGGACTCCCCCCCCGTGGACGTGGTCAGCAGCCACAGTGTCCAAGTGTCCACCCAAAACCGTACAAACAATAAGTGGGTCATTTTTAGAAGTGTCAGTGCTGGAAAATCTCTGCAGAAGCAAGGCCTTCCCGCATTGTGCTGGCAGGTTGAAGCAGGAGCCAGCAGAGGATGCTCAGGCACTTCAGTACTGAAGCCTCTTTAACCAAAGCCCGGCATCATGTGAGCTTACTCTTTAAAACATGCAGTACAGGATACACACAAGACAGCATAGTTTCTCTAGCACTGCTCTCTCTATTCGCACAGCTTTTTGATCAAATAATGATAGCAATATGGCTGCCTTCCTCCACATCTGGCACCCACTGTAATAAGACATGAGTTACCTCCCAATGCAGTAAGCTAATGGTATGCAAATACATTAGTTAATAAAAGAAATATGAAAATGTGTGCAGAAAGGCATGCTTAGTGTCCTGCCAGACCAGTCCAGGCGCTTAGGTTATGCCCACCCGCAGATAAGAGGCACAGAACTAATTTGTACACGGATATCATCTCACTCTATATAGACTGGGCTGTTACTCATTCTCTGTCTCCAACAGATGGTTCACTTGCTTGATAAACATTACAAGACTGGACCTGCAGACTAAGGCAGATGCAGTCTTTGGGGCTAGCATGCAAGAGGTTGTCCTGGCTTCTTCCTACCCAGTTTAAGAACTGCTTGGAGACCTCCCTGGCATCTGGACTGGTCTAGCAGATTATAAGGAAGCTGAAATGTAAGCATACCTGTAAATTTCCTTTCTTTGAGGCCTGACAGACCAGTCCAGAAGACATAGTGGGACAATTAATAAACCAGGGTTTGAGAGATGCAAATACATTTTTTCTACAAATTATTGTTACATAGATGTTCTATTTGGTTTGTGCAGCATTGTACAGTGCTGATTTCTAAATTTATGTCGGTTTCTATAGTCAGAATTTGTAATTCATTTTATGTTCATTTGTCAATAAAGAAATTATATTTTAATGAATATCCAACATTAGTGCTCCTTTTCCTATCATGTATGGGATATTATATATATATATGTAAATTGTTTAAAATGCAGATTGGGACATACAGCTTTTCCCTGCTAAGCTGAATTTAGTTCCTCAGGAACTCACATAATGCTGGGCTTTAGTACTGTAGTACCTGAATGCCCTCTAGTGGCTCATGCTTACATTTCTCTCTCTCTCTCTCTCTCTCTCTCTATATATATATATCTATATATATATCACACACATATATAGATATATATCTGTTGCTCAACTTGCAATTCATCACTTCTGTTTTAGTTTAATACTAACAGATAACGTCTGTGTGAGAACCCTTTATAAAAACAATAATTCCCATATACTATAGTTTTAAAAGTACAGTTTGTTCTTTACCTATCTTTATGTGACGGGAGCTCTGGTCAATTTATAGGCATTCTTAAAATAAAAATGTATCAGCTTTTAGGACACAGCCAACAGGGTGTTCAACTCTGAGTGCAGCACTATTTGTACAAAACCAGATAGAATAATAAAAACAATTCTTGCATAATAATAATTATTTTTTCATAATTGTATTAAGTTTTCTCATTTACATAAAACATTGTTCTGTGCTGATAGTACTTGTTAATTTAAACTGGACTGTTCAGAATTGTTTTCATTTTGTTCTGTTTCATTGGTACGTGGCGTGGTCAGCATGCTGCTTGATACGTTGTATACCGGCATACGTATAAAACCCGGTCATATCCAGCTGCATTTAGCCTCACTGTAATTTTCCTGTAGAAAACGCTCAGGAGAGGAAAGATCTTCTCAGGTCAGGGCGGTTCAGATCGTTTCTTTTTAAAAACATTCACTTTAAAATAGTTTTCTTCAATACTTGCTGTATCTATATTTAAAATAGTTGTAAAATTCTGTATGTTTTAATTTTGCTTTTCAGGTTGATTTCTATGACTTAAAAATGTTTTCACTACTGCTAAATTCTGTGAGGAGTTAAGGCATAACATCAAATGGTATGGTTAAACTTTTTTAACCTACTTTAAACTTGTAAAAGCCTCAGGATAGTATCATTTTAAGATTATTTTTGTATAAATACAAATATTTTTTATTTTCTAGTACTACATGCTCCAAAAGACCTCTACTATCTCCTTCTCCTGATGAAGCCCTACTTTTGGGGCGAAACTGAAGATCTTTTGTGGAGAGTGGAGACTGAGAATATCGAATTAACTTCTGAAATACACATGATCCTTGCCCAGGGCGTCTAGCATGTGTAAAATTGAGCAGCCAACTGTTTGAAGAGCAAACATTGATACACGGGGAATACGCTGTATACTTGTAAGCTGCTACGCCAAGATTATTTGGATCATTTTGATGATGGAGATATTATGTTGTTAGAACACTTGTGAATGGATTGACTGCTCTTTTTCGATTCCCTGTTTCATTTAAATATTGTAATCTAACAAATCACTAGATAAGTGATACTTTTGAATTTTTTTTTTTAAACAAAAAGTTTTAAAAAAATACAACTTTTCTATATTTATAATTTGATAGTCTCTAAGTTCCCCGACTGTGTTACAGACACTAAGAATATAGTCCAACATAAGTGTTCATTTTTTCTGATACATATATATGTAAATATTTACTAATGGCGTATTCCTCAATGGCTTTCTTCAGTGTAAACTGAAGGAGGAATCCAGAGAAGGAAGAACAGGAGGACCCATTTGTAGTCTCTAAGGAGTATATTTATTTTAAATTCTTTTCTATACCGTCACTAAGTTATTTACCATCGCAACGGGTAACATGTAGGCACATAAATTAATGTAGGTGGATGCGTACTATAGTACATTCTAACAGGTGCTTGTCATAAAAGACAATCGATTATTTAGTGATGTCGGTCATGACCAGGTGTACCTGTAAGGCACTGTTCATGGGTAAAATTCATATTCATTGTCTTTACAATTACGTTTATTGTGAGGTAGAGTTCATAGACTGTTATAATGCACATTCTTAGAATAGTGCTGTGTGCTAGTGCTCTTCTGCCTATTCCTGTACATTTTCTATTCTCCAGTCTCTTTATAAAATGCTTGTTTAAAAAGCCATGCTTTTAAACTTTGTTCCAAAGTGTGGGGCCTGCTAGTGATAGGGCTCTTTCTCTCACTTGGGTTAGTCTCGCTGTCTTTACTGAAGGAATGGTTGAGAGAGCTTTATTTGCTGATCGAAGGTTTCTGTGTGGGACGTGCACTCGTAGTGCTGTGTTTAGCCAGTCTGATTTCTCATCATGTATTAGTTTATGTATGGTACATAGGGCTTTGTATTTTATTCTGTGTTCAATGTAATTCCGCCAGGGTTTCAGTTATGTGGTCCCTCCTCCTTTTTCCTGTTAGTATTCTAGCTGCTGTGTTTTGAAGTACTTGAAGTGGCCTTAATGTTGTAGTCGGGAGTCCTAGTAAAAGGGCATTACAGTAGTCTGTGCTGGAGAAAACTAGTGCCTGAAGTACTGTACGGTATACACAATTATTTTTATATTTTGTCTGTATTAATTGTGATAGATTCTTAGCTTAGGCAAGAGGCTAATGACAGTCCCTCCTGCTACACCAGTGTATATAGCGTGAGATGATGTCAGTGTAAGAATGGGAGAGGTGGGTATAACCCATGCAGCTGGACTGCTCTGGCAGAACTCAAGAAAAAGACATTAACAGATATGCTTACATTTCACCTTTATGCTCATAAATACCTAGTACAGGAGTCCTGCACTACAAACTCCAGGTTCAGCCCCACAAACTTTACTCCAGCTCTGATCAGCTATTACATTTCCAGTGTTAAGAAAATATAAGTTAAGCCTATGCACCTCTGCATTGGAGAGTGACAGCTAATGCCTTGATTAGCATGAGATTTGCATGGAGGAGCGTTTTGTATACATAGGGGGTAAAACTGGGAAATGAGCTTTTGAAAGTTGTTACGATATATGCTGTTGACTTGTCAATAGGTTTTATGTGCATGAGCGTATTATCTATTCTTTAGGCCTGTAAATGGGCTTTTGAAAATGCTACAATGTAGGCTACTTTTATGCATGTAACCTCTTTTGAAATTACCTGCATAGTTGTGTGGACTCCTTGTTAAGTTGGGAGAAAAGCGCAACCACATATTAAGAAGTACACACAGCCGAGTGCACCTTAGCACATCTGGGCCTTGCTAGCAGTTTTTCTGTCTGATCTGTAGAAAGGCACGGGCAGGAGAGAGAAAGGAGGGTACTGGCCTAAGGCACAAGGCAGGGGAGGCCTGCCTACAATCAGACACAACTTCTAGGGGCAGAGCTGAGCTTAGAACTCCTGGCCTAAGGCACAAGGCAGGGGAGGCCTGCCTACAGTCACACACAACTTCTGGGGCAGAGCTGAGCTTAGAACTCCTGGCCTAAGGCACAAGGCAGGGGAGGCCTGCCTACAGTCACACACAACTTCTGGGGCAGAGCTGAGCTTAGAACTCCTGGCCTAAGGCACAAGGCAGGGGAGGCCTGCCTACGGTCACACACAACTTCTGGGGCAGAGCTGAGCTTAGAACTCCTGGCCTAAGGCACAAGGCAGGGGAGGCCTGCCTACGGTCACACACAACTTCTGGGGCAGAGCTCAGCTTAGAACTCCTGGCCTAAGGCACAAGACAGGGGAGGCCTGCCTACAGTCACACACAACTTCTGGGGCAGAGCTGAGCTTAGAACTCCTGGCCTAAGGCACAAGGCAGGGGAGGCCTGCCTACGGTCACACACAACTTCTGGGGCAGAGCTGAGCTTAGAACTCCTGGCCTAAGGCACAAGGCAGGGGAGGCCTGCCTACGTCACACACAACTTCTGGGGCAGAGCTGAGCTTAGAACTCCTGGCCTAAGGCACAAGGCAGGGGAGGCCTGCCTACAGTCACACACAACTTCTGGGGCAGAGCTGAGCTTAGAACTCCAGGACCTCCTCAGATTACTTTGAAAGGTAGGCTAAACATGCACAGGTCTCCGGCTATCAGAAGCCTTCTGGGTGCATGCATGTATGTATGTATATGTGTTTGATTTATTCATCTGTGTAAGTGGACTGCAAATGACCTTGGTAATGGGATATCAGACGCCTAAATGAGCAGAATTTTAAAAAGCATATCTGTGCATGAAGAACTGTGCCCAGGGGCAGAGCTGGTGTGCAGATAAATATACGTGCCCCCATTTACACTGGCTCCCGAGCATGCCACCCAGGGGCACACGCGTAAACCCTCTTTGAAAATTCAGCCTCTTATGAAAGGAGCCTCTAAGTGTCCCTGCTCATTGGGCCTCATGTGGTGGGCTAAGTGTTTCCACATCAGCGAGCTCTGGGGCTCCGTCTACAACGATTGCAGTCTCTAATCCCCTGCGACTCCGACGGGGGCTCAGATTGAGCGCCCGCTTCCTAATGCACGGGCATCCACACATCCCCTGCGTGCCCGATGCAATATTCTAATGAGAAAGAAATCGAAGCAGCGTACAAAAAGAGAAAGGTGCGTTTCTGGCACTTGAAAGTATATTGGGCACACGGACCTCTAAATTGTGCTTCCTAGCAAAAGTGCATTGCCTACATGAAGTTACAGAAATCTGCAAACGTGAGGAAGCAGCCAGAGTTTTAAGGTCTCCTTTGGCTCATCATCGTGCTCTGCTCCTTGTATATAATCTCTATAGACAGGTTTTTAGTTTGTTCTAACCCCAAATAACTACATCTTCTACTGACAACCCTACCTTACAAGGGGAACATCAATCGCAACCCAGAGGACCACACTTTTTATGTTTCTCATGAGTAAACTTTGCTCCTCCTCCAGAGCTGGAGTTCATTTTTTGGCATTAAAAAGAGTGCACCGAGCACTTTCTTGCAATGGGCGGAAATAGCTACTGTGGTTTACCTGCAATGGACGCTATCCCAGCATTAGATGTGCTAATCTCCTTGCCGCATCGTACGCTATTGTTGCGAGAGCTAGGCTAGGCGCACCTTACTGCGTCGCCCTGCAGACGTTCTAGCTCGCAGCTGTGCACGAAGGCTGCAGGGCTGGAAAGAAGCAGAAAACGTTTGAGTCTTGCTCGAAGGGGGAGCCAAGACTTTATTTTGCAGGATGAAATGCTTTGGAAATCCAGAGACCTTACTTCTTTCAATACTCAAATCAATTTCTCTCATACACCACCCCCCATTCTGCGGTAGGGCTTTTTTTTTTTTAGTTATCCCATGGTCTGTATGCCTCAGGGGGGGGCAGTTAACGCTTCCTGTGGTAAGGCCCTACAGGGCAGTGCAAACAAGACATGAGGAAGCACGTGCAGGCCTCTATGTACTTTGCTGGGTGCTCCCGTAAATGGTTCACATGCTCAGACTTGGTGAACACAACCACCTCAATCCGTTGGCCACGCATCCGCCGTGCCTGCACCATCTCCTCTATATCTTGGGCGCTGATGATTTTGTCTGCCTTGGAGTACAGGTAGAGGTGGGGCCAGGTGGAGTAATCCTTCTTCATGGCATCGTAGTGGCTCTCGTGGAGAAATCGCGTGAAGGGGTAGAGGACTATGCGGAACACGACCACCACAATGATGAAGACCAGCAAGATGACCATCCGGAAGAGGAAGTTGGTCTGGGATATCAGCACGGTGTTCAAGGCCCGGATGGAGCCCAGCACGTTGCGATTGCCAGGGCCGCTGTCGAACACCGTGCCCACCACCTTCAGCATGCAGAACTGGCGATGGCAGTGCAGCAGCTGCACGATGTAGCGGTACATCATCATCCCGTTATTGCTGAAGACGTGGAAAAAGATGGGGCTCTTATCAATCTCATAGTCAAAGAGGAGCTCCAGCAGCTTCTTGGCATACAACCGCAGCGTCCTGCGGCCAAGAGATTCCGAGAAGAACGCCGACATCCATGGTGACGTGTAACGGATTACGGTGCAGCCCTAGAGGAACAGACAGTGTTTGCATCAGTTCTCCACAGGCACTAGCATTGCTATTTTGGGTAAGGTTTACCTCCCAGCAAAAGCAGCATAACTGGGGGTGGAGCGGCTTTCCCTGAATTGGCTTGGCAATACAGCACCAGGAACCAGAGCTGTAGCACTTCTTAACTTACTGCAAAGCCCCGATTCTTTCAACCACATTTAGGGAAATAACATCAATTTTAAGGAAATCCCTTTGTCAACAGAAGACAGAGGAAAGGTTTCTGCAATCCTGGGATGCTGGAGAAATGGGAAGCATCTGAATGGCCCCTGGGATTGCTCCTGGCTCCCAGCAGGAGCAGAGCATTCCCCATGGGGAGAGGGAAGGCACCTGAAGATCAGAGGAGAAATGAGGGAGCAGGCTGTGGAGTTACAGGCTCCTGGGCTCCCCTGGTGAGAGCTGGGAGGATGTCTCACACACATTATCCGTTCCAGCAGTCTCTCCTTTCAGAAGCCACACGTCTTCCAGTGACATCAGCACATGAACCATTCTGCCAGTAAGCGGCTCACTCTACCCTCGCTCACCAGCTCCTCTCGGCCTTAGACATCCCGCATTCAGCTGGGGCCTGAAGGACTCGCTTTGAACCCACGTGGTCCAAACACAAGGCTTGGGCCCTGCCCCTGGCAGCGAAGGAAGGAGGAGCGCGAAGGCTGCACAAATGAGAGAGGCCAGTGATGGTGAATGCAGGGGATCTAAAGGGGGGAGGGAAGGAGCAAGCCTCTCTCCCCCAATACCTCTCCTCTCTCTCCAGTATCCCCCTCTCTCCCACTCCCCGCATCCCTCCTTCATTGCCTCTCATCCCATTCCCCCTCCTCTTCTCCCTGCTCCCACTCCTCCTCCTCCTGTTGCGCTCCCTCATCGGCTGAGCCTTTGCCTGTTTCTGGTGGGGGTCCTCACACTCTTGGTACTTGATGATCTTCTCTCCTTACAGTACAGAAGTCGCTTTAGGTCTGACATTTCTATTAGGAAGGTTGTTTTCTAGGAATGAATTGTACTCGGATTTATGGGAAGAATGTATCTAAGAACGACTGTTACTGAAAAGCAGAAGATAAATCAAATTTAAAGTACAAACTGGCCCTGGGAATGCATCGCAAGCGTCGCCCGCTGCCGAGAGGCTCCATGCACTCTACTAACCTGGTTCCGGTAGATGTCACTATATTTTGCCAGATATGGATCCTTGCATCCGCCCCATCCAAGCAGAATCACCACCGGCGCCTTGCAGGTTTCTGCAGAACAAGTCAGGAATTGGAGCAGGCCAGAGACAGAAAGAGAGAGACACACTCAGCACTGCAGGATGAGAGAGAGCACCTGGTGATCCAGGGTCCAAGCCCCACCACCACTACCACTTTACTCCTAACCTAGAAAGAAAATGACCGGCTAGATCAGAGACTCGGAGAATGGATCCCGGGTGAGCCGCTCAAAAAGGGCCTGGCCTCTGGGTGCTGGAGGGAAGTCAGGTGCTTAGCACAGATTTTTAGCTTTAAGCCCCTACCTTAAACGCCCATATCTCGGCAACCAGCCGTACTGAAGCCAATGCTCAGTCTTAGCACTCACATCCCTCTTCCCTCCCAGGAGCCATAGAAGACCCCCCCACACACACACACTCTCCTCTGCTTTGTAAGTTTGGTGTGTGCGGTGTAATCGTAAATCTGAAATAAAATATAAAAAAACCAAAGTTTCCCTGAGATTGCCCCCCTGATCTCCCTCATCTTGTAAAAAAAAAGAAAGTTGCCTCATGATCCCCCCTCCCACTGATCTTGAAAACAAAGCTCTCCCCACAAACCCCAAAAGCTCCCATGACAGAGGCAAACCTGCAAACGTCCTGGCATGCGGCATTGCTCTGACCCCAGGCTGGTAGCAGGTTAGCCTCCGTCCTCTGGGTTCAGTAACTGCTGCTGGGTAAAATGGCGGAGGCTACAGGGAAGAGCAAGGTAACTGCTTGTATGGATAAAAGGGAGGTCACTCCTTACAAACCAAGATGTGAATAAGCGCATGAAGCAAAAAGAGCTGACAGATTTTCAGAAGGCATTAAAGTCCCTCAGGAGAGACTCCTCGGAAAACCAAAACGTCATGGGCTAGGAGGCTGGGGTAGAAAGCAAAGAGGCAAACAGTGGAGTAACTTATTCATTCATAATCTGGAAAAGGGAGCAATGACCGAGAGGACACAAAACTATTCAAAGTGGTCAAAACATGAGCACAGGGTGAGAAAAGGAGGAAGGACCATGCAAGACTGGGGAACCGAGCATCTAAATGGCAGAGGATAGTTCCTGTGAACAGAAGGGGAAAGTCATCGTCATTACAGGTATACAGTGCTAGAATCAGTACCCAGAAAAAGGATCCTGCAATCATTGCTGAGAATAAATAAGTCATCGTCATTACGGGTATACAGTGCTAGAATCAGTACCCAGAAAAAGGATCCTGCAATCATTGCTGAGAATAAATAAGTCATCGTCATTACAGGTATACAGTGCTAGAATCAGTACCCAGAAAAAGGATCCTGCAATCATTGCTGAGAATAAATAAGTCATCGTCATTACGGGTATACAGTGCTAGAATCAGTACCCAGAAAAAGGATCCTGCAATCATTGCTGAGAATAAATAAGTCATCGTCATTACGGGTATACAGTGCTAGAATCAGTACCCAGAAAAAGGATCCTGCAATCATTGCTGAGAATAAATTGAAATCCTAGGCTCAAAGATTAGCAGCGGTCAAACAAAAGCAAAAAACTGTTAGAATTATTCAGAATGAGAGAGAGAATATCATAATATAAAAGAGAGTGGGGAAGAGATATTTCTAGCCTTTCAAGCAGGTCTAGGACTAGAGGTCATGCCATGAAGTTGGAGAAAGTTATTTTTTCACTAACAAACAATGCTGTGGACTTTATTGACAGAGGATGTAGTGAAGGCCAATATTCAAAAACCCAGAAAATGTTAATGGGATATTCAGAGGGAGAAGCAGCTCAGTGAATATCCCTGATTGAAGTTATCTGGCCTCGTGTGATCGGATAACTTTAGAGTTAACTGGCTATATTGAAAAGAGTATAGCCGGTTAAGTGGAGCTGCAGGATTAAAAAAAAAAAACTACTGAATTCAACATTGAAAAATAACAGCAACAAAACCTTACATCAAAATTATTCAACACAATTCCTCAAATAATGACACCTCAATAGCTGAACCACTGTGGGGAAACACCATCATCATAGGAATTGTGTTCATAAACATCCAATATTTTTTATATTTTTGTTGCAAATAAAAAAAATGTTTTAGATGTTAAATCTTTCATTCAACAATGTTCAAAATATTCAAAGCTATTTAGCTCTTATCAAGGCAAGAAAGTCAACCAACAACCAGACGCTGACAGCATTTCGGGAACTCTCTGCTTCAGGAGAACTCGCCATCTTGGTCACACATGAGAGAGAAAGGGCCTGAGTGTGTATGTGTGAGAGTGTGTGTGCGAGAGTGTGAGAGAGTGTGGGTGTATATGAGAAAGAGGAGAAAGTTTGTGCGTCCCCTTCACCTCCTCCCGTCCCCCAATAATCCATGACAATTGTGGGGTGACATTCCCAGGTATGGAGAGCAGAAGGTTTTACAATCTTTATTAGTTTTACGTATGGGTGTTATTTGATGGGTCTGCTGATTTGAAATATTTAAATTGGTGTTTGGGAAATTTTATAAACATTTTATAAAAGTTTAATACTTTTTAATTATTGGATGTTCTATTCATATTAATTATCAGTATGGATTTACTATTAGGATTCATGTTTTATATTTCTTGATGTTTTATGAGAAATGGTGATGTTGCTGTTTTTCCATTATTGCACTGCATACAGAGTTGGGGGTTTCCAGTTCAGTTTTTGTTCGCATGTTTCTATTTAAACTTTATGGTCTCTTTATTCTATATTTGGCGAGGGTCTGTCTATGTTTTGCCTGTGTGACTGAGGGGGAGATATTCTGCTAGCATGTAGCTTATGTGTAGGAATCTACAGCACTTGGCTTCTTCTTTTTTCTTAATAGGAGGTGTATTGGTGTTTTAGGGCTTGGTGTAATATTTGCATTGTTGCCTTTTCATGGATAAGATTGTTAGTGTTTGAGTGCTGGCAATTAGTCCTACTTTGGTGTGGGAAGTTTATTATATTAGTATACTCATGACTTTCTGAGGGCCAAGCCTAACCCAACATATGCTATAATAGGCCTAATATAGGGGTTCCAAGTAACATAATATAAAAATATGCAAATTTATGCAAAAGAAGGGGAGGGAATAAATACTACTACCCCCCTGCCCTCAAGTGTCCAGTCACGGTCTGGGGAAAAGTTGGCCACTCACTTCCAGCATTATTTTTCAATGACTGTCTTTCTGGCTAAGATCATAGTGCAGGGTCTGAGAAGGATTCCTTCCTGGTCTTTTGGCTGAGAACAAGAACCTGTACAATATAAGAGTTGGTCTGGGGGGTGGGTCACGCCCTGCCGTTTGACCCCCTTTGGGAACACGTTTACTTTACAACCATTGTCAGAGCAGGAGGATTAAACCTCCTGCTTAAAAAGCCCCTCATTTTTCCTATCAATAGCACCCAGCACTAACGGTCGGGCAAACAGACCTCTTCAGTATCAGTCGTCCCCTTCATGACAAAACATTGCAAGAATCTGAGCAAGCAGCACATAAGAACATAAGCACCACCATGCTGGGTCAGCCCAAAGGTCCATCAAACCCAGCATCCTGGCTCAGACAGTGGCCAATCCCTAAAAGCAGAATCAATTTCTTGCTGCTCACTCCCAATGACGAGTGGTAGGTCTCCCTGAGTCCCATGGTTAATAACTATTTATGGACTTTTCCAAACCCTTGTTAAACCCCGCAATGCTAGCTGCCTTGACTGCATCCTCCAGCAACGAATTCCACAGCTTGATTGTGCATTAAATAATCAAACATTCAACCATGTCCCCTAGCCAACCCTCTCGGTTCACCTAATGAAAGCCACACGTGCTCAAGGCCACCCCCGAGAGTCTTTTCTCAATGAAAAAGCTTAAATCTAAACAGGCAGAGTACAGATGAGAGCTAGACCTCTTCCAGCCTTTTCTTCTTTGCAGGTGATCCAGTCTGTCAGTTCTCTGTAAATGCAGGAGTATGACTGCCTTGTTAGTTCACTTGAGTGCATGGAAATAAAGGTCAATACAAAAATATATCAGGCAATACCTTTTTACTGGACTAGCTTGTTCTCTTTTCCCTCCCCGGGGCCAATGTAAAAACACATTTTAGCACAGACTTTTCCATGTTAAAATAACTCGGATAAGAAGTTTTGGGATATTTATCAAGGAAACAACATATGCTAATTTCCCAGTAAACCCCACTCTAGGATTAGCGTGTCTGTATGTAAATCCCATGTTAATCAAAGAAGTACCTATTACTCGGAAATGTAGGGAGGTGCACTAAAGGCGGAACTGCTTTGAACCAGTCTTTTTATCATGGGAAATTTAACTCCTGGCTCTGAACTGGAGTTAAACTTCCCAAGGTGGTTCAGGCCACAGGTATAGTCTACGTCCAACAAACCTGACATAAACTATGGAGAAATTTATAGTCTTACCTGATCATCTCCTTTCCTTGATTCCAGCCTGACCAGTCCAGATGCATGGGTTTTGCTCTCCAGACAGAACAAAAAGTTTGCTGACATCACCCCTTATAGGATCCAGTGCTGCACTCAGTCTTCCAGTATTCAATGTGACAAGCTAAATAAGGTGTAACTAATCTCCCCTGCCTTAAAACCCAAGGACTTCCAGGCAACAAAAACATATGATAAAAATACTGCCTCTGTATCGCTCCATGGTGAGACTGCACCTTGAATACTGTGTACAATTCTGGTCGCTGCATCTCAAAAAAGATATAATTGCGATGTAGAAAGTACAGAGAAGGGCAACCAAAATGATAAAGGGAATGGAACGGCTCCCCTATGAGGAAAGACTAAACAGGTTAGGGCTGTTCAGCTTGGAGAAGAGACGGCTGAGGGGGGATATGTTAGAGATGTTTAAAATCATGAGAGGTCTAGAACGGGTAGATGTGAATCAGATATTTACACTTTCGAATAATAGAAGGACTAGGGGGCATTCCATGAAGTTAGCAAGTAGCACATTTAAGACTAATCGGAGAAAATTATTTTTCACTCAATGCACAATAAAGCTCTGGAATTTGTTGCCAGAGGATGTGGTTAGTGCAGTTAGTGTAGCTGGGTTCAAAAAAGATTTGGATAAGTTCTTGGAGGAGAAGTCCATTAATGGCTATTAATCAAGTTTACTTAGGGAATAGCCACTGCTATTAATTGCATCAGTAGCATGGGATCTTCTTAGTGTTTGGGTAATTGCCAGGTTCATCCTTAGGACATCTCTTATTGGTCCAAAAGGACTGAAATTTACTAAAGGGCCTACACTGTTGGCTGCCTGACTTCCCTTCTGTCTTCCACTTTAGAGCTCAATGACGATGCCTTGCTGCAGCAGAACACAAAGCCCCTTTAGGCTTATCTTCTGGCAACCTGCGAACTTTAGATTCTCTCAAGGCCTTCATGAAATTCTCCAGATCTTCCCCTTAAAGGGAATCTTTAGCAGCTGAACCTTGGAGATGGAATCCGCCCACGAGTTGCACAGCCAAATGGAAGCCACACTCCTAGCTGGGGCGCAAACCAAATAATAAGAGGCATTCTCCAAAAAGGTCGCCCTCAGTTCCATCTGAGCCTCTTCATCCAGAACAGAACAAGGACCTGGAATACGCCGAGTCAAAAGTAGTCTGGCCCTAGCCACAATCCCACTGCATGGAGCTGTTTAGACTGCTCGACCAGACATCTCAGAGGCCTTCTTAAGTACAGACTCAACGTTTCTGTCCTGTGCATCCTTAAGAGATGACCTACCCTCCACATGGATAATGGTTCTTCTAGTGACCGTACAAACCAGTACGTCCATCTTAGGAGCCTTCAGCTTCTCCCTTACCTGTGCATTCAGGCAATAAAGCCTCTTAATAACCTTTTCTCCTTTAAAATTGGCCTCTAGTCAGTCCCATTCCCTACAAATCAATTCCCTGATAGATTTCTAGAGAGAAAAGACCTTGGATGGTTTTCACAACCCCAGCAGGATTGAATTCTCTGCAGAATTCTTATTGTCTTCCCCCTTCCCCAGTACAATATTCAAAATCTGCAAAGACTGAAACATTAAGGAAGGCAGCTCCTCCTTATGAAAGTGGCAAATCATTGGAGAATCACCATCCTTCCTGAGAGAATACATCCCTCCTCCAATTTCCCATCACTCACACTGCCTTTCTTTCCCTTAAGAGCCAGCAAAGAAGTGTCTGAACCAGAGGACTTAGCCTCCAGATCAGGCCAGACAAGTGGGTTTTGCATCCCTAGCAGCAGATGGAGGCAGAGAACCAAACTTTTCAGGCTCTGCTACATAACCGGGAGTGCATCCTGCAGTCCCTCAGTGTTTCTCTGTCTCCAGCAGGTGGTAGAGGTGAAAACCTGCAGCCTGAGAGAAATTATAAAAGAAAAAAAAAAGCGAGAGAAAGAAAGTTTTAGATTATATTTAGGAGAGGCTCCCTGAGGTGCCAGGTCCCTCAGGTTGGCAGTTCCTGAGCAGCTTTAGCCTGTAGCATCCGGGGGTTCTGGGTTCCTTTCTCCTCCTGAAGGCTTCTTCCCCAAGGTTTTCTCCAGCAGCAGGGAAGGATTTATTCATTCTACCTAGACTTTATTCTTTGGTGGCTGCTGTGTCTTAAAAAAAACAAAAGGCAAGAGAGGAGTTAGCGGCTGGCTGTCAGGCTGTGCAGGAGCATCACTGACCTTCGCAGGGAAGAGGCTGAGTGCTCAAGATGACCGGAGAGTCGGGGTAGTGTTTTCAGCTCTGGCGGAGTGTCGGGGCAGTGTGCTCGGCTGCGAATTCATGCCGTGATCGGGCCAACATTTTAGCGCAGCAGGCAGACTCAGCTGCATGTGAGCATAATGGTGCCGACGTCAGCCTCTGAGCGCGGGAAGCTGTGTCGGGCCTGTGGTGCCAGTTGCTTTTGGTTTAATTCAGCCGCACTATGCCAGGACCCTCCAAGGTAGCAGGAGGCGTTAGAAGGGCCACTCGTTCCCAAGGCCCTGATAGGGACACCCCAGGGGGTGTTTGTCAGAGATTCATCGGCCCTTACTGCTGCAGGGGGTCTCCAGATCCAGTCTCTCGTGGTGGCTGTCTCAGCCCAATTTGGAGAAGGGAGTGGATCTGGAGGTTCCAGACTGGGTCGTGGTGACCACGATGCCAGCCTCAGAGGTTGCGGGGTCAAGGGGGGACGGCACAAGGACTGCAGTCACCAGTAAAAGCTTCCTGGTCTATCAATTGGTTAGAAACAAGGGTGGTGAGCAGGGCGTTGGTGGAGTTCCTTCTGCAGATTCGGAGTTTTCTCGTACAACAATAGTGGTGTATATCAATCGGCAGAGTGGGATGAAGAGTCGAGGTTGGCTCTGGAGGTTCAGGAATTGTTTGTCTGGGCAGAACAATATCTGGAAGGGATTGTGGCATCTCATGTGGCTGGAGTGGATAATGTACAGGCAGATTTTCTCAACAGGCAACAATTGGAAATGGGGGAATGTGAGCTGTCGACAGAGGCTTTGGATCTCACTTGAGCTAGGTGAGGCACTCCCCAGCCGGATCTTATGGCAACGCAAGGCAGTGCGGTTCTTCAGTTGCAGAAGAGAGGTAGGAGCCGAAGGGACCAACGCTCTGGTTCTTCCGTGGCCAACAGGAATCCTGATATTTATTTATTTATTTAGATTTATATTCCGCTTTTTGCACTTTTTTCAGCACTTCAAAGTGGATTACATTCAGGTACTGGAGGAATTTCCCTATCCCCAGAGGGCTTACAATCTATATACACGTTTCCTCCATGGCCTCTCGTGGGTCAAGTGTTGCGGCGCATAGAGTAACATCCGGGTAGAGTGGTTCTAGTAGCGCCACAGTGTCCGTGGCATCCATGGTGCGTGGATCTGATTCATCTTGCTGTGGACAAGCTCATATGGTTGGCTCATCTGCAAGGCCTGCTCAGGCAAGGGACTATCTTTTCAAATCAGGTGGATCACTTTGTCTCGCAGCTTGGCTTCTGAGAGGAAACGTTTAAGATCAAAAGGGTACTGGGAGCCTGTTGTGGCTATATTGCTACAGGCAAGGAGGCCAGCCACCTTGTTGGCTTATGTCAAGAGTATGGAGAGTGTTTGGTGTATAGAGGAGGGCCTGGATATTCCGCACATCTTGGCTTTTTGCAGCAGAGCTTGCCAAAGGATTTGGCCTTCAATTCACTTCAGATGATGGTGGCGGCTTTGGGTTGTCTTCGGGAGAGGTTACAGGGAAGACCTTTGGTTTCTCATCCAGTTATCATATGTTTTCTCAAGGGGGCCAAGCATTTGCGTCTGCCAGTGAGAAGAACATGTCCATCGTGGAATCTGAACTTGGTCTTGCAATGTCTTCGTGGTCCTCCATTTGAACCTTTACAGAAGGCATCACTGACCTCACCTTGAAAATGGTGTTTCTGGTAGCAATTTGTTCAGCCAGCAGGATTTTGGAGCTTCAGGCACTATCCTGTAGGGAACAGTTTTTGCGGATTTTGGAGGATGGAGTGACTTTGCGTACCATACCCTCATTTTTGCCGAAAGTGGTTTCTCCTTTCCACCTCAACCAGACAGTGGAATTACCGGCATTTCCGGATTTGTCTGCAGAGCGAGCGCATGTGAGAGCTCTTCACTTATTGGATGTGATGAGCTATCTTAAAGGTTACTAACAGTTTCAGATGATCAGATCATCTATTTGTTTTGTTCAGGGACACAAACAAAGGAGCCAAAGCATCTAAAGCCACTATTGTTCGGTGAATAAAAGGCCAGAAGGTTCCGGAGAGGTTGCAGCGCATTCTACTAGAGCGTAAGTGGCCTCTTGGGCGGAGTGTCAGTTGGGGTCACCTCAAGAGATTTGTAGAACAGCGATATGGTCCTCCCTTCACACTTTCCACTTAGATGTGCAGGCGCCAGAAGAGTTGAGCTTCGGTGAGGGTGTTTTGAGAGTGGATCTTTCAGGGGCCCTCCCAGAGTAGAGGAGCGTGGATACATCCCACTTATCAGGACTGAAGTGGAGTATAAACAGGAAAGGAAAATTGGTTCTTACCTGCAAATTTTCATTCCTGAAGTACCACAGATCAGTCCAGAGACCCAACCTCTGGTTCCAAAAGACTGGCATGTTTGTGATAAGTGTATCAATCAGAATGCCAAAGAGTGCACGTTATATATAACCAAGACGCTTTCTTGTTAGAGTTGACCAGTCATAATAGGCTTCATCGTGGGAGCAAGGTTGCTATATAACTCTGCCTTATTTATAATCATCGGTCAATGTCCGTGACAACATATGTATTTTTTAAAGATTTTTTTCAAATTTGTATCACCGCTGATTTACTAAGCTCTGAAGCCTTGAATTCTTAACACTCCCGACATGGTCCATGTTTCGAATGATGCCGTTCTTTATCAAGGGCTTATGATCAGCGTTGTACTTGTAGTTGGAAACGCCATGTTTGAGGTTTAAGATCCAAAAGACAAGCCCCAAACCACAGCACAGGTTGCCTGCCTATGTCTGCTGAAGACAGAGAATACTGGCAGGCCGAGTGCAGCACAGGACCCTGGAGGCAATGGCAGGAAACCTTTTCTGCTCTGTTTCAGTCTGTTGGCTGGGAAGCAAAACCCATGCATTTGGACTGGTCTGGCTGGCTGAAGAGGAATATTTTTTTTTAATGTCCAAAAAGCAAACCAAAAAGCTATGATACTTCAATAAAATGTAAACTCTCAAATACTATTTAGAGAAAGCAGGACACAGCCTCTATATGTACCACAAAGACACCAACTCCCTCCCTCCAGTTTCCATAGAACTACCATTCCCTCCCCTCCTGCTGCAGCCAAGCCAATGCATCGAGCTGGGATGCCACACCAGAGCTGCCATGCTGCAGCTGCTAGCACTGTCTTATGCCAGGCAGCCCTGGAAGAGAAGGCTTCCAGACCACTTTACCACAGCCTCCCCCTGGCAGAGCCCGTCAGGGCACAGGGGTGCTGAGCATTAGCAGCAATGGCTTGGTTATCTTTTTCTGTCTACCACCAGAGGCTTTAAAGTTTGAATCTGACCTGTGCCAGCTGTCCGGCCTGCAGTTTCACAACTGACTTTCATAGAAACCCCCTTCAGTCAATTTTGCTTTCTAATTTTTGATTGCATCTTCATGCAAATTATGTTTACTGTGCATTAAGGCATTCTGCCCAGCTGGCAGTGAGTCTGGTATCCTTAGTCTTGACCCTTCACATCCCACTTGATTAGTTTCATGTTGGATTTTACTTAATACAGGCTTCAGCAATGCTTCTCTTCTTAGAAGTCCTCAATGCTGTCAGAGCCGGCTCAAAGCTGAGCAGAGAAAAGCCATTTTTAGCACAGATTTACAGTTCCATGGTATGCAAATGACCCGCGAGTAAAAAAAAAAAAGTGCTCCTTTTCCATTTAGTGCGCTTTTAACTCACAGTCCAGTTGCCTGCCGTTGGCTTACTGCATCCTGCTGTACTGCAGGTTTCTACTGAATGAGCTAAAACTTAGCTCCGATTTTTATCAGATTAGTTCCACTATTTAGTAAACATGTTCATGAAAAAACAAACAAACATCCTGTCACATAATTGATGTAATTCATGACAGTTTCTGGGCATGCACTCACAGGACTAATTTAAAACATTTCTTAGTACTAACAAGCAAAGAAACGTATGCTTAGTCCAATAAAAAGATATCACCTCATATTTTTTTGTTTATTGATATTTATTTCTGTAGATGTAGAAACCCATAGGTCTGTCTGCAGGAGGGCCCAGCCAGCCTACAGGCTGAAGCTTGTGTTGGGGTGGGAAGGGTCTTGGGGATGGAGTTGTATGTATAGGAGTAAAGGGGTGTGTTGTGAATATGCAGACATTTTGTTAAATGATTTGGGGCGTGTCTATGAGGGGGATGGGATGAGTGTGTATGGCTACAGGTTGTAAGGGATGGGGATGGGATGATGACATGTTTGTGTAGGGAGATAGGGGATGGGACAAGGGTGTGAATAGGGTTATGAGGAGTGGAATGGGGGAGCAATGACATCAGGTTGTTTGTGTATAAGGTAATAAAATTGGGATGCGTTAAGACCTGTGGTGGAGTGTGTGTACTGGGTATATGGAGAAGAGATTAGATAAGGGTTATGTGCAGTAAGACTGCCACCTCATCTCAGCTGATCCAGTTCTGCTTTTAACCCATTGCATGCATGACAATATAGAGAGAGTCCATTTCAAAGAAGTTTGTTTGGCTAAATTAGGACTTAGATGGACAAATCCCAGAAGGTTTGTATTTCCAGCTGATTTGATCAACTCTGACTTATCTGGCTAAGATGGCTAAATACTTAGCTTAACAAGTCAGGATTTTTCAGGGTGGAGCAGTTATCTGGCTAACTTAGATAATGCTGATATTCAGTGTTTATTTGGCTAAGTTAGCTAGATAACTCTAGTACTTGATCCTTAACCTGCTATCTGCAGAACATGTCTGGTTAAATATATATGAAAAAAAATCCTTCTGGGCCTGCAGGCTCATCCCCCAGTCGTCGTGTCCCCCCCCCCCAAAAAAAAAAAAAAAAAAAAAAAAAAAAAGTACCTTAAAATATGTGAAGGTGTAGCACTTAATTCCCTCTAATAACCCCATAACTCCTAAAATTAAAAAAACAAAACAAAACAAAAAACCACAGGCTATAGTGTCCCAGGCCAGCTCTCCCTCTTTCCATGATATTTAAATCAAAGGCACCAAGTCAACTTCTGCATCCACTACACCCCCAATCCGAGCTGTAAACCAGTACAATCTTACCATGTTCTCAGCTGTTTCCAGCATTAGCTCTGAAGCAACACTAGAAACATGGTAACTACAATGTTGTCAGAGGAGACTTTGACAGCAACATTGTTAGCAATGCTCTACCAGATTCCAGCTTGTGTTTGGGTGGGCCCAAATGGGTGAGGAGGGTAGGATAGATGTTGCAGGCAGGTGGGGTGGGGTGAGGGGGGAAGGAGGAAACTCAGTATCTTTGATTTAAATAACACAATAAATAAATATTGTGGAAAATGGGGGGGGGGGGGGGCAGATCACTATGGTCCACATCTTTTTATTTAGAAGGTAAGTGGGACTGGGAAAATCAGGTGCTAGGCCTGCACATGTTTCACAGTATTTTAGGAGGGAAGCTAGATTATCAGGTTTGCAGGCCCAGAAATTGTTTATATTTTTTAGTTACCTGGCTATATTCTAAATATATCCAGTTAGAAGTTATCCAAGTAGTAATTTTAGGTTCGTATATTCAGACTTGTCCCACTGAATACCCATAACAATTTAGCCAGCTAACTTTAGCCGGATAATCTGTCTGCTCGCTGCTTTTCTGAATACTGACATCACAGTTCTGATTTTCTTAAGGAAATCAATACGAAAATGTGAACTAAAGCACCATGTATGCATGGGCAAAACCAGGAAGGGATCAGCCTGTTCACTTCATTTGGGGTTCCCGTGGTAACCCTAAGATGACACGAGGGGATATGTGTATGTGTGTTACAGGGGAAGAGGAAGGATGAGAGGGAGTAGAGGGACAGAATGAGGGTGCATGAGGGTAGGGGGTAGACAGGATGAGGGGAGCATTGTAGTCATATAAAATCCTGGCCAGGTCTTCCTCGAGACCTCTGTTGCCAAGGCAGCCAAGAAAGATCCATCAGTGTTTTCGGGGAAGGGCAGGAAGGAGGGAGCTGGCCACACAATGGTTTTCTCTAACGTGCTGAGATTTGGAACCAGAGGTCTGCTTCCTGCGTGTGAAATCTTCCTACTACACCCTCCAAACCTGGACCAAAGGGAGAGATGGGGTGGCGCTGCCCCTGGTCATACCGAGTTCCTCCCCCAAAAGGAGGCGATGCTGTTACCTAAGGCCGAGGGCAAGCTGGGGTCCGGAAAGACGATGGTGTAATCCAGGTCGGTGTCCTTCATACTGCCGCCGCTCCTGGACCTTGGTCCCCTGCAGATCCCGCATCCGGCCTTCAGGCACACCGGAAGCAGCCCGGGGGGGGGGGGCGCAGCCAATCCGACCGCGTAGCAGCAGTCAGCTGAGCCCCCACGCCCTAGCAACCGGCCGCGCTAACGCCAACCGTCGCCTAGCGACGCCAGCGTCCCTCACAATGGGGTAGAGTTGGTCGGTCGAGGTGCCCGCCCACTCGCACTCTAGGCAAGCAGCAATTGGCTGGAGCGCGGGGAAGGGGGCGCGTGATTGGCTGCTCTCTGTGTTTCTCCCGGAGAGCAGGGAGCAGGGTTTGTGTGCGTCCTGTAGCTCTTTGCTGGTTAAAGTCAGCGGGACCCCGTGCTCGGCAGCTTCCTGCTGCCTTCCAGTCTTTCGGTTAAGTCCGGGGTTTTAATTCCATTTTGGGCTTTGGAAGCCCTTGCGTCGTTGCATTGTGCTGTGCTGTGCTGTGCTGCGCTGCGCTCCCTCCCTGCAGACGCTGCTCTTGGCCAGGGAAGACAATGAATAAGAATAATTTGGGGCGGCCTTTCTGAAGGCAGTTCACAGTAATGTGAAGTGCCTGTGTCTTCCCGCTGATTTCCCGAAACCCTCAAGGTCTGGGCTGAAATCAGCAGTCTGCCTTTCCGTTTATTTATTATGGGCAAGATCAGCAGATCCCCCAGCACATTTCTGAAAAGCCTTCAGCCAGAAATGTTCTACTTCCTTAGGACCAGTGGCTCTCGGGAACAAAACTAATAATAAAAACATAAAATTACAAAACAAAATTAAGTTGGAAGACCTACGATCTACGTCACATGTATCTCAAAGGACCTTACAAAAATAGCCCTATCTGTTGCTCGACTTCTCTTTGTGGCAGGGTAAAATCTTGACGCTTCTTCAGGGGAGGAGCTCTAATTTATTTTCTTGGGGCGATAACTGAGAAAATGAATGCATTGGCACGAGAGGAAGCTTAGGAGAGAGATGGGAGAAAATTAGCACCAGTAAGTGGGGGTGACGCCAGAGTTCAGGATAAGGTGAATATTTCACGAGCTGTGGTCACTTAAGTTAGGAGATAAAAATCATGCTCCAGGTCTTTAAGGGCCAGCAAGTCAGTCCTGGGTTTGCCTCAGGACGCCCGAGGCCTTGTAATTCCATTTGGCTCTAAGCACAGCAGGCTACATTGAGGCAAACTCAGAAGTGACTCTGTCAGCCTCCTAACCTGGAACTTTACTTGCATCTTTCTTTATAGTGACACCTACATGTCTGACTCTGGACATAAGGAGTTCTCAGATTTTGATGTTGGTTAAACAAATGATGGCAGGCTATGGTTATTGGCTGTCAGGGTTAGTTGGAGTCAAGCTTCTTATATGCCAGCAGGCTTGGCTCCAAATGCCA